>NC_079196.1:180254295-180591713 GCF_029499605.1 Hyla sarda | reverse complement strand
TGTTTTTGTTTGCTTTTTTGCAGAATCTAGGTGTGTGTGTGAGTGGGGGGGGGGGGGGGGGGGGGGGGAGGGGGTTGTATTAGAAATCTTGGGTGAGTTCTCACACTTTTTTTCCAGGACTTGATTCCTGTATGTATATATATATATATATATATATATATATATATATATATACACACACACACACATTTATATTTATAAATATGTACATATTCCTACACATACTGTACATATATTTAGACATAATACATACCTACAGGTATATGTCAACATACCAGAATAGAATAGTATGCAGATGTACACAGCAGTGTATCCTATGTCCATTTCTACGCATACTGTACAGTATATTGTTATTTTATAGGACAGCCGTCTGTGCTTTGCAATACTAAAAATATATATATATATATTTATTTATATACACCTTCAGAAATGGAACAAACATATCCCCTAGTAGTGTATATTAGATCTATCAAACTCAATGGACCTGGAACAGGCAGTGTACATACTGTTCTGCTGGTTATTTGACATACACTCTGAATGTAGGTTACTTTGCAGATGTGAACATCGCTTTGTAGAAAAATATATACATTTAAAAACATACCTATACAAAAATACAGAAATATACACATCCATATTTTAGGTATACTGTATATCCAGAGCCAAATGAATCTGTTCAAACAGGAATGCTCATCTTTAATGATAGATCCCAATCTTTTTTCCCCTAAAATCATAATAAAGGCGAATGTCATATACTGTTTATAGAAGCGATGATTGGCAGCCATGGATACCTTACAGTTCTTTATGAACCTTATCATGTCTAAGAATAAATGGATGCATGAGAATGAGGACAGAGGACAGGAATTGAATCAGTGGATAAGGATATTGCAAAGTTTGTTTTTTTAATTTTCACTTGAATTTTATTTTCTTTCGCTTATAAAACTGTACAGAGCACTTGGTCTGCCTAAGCCTATATTCACACCACAGAATGTCTGGATGGAAAATCTTGGTGCGGAGATTCTGCTGACTGTGGTGTCGGCATAACATGCCGGGTCTAGGACGACACGGGAATGTGCTGTCTCATAGATGGCAGTGCATTCCATGCGGCGTTCACAGAAAGAATGGACATGTTCATTATTTCTGTGACACCAGAATCAGATTTCTACACCAGAAAAATGGAGGTGTGCACAGCATAGCAGATTCCTGTTGAATTCAACCGGACCCCGCTGCTGCAGAATCTCCATGCAGAATTCTAACGCAGACTTCCGTACTGGAAATTCCAACGTGTGAACATGGCCTCACACACACTAGAGCCAATTTTATAGGAAGTCAGCTTTCCCATCGATATGTGTGACTGGGCTAAATCAACACAAACACATGAAACACATCAATCTAGATATTATCTTTAGTCAGATTTTATTCCCCTGAGAGGATATGGCTGAGAACAATCCTTATTAATAGATACTTGACTATACAGCCTATACAGAAACAGTGGAGCAAGAAGTGTATTTATTTATGCCTAAGAGCTATTCAGGGACATTTATCATCATTGCTTTGGTAAGCAAGTTCTGTAGTCATTTTTTTCTGGCTATTTTTTTGCTTATGTATGACATATTTATCATACTATTACAGGGGGTTGATAAATTTGGCTTACATGAGCAAAAACCAAGAAATCACTTATAAATACAATTTTTTTAGCACACATAAGCAAAAACCAAAAATGACTCTTTTTTTTGCTACTTCTTCTACAGATCCGTGTATCCTGTGGACTCCTTCGGATTCGGTGGACTACTTCGACGACCAGCGTTTTTCTTTGCTTGATGTTAATAAAATGGTTAATGATGGCTTGTTGGGGAGTGTTTTTTTGAAATTATTATTTTTTTAAACCTGTTGTGTTTTTTTTTACTTAATGGACAGGCTTAGTAGTGGAAGCTGTCTTACAGACGGAGTCCATTACTATACTTAATGGACAGGTTTAGTAGTGGAAGCTGTCTTACAGACGGAGTCCATTACTAAGCCGGGCTTAGCGTTAGCCACAAAAACAGCTAGCGCTAACCCCCAATTCTTACCCCGGTACCCAACACCACAGGGTTGCCGGGAAGAGCCGGTACCAACAGGCCCGGAGCATCAAAATAGCGCTCCTGGGCCTAGGCGATAACAGGCTGGCATTATTTAAGCTGGGGAGGGCCAGTAACAATGGTCCTCGCCCACCCTGGTAACGTCAGGCTGTTACTGTTTGGTTGGTATTTGGCTGAGAATAAAAATAGGGGGGACCCTATGTGTTTTTTTTATATTTAATTATTTATTAAAAAAAAAAAACACATAGGGTCCCCCCCTATTTTTATTCTCAGCCAAATACCAAGCAAACAGTAACAGCCTGACGTTACTAGGGTGGGCGAGGAACATTGTTACTGTCCCTCCCCAGCCTAAATAACGCCAGTCTGTTACCTCCTAGGCCCAGGAGCGCCATTTTTGACGCTCCGGGCCTGTTGGTACCGGCTCTTCCAGGCACCCCTGTGGTGGTGGGTACCTGGGTAATAATTGGGGGTTAGCGCTAGCTGTTGTTGTGGCTAATGCTAAGCCCGGCTTAGTAATGGACTCCGTCTACTAAGCCTGTCAAGTAAAGTAAGGAAAAAAGTTTTATAAAAAATTTTATTACAAAAAACACTCCTCCACAAGCCCTAGTTACCATTTTATTAAAATCAAACAAAGAAAAACGCTGGTCATCGAAGTAGTCCTCCGAATCCGAAGGAGTCCACATGATACACGGATCTGAAATGAGAAGAAAAAATAAATAAAAAAATGGGTTAGTACATTTATTATCACCTGCTCACACATCTCCTGCCCCGCACAACTACAACTCCCAGCATGCCCTTGTAGTTGTAGTTGTGTGGTGCAGGAGA
This sequence comes from Hyla sarda, assembly GCF_029499605.1. Lineage (NCBI taxonomy): Eukaryota > Metazoa > Chordata > Amphibia > Anura > Hylidae > Hyla > Hyla sarda. Next base: position 180,588,813 of record NC_079196.1, on the reverse strand, counting down.
TGTGTGGGCAAGTGACAAGCTTGTCCCCTGCCCCCAGCTGCAGGACTACAACTCCCAGCATGCCCTTACAGTAAGGACATGCTGGGAGTTGTAGTCCTGCAGCTGGTGGCAGGGGACAAGCTTGTCATTTGCCTGCACTGCACAACTACAACTCTGAGCATGTCCTTACAGTAAGGGCATGCTGGGAGTTGTAGTCCTGCAAAGGGAGCCCGGGCACACAAACACAGAGAGTCACACACACACATGCACTGTCTGCTGATGGACCCCCCCTGACAGGCTCCTATATCCCCTAATGTTATGTCACTGTTCCGGTCGGGTCCTGTGATTGGCTGCTGGTCCTGGCCAATCACAGGACCCAGCGGGAAATGTGAAATGACAGCAGGGGATTTTGGAGTCTGCGGCGCCGGTATATGTTATAAGGAGCTGACATTACAGTGCAGCCGTCCGGGCTCCTCATACAGCCTCCCGCTACCCTCACTTTATAATGATGGGGACACTGATATCCCCCCCCCTTGTCTCCTGCCCGCGCCGCTCAGCTCCCGCTGCTACAAGACTACAACTCCCAGCATGTCCTCACTGTAAGGGCATGCTGGGACTTGTAGTCTTGCAACAGTTAGCAGACAGATGGGAGTTGCGTGGCGCTGGCAGGTGAGAGGGGGGGTGGGATGTAAATCACTGCAGTGTCCCTGTAGCGAAGTGAGGGTAGCGGGGAGAAAGTATGTCAGAGCCCGGGCGGCAGTAGCTTTTCCTGCTGTTGGAGCTGGAGTAAATTTAGTCAATTTTTACGGCCGTTGCAACATTTTATTGCGCAGCTGCGACTGTCGCAGTTAATAAATACCTGACTAAACCAAGTAAAGTTTTCAAGCCCGTGTACCGTAGTCAAAAAAACAAAACTTTCTCTTCTTACTCGCATAGATGATTGTCCCACGAAAAGTCACGGTGTCACAGTAGCGACTTTTTTGCGACACATTTAAATAGAAAAACTCGGGTAAAAGGGTTGATAAATGCCCCTCATTATCCCCGTAATTACTGCTGATATGCCTTTTACGGTGGTCATTGAAGGGGTGGTCCGGTGAAAAACAACTTATCTCCTATCTACTGTGACTTCCCATGATCTTCTGAACATGGCCCAGCTCATTGAGAGGAATGTTTCTGCAGATAACATGTCCCCTAGTCATTTCTATGGGAGTGACGGAGCTGCTTTGTGTACAGCACTCGGGTTTCTTCTGTTCTCCCATAGAAAATGAATGGAGCGCATGCTGTCTGCAGCACACGGTCCTATCAGAGGTCCGGATCCCGTCCCCGTGATCAGACACTTATTCCCTATCCTATGGATATGGTATAAGTTGTTTTTATCCACAATGAGGTGATTTTAGTATGCACCTGCCAGACAGTAATGGACATGTCTAGGAGGGATCTGCGCTTGTCTTGGGGGTAAATGGCTATGTTGTGAGATTACTATAACACTGAGGCTATCTTTTTGTGAACTGGTTATTTCCTGTTGAAGTTTGTTCTCTCAAACTACAAATCCCATAATTCCTTGGGAACACCACCCATTTAAACACACCTTCATGCAATAGACCAGTGTTTTTTGACCCGGGTGCTTCCAGCTGTTGCAAATTCTTGCAGAACGATCTCCCCCGCCCCGCCCCCCTCCCCCAGCTGGGTGGGGGGGGGGGGGCGGGGGAGATCGGGAGATCAGGACCCAGCGGGAAATGTGAAATGACAGCAGGGGATTTTGGAGTCTGCGGCGCCGGTATATGTTATAAGGAGCTGACATTACAGTGCAGCCGTCCGGGCTCCTCATACAGCCTCCCGCTACCCTCACTTTATAATGATGGGGACACTGATATCCCCCCCCCCCCCCTTGTCTCCTGCCCGCGCCGCTCAGCTCCCGCTGCTACAAGACTACAACTCCCAGCATGTCCTCACTGTAAGGGCATGCTGGGACTTGTAGTCTTGCAACAGTTAGCAGACAGATGGGAGTTGCGTGGCGCTGGCAGGTGAGAGGGGGGGTGGGATGTAAATCACTGCAGTGTCCCTGTAGCGAAGTGAGGGTAGCGGGGAGAAAGTATGTCAGAGCCCGGGCGGCAGTAGCTTTTCCTGCTGTTGGAGCTGGAGTAAATTTAGTCAATTTTTACGGCCGTTGCAACATTTTATTGCGCAGCTGCGACTGTCGCAGTTAATAAATACCTGACTAAACCAAGTAAAGTTTTCAAGCTCGTGTACCGTAGTCAAAAAAACAAAACTTTCTCTTCTTACTCGCATAGATGATTGTCCCACGAAAAGTCACGGTGTCACAGTAGCGACTTTTTTGCGACACATTTAAAATAGAAAAACTCGGGTAAAAGGGTTGATAAATGCCCCTCATTATCCCCGTAATTACTGCTGATATGCCTTTTACGGTGGTCATTGAAGGGGTGGTCCGGTGAAAAACAACTTATCTCCTATCTACTGTGACTTCCCATGATCTTCTGAACAGGGCCCAGCTCATTGAGAGGAATGTTTCTGCAGATAACATGTCCCCTAGTCATTTCTATGGGAGTGACGGAGCTGCTTTGTGTACAGCACTCGGGTTTCTTCTGTTCTCCCATAGAAAATGAATGGAGCGCATGCTGTCTGCAGCACACGGTCCTCTCAGAGGTCCGGATCCCGTCCCCGTGATCAGACACTTATTCCCTATCCTATGGATATGGTATAAGTTGTTTTTATCCACAATGAGGTGATTTTAGTATGCACCTGCCAGACAGTAATGGACATGTCTAGGAGGGATCTGCACTTGTCTTGGGGGTAAATGGCTATGTTGTGAGATTACTATAACACTGAGGCTATCTTTTTGTGAACTGGTTATTTCCTGTTGAAGTTTGTTCTCTCAAACTACAAATCCCATAATTCCTTGGGAACACCACCCATTTAAACACACCTTCATGCAATAGACCAGTGTTTTTTGACCCGGGTGCTTCCAGCTGTTGCAAATTCTTGCAGAACGATCTCCCCCGCCCCCCCCCCCTCCCCCAGCTCAAACCTTGAAGCAAAGACAGGCTCCCTCTGAACACCTGACTAGTGATTTAAAGTCTAGTAAAACAATAGAGAAAAAGAAACATAGCCGCACATCCACAAACTGTATTTTGATCTACTTGCTTCTCAGCATAAATTCAAACACTAACAAGTTGTTAGTATACATTTTGATCAAAAAGTACAAGCCCACTCGCCACGTCAAGACCACCTATTTAAATTGGGTCCCTAACCCAACATTGGCATTGCGCCGAGTGGCTGCCACCACCACCGCAACACCATGCCCACGGGGGAGCGACCGAGTGGCCAGGCAGCCCCACTGCTGCCCGACCAAGCCCCTGGCTCTGGGCCTCACCACCCCACAGACAAAGCATCACAGTAACAATGACCGCCGCAGTGCAACTACACCAATGTGAATACCTACCATGTGCTCCCTGCCAGAGGGCTGGGAGAATGCTAGGAGGAAACCCTTATGCCGTCTCCTGCTAATTAAAAACTCCTGGGACGAATGGGTGGAGCAGAGGGCTGGCTATGAAAGAGGGGACAGAATACTATTGTAAAACAAAAATAGAGAAAAAGAAACATAGCCGCACATCCACAATTTGCATACAGAATACAAATGGTGGATGTGCTGCTGTGTTTCTCGATTTGTGTTGCACATTTGTAGTCTCTCCTTCCTTCCATGGCCAGCACTCCACCCATTTGGCCCAGGCATTTTTAATTAGCAGGAGATGGCATAAGGATTCCCTCCTTACATTCTCCCAGCCCTCTGGTAGGGATCACATGGTAAGTGTTCACACTGGTGTGATTATCTGTGACAGCCATTGTTTCTGTGATGCTTTGTCTGTGGGGTGGTGCGGCCCAGAGCCAGGGGCTTGGTCGGGCAGCCATGGGCTGCCTGGCCACTGGGTCGCTCCCCCCATGGGCATGATGTCTCGGAGTCAGTGGTCGCCGCCCAGGGCTACACCATTGTCAGGTTAGGCACCCACTCTGATTAGGTGGCCTTGACGTGGCGTGTGGCCTTGTACTTTTTGATCAAAATGTATACTAACAACCTGTTAGTTTTTGAAATTATGCTGAGAAGCAAGTAGATCAAAATACAAATGGTGAATGTGTGGATATGTTTCTCTATTTTTGCTGTTTAAAGTCTAGTGCTGCACTCCATCCTGGAAAAGCCTGAGACGACAGTCATTTTGTATGCTGTTAAAAATAAATGTAGGGTCAAAACTCAAAGAAGAATTGCGAGACCACCATGAAACACAGGTACAGACACTATAGTATGAACTACACTAACTTTACAGCCCCGTAGCAAAGTCAAATAAAAAAAAAAAATCCCGTAATACTCCTTTAAGGGTGCTTTATTCTAGCATAAGGTTAGAATAAGACAGCGTGGCTCTTTTGTGCATGGATCACGGGAGCTCGGCTGTCAGTATGATGATCAAGCTCCATAGTTGTTGCAGTATTTTGTTAATTTGCCTCCCAAAAAACAGGGAAAAAAAGTCATATATATTCCAAAATGGTACCAATAAAAATAGTTAGGTTTTCCTGTAAAAAATTAGCCCCAACATATCACCGTTAGGCAAAAATTTTTAAAGTTTGGGATCTTGTAATGTTGCAACACTTTCGATTATGGTTTAAAAAAAAAAACTATATATACAGTGTCCATTTTAGGACAGCATCATCCATCAGCCGTACCTCGCTCATCCTTCAGCCAAAACGGCGTCCCGCCTCCTCCCTCAGGAAAATAGCTGTCAGTTCTCAGCCGTACCTCCCTCATCCTTCAGCGAAAAATGCGTCCCGCCTCCTCCCTCCTCCGTCAGGCGTCAGGCAAAACCTTTGTCAACCTAAACTCTCTCATCCCTCAGACGAAAACGAAAGTGCTGAGTCAGCAGAGCTTCGGCAGACCGACTGTGTGCGATTGGCTGCCAGCACAGATACTGTGATTGGTTGATGGGAGCGTAGGTGTGTGCAGTCCCGCTCCACTGTTTAGACACACTTCTTTACAAACCCTAATCCTCTCATCTACCCAGCTTTTCCCGATTCCTGAAAAACAAACCTACGCTCTCAACTTTTCCCCTATTCCTGCAAAACCTACAGTTATGTACTCAGCTTCTGCCGATTCCTGCAAAACCTACAGTTATGCTAGCTGTAGATTTTTCAGGAATTGGGAAAAGCTGAGTACCTAGCTTTTCCCGATTCCTGAAAAACCTACAGCTATGTACTCTACTTTTCCCGATTCCTGCAAAACCTACAATTATGTACTGAGCTTTTAGCAATTCCTGATAAACCTACAGCTGAGTACATAACTGTAGGTTTTGCTGGAATAGGGGAAAAGCTGAGAGCGTAGGTTTGTTTTGAAGAAATCGGGAAAAGCTGGTTGCATGAGAGAAGTGGGACTGCACACACCTACGCTCCCATCAACCAATCACAGTATCTGTGCTGGCAGCCAATCACATACTGTGCTAGCAGGTCTGACAAAGCTCTGCTGACTCAGCATTTTCCTTTTCTTCTGAGGTATGACAGACTTAAGGATGACAAAGGTTTTGGCTGACACCTGACAGAGGAGGCGGGACGATGTTTTGGCTGAAGGATGAGCGAGGTACAGCTTGATGGCTGATGCTGTCCTAAAATGGACACCGTATATATATATACATTTGGTATCGCTGTAATCATACTGAATAAATTACGATGAGAGGTGTAATTTAAATTGGAAAAAATTAATGACATAATAGCATTTTTTCCATTTGGCCAGCAAAAAAAGTGTTTACAAAAATGTATTAAAAAGTAAACTTGTCTTGTAAAATACAAACCTTCATATGGCTTTGTTGTGGGGAAAGGCCAGGGAAAAGGATTATAGAAATATTTATTTGTGTATTTATTTATTTAGCTCCATCAGCTTCTGTAAGACTGTACATGGCTTTGGAGACACAGCCACTTATAGACCTCTCCCTAGTAACCCGACCACCAAGACCCTCTCCCAACTCAGGACCTTTCTTAGAACCAGTTGGGAAAGAGGTGTTATTTCTAAAAAAAAAAAAAAAACTGCTGAAAAACTACTCCTCACTGCTCCACATTTCCCTAAATGGTATTACTTGCCCAAGGTGCACAAGTCACAGAGCCGACCCCCTGGTCACCCTATCAAGGCGGGGATCGGCTCTGCGACTGAATACCTTTCGCAGTATTTAGAATGGATCCTCAAACCCTTGCTGCCATCTACCCCCACGTATATAAAAGACACAGGAGCCCTTTTGACTGCACTCCGTGACTTCCATTGGCAGGAGTCCTACACACTCGCGTTGGTGGATGTTGAGAGCCTGTACACCCGCATCCCACATGATGCGGGTGTACAGGCTATCCATGAGTTCTTATCGGAGACAGAGAAGACAGACGAATTTGTGTCCTTCGTGTGTGATGCCCTACTTTTTATCCTCACACATAACAAATTCAGAGATGGTGAGGATTGGTATAGGCAGAAGACCGGCACAGCCATGGGCACGCCGGTCTCCTGTACCTACGCCAACCTTTTTCTCACCATCTTTGAATGCAGATAGGTTTTCTCCCACACGAATCCCTTTTCTGGCAACATCAAACTGTTTCTAAGGTATGTCGATGACATACTAGTCGTCTGGGATGCATCAGAAACAGAATTTTTTGACTTTGTCAATTATTTGAATCAGACCAACAAAGAGAACATGCTATTCACTGCTGTGTTTGGAGGTGACGAACTTGATTTTTTAGACGTCAAACTGAGAGTGGCCGAGAACACCCTCGTTACTGAGGGTTTCAGGAAAACCACCGCCCAGAATGTATTACTCCACTTCCATAGTTCCCACCCTCACCACGTTACCACCTCACCTCTGTGTGCAGAGAATTAACAGTACAGAACAAACCTTTGCTTCCCAAGCCCAGGACCTAGCAAAGAGATTGAAAGCTAGGCGATACCCAGATAACATCATAGGATCCAGTCTTGCACGTGCCAAATCCTTGGATAGGTCACAACTGCTGAAATCAACTGCTGAAACCACCCCCAAAAGGTTTACATTTTCCTTAGCGAATTCCAACATGAACCAGAATTTAGTCAGCGCAATTCGCCGACACTGGTACATGCTGGAAGCAGACCCTGACCTCCACGACGTGACCCAATACCCTCCTCTTGTCACATTTATTAAAAACATGACTATCAATGATAAGTTAAAGAAGATACAGAAAAAGACAGAACACCATCAGACTAGCACAATGTGGTTAAATAAACACTCCCTAAAAGGCAACTACTCTTGTAGATCATGCCCACATTGCAAACACATGCATACAGGTAGTAGTGTACAGCTAGGAGGTATCTGTCATCAAATCACGAAGTTAATAACCTGCAGATCTCGTTTTGTTGTATACGCACTGGTTTGCCCCTGTGGCAGATTCTATGTGGGCAAGACCATCAGGCAACTCCAGGTCTGGTTCCGGGAACATGTCTGTTCCATCCGAACTGGTACCGGAGCCCCTAGGTTCATTGCTCACATGAATCTGGCGCATGGAGGCAATCACAGTGAATTACAATTTCTGGGCTTGGAACTAGTCCCTCCCCTCCAGAATGGAGGAGACCTAGGCAGGGTCCTACTTCAGAAGGAAGCCTGCTGGATAGCAAAGTTGAATGCCACCGGCAACATAGGTCTAAACGACCGGAATTAATATGGTTCTTTCCTATAATATAGATATCCTGCTACACATTTTTTGATATGTCTATGCACGAGTTATTGTTTATGTTTTTTGATCCCTCCCCTTTACCACATGACCGCTGTTCTACTCACGTGATGTCCACGTCAGCCAGGTTGCTTAGCGACTGCACAGCGTACCTCCTATGTAAGTGGAGGTCACACACGCAGACGCTGTTCCGGCAATAAACCTACCCTGCTTGGTGAGTGCCACCTACTTGTCTTCCTTCTCTGTTGGGTACATGGCATAGTAATGCATGTGAGTAACACATTGTCACAATAAGAGAAGACAATGTGATAAAGGCAACAATTGTTTACAGGATACATTTCAGGAGCCTAGGAAAGATGAGGAATAACTCTTGTGGAACCTGTGATGACAGCTATATTGGTTGGCATCCTACTTGGCAAGAAACACAACCAAAAATAGGTGAACAGAATGTTGTAAGACCTCATACAAAAGGAGAAGCATTGTGATTCAGAGGATTTTGCATGATCTTTTCAAGTTATGATTCATATGATATGAAATATGTTTATGACTAATATTTCTGTATCACAATCTATGCTTAAAGGGGTACTCTGCTGCTAGGCATCTTATCCCCTATCCAAGGGATAGGGAATAAGAGGTCTGATCACGAGGGTCACACAGCACCCAGCATTATAAACAAACTCCGGGTTCCTGCGGCAGTGGTCGGAGTCGGAGGCATTGATCGTAATGTCATGGCCACGCCCCTCGTGGTGTCAAACCCCACCCCCTTCAGAAAATGTCTATGGGAGGGTCCGTCTCGACAGATACGCCCCCTCCCATAGATATGAATAGAGGGGGCGTGGCATGATGTCACAATCACGGCCTCCAGCTCCGTGAGTTCTGAACAAAATGTTCAGAACAATGGCACACTGGAGTTCTCCTTTAAAGAAAGTGATACATTCTGCATACTTCTCCTTCCTGCTTGATCCACTTCTGCCTTTGAATTAAAAGGCATAGTTTTCCCCCCAAAAAAATACTGTATGTGACACCTGCCTTATAAGAGCAGAGGGTAGAACTTTACTACCTTCTGTACTTTATGTAACACAGATTAATGGGACAATAACTGCAATGTCTTCAATAGAAATTCTAAAGTGTATATACAGTGGGACAAAAAAGTATTTAGTCAGCCACCAATTGTGCAAGTTCTCCCACTTAAATAGATGAGAGAGGCCTGTAATTTTCATCATAGGTATACCTCAACTATGAGAGACATAATGAGAAAAAAAATCCATCACATTGTCTGATTTTTAAAGTGGTGGAAAATAAGTATTTGGTCACCTACAAACAAGAAAGATTTCTGGCTCTCACAGACCTGTAACTTCTTTAAGAGTCTCCTCTGTCCTCCACTCATTACCTGTATTAATGACACCTGTTTGAACTTGTTATCAGTATAAAAGACACCTGTCCACAACCTCAAACAGTCCCACTCCTAACTTCACTATGGCCAAGACCAAAGAGCTGCCAAAGGACACCAGAAACAAAATTGTAGACCTGCATCAGGCTGGGAAGTCTTAATCTGCAATAGGCAAGCAGCTTGGTTTGAAGGAATCAACGGTGGGAGCAATTATTAGAAAATGGAAGACATACAAGACCACCTCGATCTGGGGCTCCACGCAAGAACTCAACCCGTGGTGTCAAAATGATCACCAGAACGGTGAGCAAAAATCCCAGAACCACACGGGAGGACCTAGTGAATGACCTGCAGAGAGCTGGGACCAAAGTAACAAAGGTTACCACCAGTTACAAGTGTTGAGCACCAATATTCGTAATGCAAATTTTTATCACGAATATCGTCACTTTGTGATTTTGTGAATGTTTAGAATATAGTGTTATATATTCGTAATGACAAATATTCATTTTTTCTTGTTTTTTTTTCACATGCAAATTTATATGCAAATTTTCCATGCAAATTTCCGCATGGAAAAAAAAGTGAATGAACATAGCGAATATGCGAATTTTGCGAACATAGGACAAATAATCATCAATATATTCACGAAATATCGCAAATTCGAATATGGCCCCACAGTAACACACTACGCTGCCAGGGACTCAAATCATGCAGTGCCAGACGTGTTCCCCTGCCTAAGCCAGTGCATGTCTGGGCCTGTCTGAAGTTTGCTAGAGAGCATTTGGATGATCCAGAAGAGGATTGGGAGAATGTCATATGGTCAGATGAAACCAAAGTAGAACTTTTTAGAAAAAACTCAACTCGTTGTGTTTGGAGGAGAAAGAATGCTGAGTTGCATCCAAAGAACACCATACCTACTGTGAAGGATGGGTTTGGAAACATCATGCTTTGGTGCTGTTTTTCTGCTTAGGGACCAGGATGACTGATCCGTGTAAAGGAAAGAATGAATGGAACCATGTATCGTGAGATTTTGTGTGAAAACCTCCTTCCATCAGCAAGGGTATTTAAGATGAAACATGGCTGGGTCTTTCAGCATGATAATGATCCCAAACACACCACCCGGGCAATGAAGGAGTGGCTCCATAAGAAGCATTTCAAGGTCCTGGAGTGGCCTAGATCTCCAGATCTCAACCCCATAGAAAACCTTTGGAGGGAGTTGAAAGTCTGTGTTGCCCAGCGACAGCCCCAAAGCATCACTGCTCTAAAGGAGATCTGCATGGTGGAATGGGCCAAAATACCAGCAACAGTGTGTGAAAACCTTGTGAAGACTTACAGAAAACATTTGACCTCTGTCATTGCCAACAAAAGGTATATAACAAAGTATTGAGATTAACTTTTGTTATTAAAACCATAATTTGCAAATAAATTCTTTAAAAATCAAACAATGTGATTTTATGGATTTTTTTTTCTCATTATGTCTCTCATATTTGAGGTATATCTATGATGAAAATTACAGGCCTCTCTCATCTTTTTAAGTGGGAGAACTTGCACAATTGATGGCTGACTAAATACTTTTTTGCCCCACTGTACAGCATTAAAAACAAAACAGAACAAAAACATTTATAAGACTTAAAGGGGTACTCCTGTGAGAAACTATTTTTTTAAATCAACTGGTGCCAGAAAGTTAAACAAATTTGTAAATTACTTCTATCGAAAAATATTAATCCTTCCAGTACTCATTAGCTGCTGTATGTTACAGAGGAAGTTGTGAAGTTCTTTTCTGTCTGATCACAGTGCTCTCTGCTGACACCTCTATCCATGTCAGGAACTGTCCAGAGCAGGAAAGGTTTGCTATGGGGATTTGTTCTTGCTCTGGACAGTTCCTGACATGGATAGAGGTGTCAGCAGAGAGCACTTTGATCAGACAGGAAAGTATTACATAACTTCCTGTGCTGATAAGTACTGGAAGGCTTAAGATTTTTAAATAGTAAGCAAACTCATGACATGTCAAACAGTCGAGAAGGAAGAGAAGAGACGAAACATTCTTTTCTCTCTTAGGTTTTGTATCTAAAATATGGAGGTCAAGTGCCACAGAGCCAGTAGAGAACCTGCTAAACTCGCACATCTCCGGACTCGTTCACGTGGTCGGTGAGGATCTGAACCCTCAGACCCCAACTGATCAAAACTTTTGACATCTCTATACAACATATCAAAAGTTTTTTCATGACACTGCCCATTTAATGTCTGTACTGAGTTTACTCTGGTGATCAATAACCTGAGAAGCTTGCCTTCACATGAATCACATCTACTAGTATAACATCTGTTTAATTGCATGATGGGAGTACTTGCTGTACCTTTCAGCATATAGTTTTTTGGAGTTTATTTTGTGTTGTAAAATGCAGTTTTACACCTAAACAAAATATGTGTCACATTTAATTGCAAAGAACTCAACGGGAAAATGCCTGACAGTTTACAGTTTCATTTTACAGGCATAATTCTACCAGCCATAAGAATAAGTGCACTGTACAATTTTTTTTAATGGAGGCGTCCAACTTCAGTCAGTGATAGTCTGAGAGGGAAGTTCTGATATAAGGTATGATCAGCTATGGGGGACCAGGGTAGGTGAGTACAACTTCTTTTTTTTAGGTTTAACACACCCAAAAAATTTCCTTTTTTGGGACAACCCCATTTGTTTAAACTGGCCTTTTATAAGCCAGTCTTTGAAACAAGATTGCTGGAGTGGTTTGCACCAAACTAGTCTGAAAATGAAATCTACTCTGCCTATAAACAGGTTCTGGCTTGTGACATTATGAGCCTGCTTAGCCAGTCAGTGGTCCCAGTGGTATCCAGCCTCAGCCACTAATTGGCCAAACAAGCCTATGATGTCCTGTCCCCGAACCCAAGAATGCTGGGCAGCAGGGAACAAAGCTCACTGATACCAGTGGTGGCGGAGATGTGAGGAAGGTAACAGTTCATTTACATAAAGCTGGAAAATCCCTTTAAGGACATATCCGGCAGTAGGTTAATTGAATTGTTTTTAGTGATAGCTATTAGAATCTGGAATGCAACCCTGAAGTACAATTCAGGCTCAGGATGAGTACCAGATAAGTATTGTGTTTACAATGTAACGCAAATACATTTTGAAATGTCTTAAATGTAAGATGTTAACCAATGGTGAACATTACCATTATTATCAGGTGAACTGCATCAGCTGAATGGGCAGTAGACATTAAAGGTAGAGAAATGGAAGGAAATGTATCTGCTCCAATATATGTAAGAAGAGTAATTTCTCTCAATAACAATTATTATTTGAAGAGGTTGCACACTTTTCCTTTGACCGCTAACTGATCTACGTAGATTAGACTTGTTTGCTAAATTATTCAGTCATTTGTTTCCATTAAAATTAGCCTCCATTTAGAGCTTAGACCCCATCCATCCAATATATCATACCATCCATCCAATTTCATCAAGTTTTCCTGATTAACGAACCTTGTCTCTAAAATGGAGCGGCCGAGCTCGCCAACCTTGGCAAGAAAAATGCCCAGGCGGGGTGCCATAACTCCTGGAGGCTAGCTCCATACACACAGTAAGATCCACTTGGATCAGACCTGATGGCTTTAGGGTGCACAATGCCAGTTACAAGGTGCCATCTCCAGCCAAAACTAAGATTATACATGTACAAATTAGTCTACTATTATACAATAAAAAAAAGTGGGTCCAGTATGTCTAGTATTCCTGGAATCTATCTATGTTGCCCATAACATTGTATCACCGTAGATAAATTCTCCCGTACAATTCATAGCTGGAATGTAATGGTCCTTTCCATTTTATTGCATTTGACACTCGTATTGTAGAATGGATTTTTCCAATGTGCCATCATCAATTTTATTTTAGCGAAAGGTGAAAAGACCATATTCCTCAAACCTGTCTGGCTCTGGCTGCTGGCTCTATACGAGCCAGTGAAATCCTCGCAGTGCAAGCTGTGAATTATTACAACTGCTGTTAAAAAGTTTAGCGGGAATTTCATCCACATCCACACCCCCCGCTCTCTAATCGAATCCCTTTATGAGATACTTGTCAATAGAGAACAACACTGTCGTGTGCAATTTATCACTGTGTAAAACATCTGCAGCTAAGAAATACTATATCCTTATGTTTCTAGGCTTGATAAGTGTTGTGTGTACCCGGATTTCTGCTGTGGGTAATGTGTTCCTGGGCAAGATAATCAATCAGGATACCCTTGCAGATTTGCCACTAAGTTGGCACTTGGAAAAGAGTTAACCCAGCACTTACCGATAATGTTTAACCAGTTAACGTTTATTTATTGATGTTACAAACTTTTGAGATGTAGGTACAGGAGGCGTTTCGGCATGTCTGCCTTCCTCAGCTGTCTTCCGCAGGCAGACAGCAGAGGAAGGCAGACATGCCGAAACGCGTTCTGTACCTACATCTCTGTTATTTGTAATGTGGATCAATACACCTCTACTGCTTTAGTATCATCAGTGAGTGCTGGCTTAATCCTTTCTATATGTTTGACTTCCGAACTCGAGGACCACCAACCATGGAAGTGCCAATTCACCAACCCCCCGCGAAGTCGGCCCAGCCATTGTCAATAATGCCCTCTTACTTGTTCTAGTTAATGAGATGAGAGATGAGATAAGGTGGCACAACACCCATACTTAGCACCTATAGTTGATGATATGGTTGGGTTGAGACTGGGAGAACCACTTAAACAAAGTAGACTTCTTCTTGTCCTACAAAAGTATCCTGTGCCTACCTAAAAGCAGAAAAAGCACTGAAAGAGGTACAGCATGTCAATAGAGCAGCACTAGGTCAACATGCAGCCTGCTCCCAGTTCCCTCCAGCGTGACTGAGCACACATACAATGGAAGGGGGGAGAGAGGCTACAAGCCCTAGTGCTGCTGTAATTGCCCACTGGCCCCTGGTTTTTGCTTATTACGCACAGGTAGGTTAGCTTTAGGTCCCGTGCCATCTGAGAAACCTTGGCGTTGGTGTGCGGGCTCTGGTGTGTCCTTTATATAAGGATACACTGGCGAATGTCTCAATTTTAACATCAGTGTTGAGGGATTAGCCAATGTCACTGTATACATCTACCACAGTAGTGCACCTAAATTTCTGTATTGTATTATTCTAATTGTTACATATCCACACCGTTTATCTGGTGTAGGATTCTATTGTGGCACTTGTAGTCCGCTGCAGGCATCTTCCATTGTATGCATTTTTATGCTGGGGATCGCCCCTAGCAACGGACTACAAGGGCAGGATCTGCTCCCCCAGTATATATGCACAACTGCATTTGGGGTTGAGCACCTCCAGCCATTTGAGACCACGTTTTTTGTTGTTGTTTGTAAATTTATACGTGGAGGTGTGTAAACTCCATATGTTAATGCGCCTTGAATACTTTCCAGGCAGCATTAGGGTTGCACCTGTGAGGCCATGCACCTATATCAGCCAACTTGGGTTGGGCTTGTAGCCTCTCTCCCCCCTTCCATTGTATGTGTGCTCAGTCACGCTGGAGGGAACTGGGAGCAGGCTGCATGTCGACCTAGTGCTGCTGTAATTGCCCACTGGCCCCTGGTTTTTGCTTATTACGCACAGGTAGGTTAGCTTTAGGTCCCGTGCCATCTGAGAAACCTTGGCGTTGGTGTGCGGGCTCTGGTGTGTCCTTTATATAAGGATACACTGGCGAATGTCTCAATTTTAACATCAGTGTTGAGGGATTAGCCAATGTCACTGTATACATCTACCACAGTAGTGCACCTAAATTTCTGTATTGTATTATTCTAATTGTTACACATCCACACCGTTTATCTGGTGTAGGATTCTATTGTGGCACTTGTAGTCCGCTGCAGGCATCCTCCATTGTATGCATTTTTATGCTGGGGATCGCCCCTAGCAACGGACTACAAGGGCAGGATCTGCTCCCCCAGTATATATGCACAACTGCATTTGGGGTTGAGCACCTCCAGCCATTTGAGACCACGTTTTTTGTTGTTATTTGTAGGCTTCACACTCTTTCACCAAAGTGGCCATTTTATTAACCTTTAGAGCTTAGTTGATGTGATCTTCTGATCATGCTCTGCATTGATAGGGGGAAATACCCCAAAATAAATAGGTAACCTGAGATAGTTTTTCTCCTGAGAGCAGATTTGCATATCATTGATTTGCTAATGGGTTCTAGCTGTCAATCAGATGATGTTTTACCCATTGTGAATTGGACAGCACTACAGTACAATTTTGGCTTCCAAATACCCATAGATGGCTGGTAAAAATCAATAGGACTATAAGACATATTTAGATTTTCTGATGTTGTTTCTCTACCAGAGGTGTCAGGGTGTATAGCAGTCACTCATCCTTCCGTCAGCTACCATGGTGATCATGGTAATGTTTAATAAGAATGGCGCTTGCAGCTAGGGAACTAGGAGACTTTTCAATAGAGAAAATCTGGAACCTATAATTTTATGTAGAACATTTCAGAATAATAATAAACTTGTGTTTATATATGACCAAAATGCAGATGAAAACAGTAAAAAAGTAACTCCACCTTAAAGGACTCAATGACCACTTGTACCATAGTTAATACACCCGGAGTGCTATCTGACAAGAGGCACTTCATTTCAAATCCACATATAAACCTCCCTGTATATGTAATACACACTTATCTGTTTCCAGTTGTTAGAATAAATGCACTTCTAAACAGGAATTCCAGGCTTCAGACTTGTCCTCTAGGTATATACTGTGTATGACAAATGAATAAACAAATACAAAGATGCAGCAGCACCCAGCGGGTGCTAAGATATATGCAAACACAGAATATTTGAATAATTTTAAATTGCATTACCGCTATATTTACCATACCATAAATGTGAGCGCACATTTTGATCAAATTGTGTAACCTGATTTGCCTTGACAAGACATATCCCTACTCTAAGATCACACCAGTACATCAGGAGGCGCAGCTCACCTGAAGTGCATTGAGGACAGGTAGGAAGCTTAAAGGGGTACTCTGCTGGAAAACCTTTTTATCTATTTTTTTTTTAATTAACTGCTGCCTGGAAGTTAAACAGATTTGTAAATTACTTCTATTTATAAATCTTAAAGGGGTACTCCGGTGAAAACCTTCAACTGGTGGCAGAAAGTTAAACATATTTGTAAATTACTTCTATTAAAAAATCTTACTCCTTCCAGTACTTATTAGCTGCTGATTGCTACAGAGGAAATTTCTTTCTTTTTGGAACACTGATGACATCACGAGCACAGTGCTCTCTGCTGACATCTTTGTCCATTTTAGCAACCATTGATAGCAGATGTATGCTAAGGGCAGCATGGTGGCTCAGTGGTTAGCAAATCCCACTAAGGACAACAATAAATAAAGCGTTATTATTATTATAATAAGGTCAGCAGAGAGAACTGTGCTCGTGATGTCATCAAAGAGCATTCCAAAAAGAAAATAATTTCCTCTGTAGTATTCAGCAGCTAATAAGTACAGGAAGGATTAAGATTTTTTAATAGAAGTAATTTACAAATATGTTTAACTTTCTGCCATCAGTTGATTTAAAAGAAAAAAAGGTTTTTACCGGAGTACCCCTTTAACGACGCAGGACGTATATTTACGTCCTGCGTCGGCTCCCGCGATATGAAGCGGGATCGTGCCGCGATCCTGTATCATATCGCGTCGGTCCCGGCACTCATCAACGGCCGGGACCCGCGGCTAATACCACACATCGCCGATCGCGGCGATGTGCGGTATTAACCCTTTAGAAGCGGCGGTCAAAGCTGACCGCCGCTTCTAAAGTTAAACTGAAAGTGACCCGGCTGCTCAGTCGGGCTGTTCGGGACCGTCGCGGTGAAATTCACCGCGGCGTCCCGAAGAGCTAACCGGACACCGGGAGGGCCCTTACCTGCCTCCTCGGTGTCCGATCGGCGAATGACTGCTCCGTGTCTGAGATCCAGGCAGGAGCAGTCAAGCGCCGATAACACTGATCACAGGCGTATTAATACACGCCTGTGATCTGTGTAGAAGATCAGTGTGTGCAGTGTTATAGGTCCCTATGGGAGCTATAACACTGCAAAAAAAAAGTAAAAAAAAAAGTGTTAATAAAGGTCATTTAACCCCTTCCCTAATAAAAGTTTGAATCACCCCCCTTTTCCCATAAAAAAATGTTGTATGCAGCAGCTGATAAGTATTGGAAGGATTAAGATTTTTAAATAGAAATAATTTACAAATCTGTTTAACTTTCTGGCACCAGTTTATTAAAAAATAAATGTTTTCCAAAGGAGAACCCCTTTAAGGGTCTATTCACATGGCAGAATTTCCGTTTGTGGAATTCCACCTCAAATTAAAGCCCATAGACTTCTATGGGATTCCACACTCCCATTCACACTTCTGAATTTTCGCTTGCAGAATTCCGCAATGCTGCCGTGTAAATAGACCCTTAGTCTACTCTGAATAAATACACCTTTGGATATTCTTTGGCCGAGTTCACATCTGTCATACCTTTAGTCAAAACTGAGGGAAGAATATAGCAGAAGGCAGCACTATTGTTCCCGTCAAAATGATGGACACAAAGACAGAACCTGATGGACATTCATTATCAGTTAGTGGGGACCGTCTAGCAATGCTGGTATGTGTCGAGTAACTGATCCAGTACACGTATATTGGAAAAGAAGCTGGAAACCGATTACCCAGTTTTCAACTTAACCTTACAAATGACACTTTCCAATCTGAGCTGACATTGTCAGGGGAATGGTAACACCTAGCCTTCAAATTAGGCAAACATTTCCAAGAGGAGTATCAGAAAGTGGTCTGTAGAGGACGGATACAAGAATACAGAAGTCAGTCAGTCAGTTTATTACCGTATATACTCGAGTATTAGCCGTTCCGAATATAAGCCGAGGCCCCCTAATTTCACCCCAAAAACCTAGGAAAAGTTATTGACTCGACTATAAGCCTAGGGTGGGAAATACATCATCCTCCCCGTCATCATCCCCCCCGTCATCATCATCCCCCCCTTCATCATCACCGCCTGTCAATCCATTCATCAGTGGTCTTCAACCTGCGGACCTCCAGATGTTGCAAAACTACAACTCCCAGCATGCCCGGACCCCCCTTTTGTTTTTTACTCACCTCCCCAGTTGTTGCTTTCTGGGTGGGAAGGAAGGGTGAGTTGGTCTGGGCCATCCATCTTCACTGAGAGGCCCTCTTCTCCGCTCTGGGCTGGCCACGGACTAGCGACGTTGCGTTGATGACGACGCGCAGGGACGTCCGTGCACAGCAGACGTCCGTGACGTCCCTGCGCATGAACGACCCTGCACGGTGGCGTCAATGCAGCACCACTAGTTTGGGGCCAGCCTGGAGCGGAGAGGGCCTCCCGGTGAAGATGGACAGCCCGGAACGACTAACCCTCCCTCCCGGACGGTCCCTGCAGCATAGATGGCCGAAGACGGATGGCCCAGACCATCCCCTCACAGCTAAGCCAGAAGCGTTTTTTTCCACTCAAGTATAAGCCGAGGGGGCGTTTTCAGCACGAAAAATTGTGCTGAAAAACTCGGCTTATACTCGAGTATATACGGTATTTAGCCTAGTGACCAGAATGAGAACAGCAATGTTTTCGGATAATTTATATTTTAATTAAATGGAAAATAGAGGAAAAAAATCACAAAAATATATGAACAAATGTGTTTAACAAAAAATACTTGATTTAAAAAATAGGTCATGTTCTGATGGCATGTCACCTTTATGTCCTGTAAGTTGTAAGGTGCGGCCTTTATTGATCAAAATTAATTTTCCAGCACATTTTATTGATGCTTTGTTGGGTTGGGATCTGAGAAAGTCAACAAACGCTTTGAACCCTTTGTCATGGTTCTGAATGATCTTGCAGTGTGGCAGGATGCATTTACAATGGTTACTGGCTGGTAAGTATCATTGTAACATGCACATGGATGCCAGGACCCAAGGTTTCCCAACAGATCATTGCCCAGAGTATCATACTGTCTCCCCATAGTACTGTGTGTCCTGATCATGCACCAGGCTGTTAAATGATGTCACATAAACTGTAAAAGAAAATGTAAATCATCAGGCAGAACTTCATTCTTCCATTCTTCAGTCCGCATGGACATTCTGAACAGTCTGCCACGATGAAGTCCCAGACACAACGAGCTGTGATACACACTGGGGGTCATATTGAAAACTCCTCTCGTCAAAAATGTAATGTTTCCATCAGATATATACTATATATATATATATATATATATATATATATATATATATATGGTGGGGTGGGCCATTTATATGGATACACCTTAATAAAATGGGAATGGTTGTGATATTAGCTTCCTGTTTGTGGCACATTAGTATATGTGACGGGGGAAACTTTTCAAGATGGGTGGGGACCGTGGCAGCTGTTTGGAAGTCGGCCATTTTGAATCCAACTTTTGTTTTTTCAATAGGAAGAGGGTCATGTGACACATCAAACTCATTGGGAATTTCACAAGAAAAATAATGATGTGCTTGGTTTTAACGTAACTTTATTCTTTCATGAGTTATTTACAAGTTTCTGACCACTTATAACATGTGTTCAATGTGCTGCCCATTGTGTTGGATTGTCAATGCAACCCTCTTCTCCCACTCTTCACACACTGATAGCAACACCGCAGGAGAAATGCTAGCACAGGCTTCCAGTATCCGTAGTTTCAGGTGCTGCAGAATGGGCAAAACAAAAATTGGAACAGGACCCTCAGTTTACGCAGAAGATTTTGTTCAGTGATGAGGAAACTTTTATGTGAATGGTGAAGTTAACAAACAAAACCACCGCTATTGGTCTGACACTAACCCACATTGGATAGATCCCTCCAAGACTGTTGGAACACAAAAATTGATGGTATGGTGTGGTATATGGGGTACAAAGATAGTGGGGCCATTCTTCATCAATGGAAACTTCAAGGCCACTGGATATGCGAAATTGCTACATGATTATATGTTTCCCTCTTTATGCACTGAAGCTGGCATGTTCCCTGAGATTTTCCAGCAAGATGATGAACCACCACATTATGGGTGTCAGGTCCGAGCATTCCTAGATGAACAGTTTCCTGGAAAGTGGATTGGTCGTTGTGGGCCAGTTGAGTGGCCCCCAAGGTCTCCTGACCTGACCCCCTTAGACTTTTATCTTTGGGGTAATCTGAAGGCAATTGTCTATGCTGTGAAGATATGAGATGTGCAGCACCTGAAACTACGGATACTGGAAGCCTGTGCTAGCATTTCTCCTGCGGTGTTGCTATCTGTGTGTGAAGAGTGGGAGAAGAGGGTTGCATTGACAATCCAACACAATGGGCAGCACATTGAACACTATGTAAGTGGTCAGAAACTTCTAAATAACTCATGAAAGAATAAAGCTACGTTAAAACCAAGCACATCATTGTTTTACTTGTGAAATTCTCAATACATTTGATGTGTCACATGACCCTCTTCCTATTGAAAAAACAAAAGTTGGATTCAAAATGTCCGACTTCAAAATGGCCGCCATGGTCACCACCCATCTTGAAAAGTTTCCCTTCTCACATATACTAATGTGCCACAAACAGGAAGTTAATATCACCAACCATTCCCATTTTATTAAGGTGTATCCATATAAATGGCCCACCCTGTATATATATACATATATATATATATATATATATATATATATATATATATATATATATAGTCTTTTTTATTTTTTTGATGGTCACTGCACCTGCACTCACATTTAACCCCTGGACATGTTTTATTTATACACTTATCGCTTGTATGGGCACTCATGGAATATTATGTAAGATGCTTCCACCAGAATTTTCCATGATTCAAAATTTGGCACCAAACTCATAAATTTTTGCGCCAAAAAATAGATAACAGATAAATAAAGATAACAGCAAAAAAAATTGTTGGACCACCAAAATAGGCAATTTGGTGCAAAAAAACAACAGTGGCTCGAAAATTAACTCTCACATATTTTCAAAGCAGCACAAGAGACCTTTGAAAATGAAAGGGGGGGGGGGGGGGGGAATTGGATTAATATCTCTGGAACAGAAATGACAGTAGTTTTTCTTGACCCCTGTCGGCTGCTATGGGCAATAAATACAGATTGGCAAATGAGGCCCGTGAACTTTGAAAACTGTTTACAGTGATCCCTCAACTTACAATGGCCTCAACATACCATAGTTTCAACATACAATGGTCTTTTCTGGACCATTGTAACTTGAAACCAGACTCAACATACAATGCTATGAAATCTGTCAATGGCTGGAAGAACCGACCAATCAGAATGGACATTTCACTGGTAAAACCCCTGTAGTCCTAAAGTGTATGCACTGACTGGTGTCTGGTAGCGCCCCCTACAGTACAGGGAGGCATTACATGTTCTGTACACTTTACCTCTGCCAGGGTTAGCTGCTCCTTTGGACACCAGGTGAGGGTGGCTCCATTTTCCTTTTTTATGACATTGCGTGTTCTGTACAGGACCCTGAAGAAGCTTCTGTCCTCTACGTAGACCAGTGTTTCCCAAAGAGGTTGCCTCCAGCTGTTGCAAAACTACAACTCCCAGCATGCCCGGACAGCTGTCCGGGTATGCTGGGAGTTATAGTTTTGCCACATCTGGAGGCACCCTGGTTGGGAAACACTGAAATAGACAGTGATTACAGCTCCCAGCAGATCTTTCTTACTTTTATATGTAAGGATTTGCTTTATTTCTATTAGTTATCTACTTATTTTTCTTTAATCCTCACTTTTTCCTATTTTTGGATGAAATTTTGGGGCTTCAGAACCAATTATCAGGTTTCCATAGAGCTCTGGTCTCAACATACGATGGGTTCAACATACAATGGTCGTCCTGGAACCGATTAATATTGTAACTTGAGGGACCACTGTATTTGCCGCCTATTACTAGTGTTGCTCGCGAATATTCGCAATACGAATTTTATTCGCGAATATCGCATATTCGCGAATATAGCGCTATATATTCGTAATTACAAATATTCTTTTTTTTAATATTTTTTTTATTTTGACAGTACACATCACAGTGATCATTCCTCTCTGCTTCCAGCTTGTGTGGTGTAAAAGGCTCTAATACTACTGTGTGAGACTGGTGTGCACATTTTCGCATATACGAAAATTTGCATATGCTAATTTTCGCATATGCGAATTTACATTTATGCTAATTTTCGTATATGCTAATTTTCGCATATGCATATTCTCGCATATGCGAAAATAAAACGCAAATATTACGAATATGCAAATATCTGACGAATATTCGTCCATATATTCGCGAATATTCGCGAATTCGAATATGGCCTATGCCGCTCAACACTACCTATTACTGCACATCCCAATTCTTAGCATGTGACATTGTAACAAGATAGTCAAGTGTTACATGACACCAAGACCTTCAGAGGGCTTGTGAAGTCCTGGCCTCCATGGGTCAGAGCTGCTTTCAGTGCCGCAAAGAGAATCTTTACAGGAGTAGACATGCTAAGACTGTTGTATTGTGAATAGTTGATGGACAGAGAGATAGCTAAATAAATATAGCAATTTTACAGTAATCGATTTTTACAGAACATTAGGAAAAAACTTAGCACAATGGTTAGAAATGTTTTAGTTCCTTAGGTCCTTAGCTCCGACCTAGGCCACATCTGCATGGAGCTTGGATGTCCAACCTTTGTTTGCAAGGGTTTTTTTTTATCTCGGTACTCAGTTTTTTATTTAATTTTTTTTGTTTATTTATTATTTTCTATTTTACTATCTGTATTATAAAAATAATCCTTATATATTGCAGTTTTCATTCTGGCCGCTAGGTCTAACATTAAAGGCGTACGCAACATTGGGTGCAAGCTGCGGGGGTAAGCCGCCACACCCTCTCCTATAGACTTGCATTAAGGGGGCATGGCCATTACGTCATGACACCCACAGCCCACACTCAGCATTCGGAACAAAATCTTCTGAACGCATTCGGAACAAAATCTTCTGAACGCGGTGGCAGTGGAGTACCCCTTTAAAGTGAGACTTCCTGTCTTCCTGTTCTGTCTGTGATAAGGCAGAGGCTGCTGGAAAGTGTTACATACAGCATTACAATAAAAGGTGACACCAGTATATACCGTATATACTCGAGTATAAGCCATCCCGAATATAAGCCGAGGCCCCTAATTTCACCCCAAAAACGCAGGAAAAGTTATTGACTCGACTTTAAGCCTAGGGTGGGAAATACATCATCCCCCCATGTCATCATCCCCCCCATCATCATCCAGCCCCCCGTCATTAACACCCCCCTCATCATCCAGCCCCCTGTCATCATCACCCCGTCATCATCAACCTGTCATCATCACCCTGTCATCATCCCCCCCTCCTTCATCATCACCGCCTGTCAATCCCTTCTCAGTGGTCTTCAACCTGCGGACCTCCAGATGTTGCAAAACTGCAACTCCCAGCATGCCCGGACAGCCATCTGGCATGCTGGGAGTTGTAGTTTTGAAACATCTGGAGGTCCGCAGGTTGAAGACCACTGCGGCCTTCGTCATCATCCAGACCCCCCTTTTGTTTTCTACTCACCTCCCTTCTGTGGGAAGGAAGGGTGAGCTGGTCCGGGCCGTCCATCTTTGGCCATCTATACTGCAGGGACCGTCCAGTGGGGAGGGTTAGTCGTTCCAGGCTGTCCATCTTCACCGGGAGGCTCTCTTCTCCACTCCGGGCTGGCCCAGACTAGTGACGCTGCCTTGACGCCACCACGCAGGGACGTCACGGACGTCTGCTGCACATGGACGTCCCTGCGCATCATCGTCAAGGCAACGTCACTAGTCCAGGGCCGGCCCGGAGCGGAGAAGAGGGCTTCCCGGTGAAGATGGAGAGCCAGGAACGACTAACCCTCCCCAACGGACGGTTCCTGCAGCATAGGAGATCGAATATGGACGGCCCGAACCAGCTCACCCTTCCTTCCCACCGAGGGGAGGTGAGTAGAAAACAAAAGGGGGGTCTGGATGATGACGAAGGCCGCAGTGATCTTGAACCTGCGGACCTCCAGATGTTTCAAAACTACAACTCCCAGCATGCCCGGACAGCCGAAGGCTGGGAGTTGTAGTTTTGCAACATCTGGAGGTCCGCAGGTTGAAGACCACTGAGAAGGGATTGACAGGCAGAGATGGATGGCCGGGACCATCCCCTCACAGCTAAAGACAGAAAACTTTTTTTTCACTCGAGTATCAGCCGAGGGGTGGGAGGGGGCGTTTTTTTTTCGTGCTGAAAAACTCGCTTATACTCGAGTATATACGGTAGATGAGACAGGATATTTACAATAGCTGAAGCTCAGAGCACAGCCTCCCGCTCCTGTCCCATAGCATGATCAGTAACCTTTCTCATTCATGTCAATGGGAAGGCTCCTGTCTCTTGTTGTCTATGTCCATGGGGCTTGCTGTAAAGCAGTGGTCTCAAACCGTGGCCCTCCAGATTTGACAAAACTTCAACTCCCAGCATGCCCGGACAGCCGTTGGCTGTAAAGTATATGTCTACATATTAAAATAGCTCAGGCAAGATGGTTTCCTCCATTAAAATGTACAGAAAATATAATACAACAATTACAATCACAAAATAGAAACCGATTAGGAAAACCAGAAGGTTCCAGGCTCTAATCCACAAAAATATCAATAAATCCAGGGGATATGGTTCCCTTTAAAAACCCTTCCAAGGTAAGATTGGGATCTCCAAAGGGGACAGAGACTGATGTGATCATCTCTGTACATCACTGCTATATCAACGATAAAATGAATAACCTAAAACAAAGTATAAAGATGAGATTATGACGCAGGTATAAGTCATATGATCAGTGATTTATTTTACATTGGAAATTCTGTCTTTTTTTTTTATTTTTTTTGCACACCTATCTCACTGTCTGTGGGCTGCAGATGAAATCCGTTATTTTTTCCTGTAATCGTCATTCCTGAATTTGTAATTACATGGCAGAGAATCCAGTTTGCTTATTACTCATTTCTCATGGCTGGAATAACATTTCCACACAGGCAAGGCTCTGTTCACAGACAAAAGAGGTGTTCATGTGTTCAGGAGACTGATGTTCAGAGACGTTACATTACAGCGCCACCTACTGAGCCAATCTCTGCATTCACCATACACGGAGGTTACTTATATACTGCGTCTTTTACAGTTCCATCACATCCCCCAATGTGTACACTGTCACGTCTGGCTGCTTTGCATAGAATAATAATACAAACCACGACATAAAGAACATTGTTGTGCACAAAATGAAATCGACACTTCCTAATTTTTACTTCTGCTGGGGCTTCCTACAAATGTAGAAAAAGCTGATAATCGTCATTATTCATTATTTGTATATGAAACATACCGTATTTTTCGCCATATAAGACGCTCCGGGATATAACAAGCACCCAATTTTAAAGGAGGAAAATCTAGAAAAAAAAGATTCTGAACCAAATACAATGTAAAGTATAGGACAGTGATCTTCAACCTGCGGACCTCCAGATGTTGCAAAACTAAAACTCCCAGCATGCCCGGACAGCCGTTGGCTGTCCGGGCATGCCAGGAGTTGTAGTTTTGCAACATCTGGAGGTCCGCAGGTTGAAGACCACTGGTATAGGAGGTAATACTCACGTGTCCCGTCACTGCTGCCCTGGATGTCGCCCTCCATCGCTGTCGCCGCGTCCCTGGGGTGTCCCCGTCGCTCCGGAACGTCTCTGCTGCCCGGGATCCTCAGCGCTACGCACGCTGCTCCTATTGGCTGACGGGACGGCGTGCGCGACGATATGATGACGACGAAGGAGAGCGCCGGCCATGCAGGAGATCCCGGCACAGAGCAGTCAATCGCCGATCGGACACCGAGGAGGCAGGTAAGGTCCCTCCCGGTGTCCTGTAAGCTGTTTGGGACGCCGCAATTTCACCACGGCGGTCCCGAACAGCCCGACTGAGCAGCCGGGTTAGTTTCACTTTCAGCTTTGATCGCCGCATCTGAAGGGTTAATACAGGGCATCACCGTGATCGGTGATGTCCTGTATTAGCCACGGGTCCCGGCCGTTGATGGCCGCCGGGACCACCGCGATATGACAGGGTTTTAATGTGTATTTGCCGTATAAGACGCAACAACTCCCCCCCCCCCAGTTTTGGGGAAGAAAAAGTGCGTCTTATACAGCGAAAAATACGGTATATACGTGTCATATCTAGGGAACAGTTCAATGTTTTTATATTACATTTGAAAAAATATATCTGTAGGCTTCCCGTTAAAAGAGAACATTTACAAAAGCTGGCATTGTTATTAGGCAAGCGCTATATGGTGCAAATATTTATGTTATTTTGACACAAATACTTTGGTATAAATCAACCTAAGAACCAACCGTTTCTTTGGCCAGCAGAGTCACCACAGGGGGGGAACAAAAAGCCTTCAGCAGTTCCCATTGAAATCAATGGGCTGTGAAGTGGCTATGGGAACATGTCAGGCTATGATGAGGGTAGTAGTCTCTGATGATTGTGTTACGTAGCTGAGTGGTGTTAAAGTGTGAACCCCACAATAATCTTTTTTTCTAAACTAAAGGGAATCTGTCATCAGTGTCCCCTGCACTAACCTGTCGGTACAGACAGATAGTGCAGGTGACACTGATGACAACAATACTTATCTGGTCCTGTTCCATGCTCTGGTTCTGCTGCTATATTCCTCCATTGTTTTCATTCCGGGGCTGACTTGGCGCATGGGCGGAGCTTCCTAACATCACACAGAAGCAATGATGTCAGGAAGCTCTGCCCATACTTCAGCCCAGGAACAGAAACAACAGAGGAAGATAACGGGAGAACCAGAGAACAGAACAGGACCAGGTGAGTATGGTTGTCATCCTTGTCACCTGCACTATCTGTCTGTATCGACAGGTTAGTGCAGTGACACTGATGACAGATTTCATTTAAACTGTTTCCACATACAAAGTACCAGAAATTAGACCTCTGTATGCAAAATTCTGGTAAACAATGTTACTTTATTGAACTCCTTTAGCACATACATAAAATACACAGTCTTTGGAGTATTCCCTCTAAACAGATGGAGAAGAGTGGTGGTGTGAGCTGTCATTTAAGCCGGGGCGGGGCCAAGTGAATGTGCCAGGGAACTATTTGCCAGGCGGTGCAGGGGACTTTATAACTTAAGATCTTCACCATCCATGGGGGTCCCCTGGGGATGGGGAGGATAATGATTTTAGCATATATAACGCATTGCCAAGTGTTACATAAGCTAAAATGTGCTGATTGGTTCCCTTTAAGGCTTCTCTAACTTGCAAGTTCTAATGTTCAATTTACTAATTCTGCTGTACAAAGATCTTCACAGGTGTAAACCATAGTGCAGAACAGGTCTCCTCTTTACGCACACTTACTGTGACACGGCACTCTAATAAATGTATCCAAAGTAGCCTTCTCCTGACATGGCATACAGGCAAGCACTGGTCCAACCAGAGGCCGAACAATAATCTAGTGAGAGGCAGAACACTACTTGTAATACTTATCTATTTTTAAGAAATCCCTCTTGGGCTAGTAAGACTGAAGACTGTATTTTTGCAGCAGGACTAGAACTTGTGGCCCATACACAGGATGTATTCTTACCATTAGAAGTATGTGGGTTCACTAAACTTTAGTTTTCTTAGGATTGGCAGGGTTGAGGGACAGGACATGGGCTCAGACTAGCTTCATACTTACCAATGAGAGGAGGGCAAACTTAGGACTGGCTCCTCCATTCATTGGTCAGGAGTTTGCATGTGACCAAATCAATCATTTTGCTATACAAAGCATGCAATGCAGTGTGAAGTAAAACCTAGTGTATGCTTTAAACTAGTGGTGCAGGACAGAAAATACATTTTATACAAAATCATGCTTTGCGTGACCATAAAATACTTGAAAGACATACTATGCATCCAGAAAACTAAATACAGTGGCCCCTCAACATATGATGGCCCCACTGATTGGAAGGCTGCAATGTGACAGGTTCCCTTAAATATGTAATGCAGAAAAAGGCATAATACACAATATTGAGTCTAAACACGTTCCAAACAGAAAGCCCCTATTGCATTTAGTAGATTTAAGTCCATGGCAAAGCCCCATGTGTGCAAAAGATGGATTTGCTTCCGGAATGTGCAGGATTTTATGCCAGGAACTAGAAGCATACCCCAAAAACTTTGAAAATATATAAAATAACTAATCTGAAATAAGATCAACTACAAAAAGAGAGTGGTTAATTTTAGTCACCCCTGCTATTGCATTTGGAGGGACCTCATTTGGGGATATTGTACATACCTACACCACTTACATGGGTTGTGGTATTGTGTATGAGGTTTGGTTTAACCTTTTTTCAGACATTTTGCCTGTGTCAAAAATCTGGTGCTCAATGCAAGTCTATGGGAGGTGGCGTGACTTGCATATTTGGAATATATATATATATATATATATATATATATATATATATAGGGTGGGCCATTTATATGGATACACCTTAATAAAATGGAAATGGTTTGTGATCTTAACTTCCTGTTTGTGGCACGTTAGTATATGTGAGGGGGAAAACGTTTCAAGATGGGTGGTGACCATGACGGCCATTTTGAAGTCAGCCATTTTGAATCCAACTTTTGTTTTTTCAATAGGAAGAGGGTCATGTGACACATCAAACTTATTGGGAATTTCACAAGAAAAACAACAATGGGCTTGGTTTTAACGTAACTTTATTCTTTCAGGAGTTATTTACAAGTTTCTGACCACTTATAAAATGTGTTCAATGTGCTGCCCATTTGTTATTATAAGTGAGGGGTACATGTCAGGGGGCTTTATATGTGAGGGGCACATGACAGGGGGGAATTATATGGGCACATGACAGGGGGGGGCCCTGTCATGTGCTCCTCACATATAATGCCCCATGTGGGGAAGGGAGGGGGGACTCCATGTCTATTTTCTTGGGGTCCCCAAATTCCTTCAAACGTCCCTGGATGTTGTTAAAGGTGTCTCATCTCATTACTTCCAGCTAGCTCCTCCAGCCTTCCCTGCCAAAGTGGGGAAGTTACACAATTAAATATATATATCTATATACACATATATATATATATATATTATTATTATTATTTTTTTTTCTTCTGAAATACCCCTTTAAATTTAACAAATGTTCATTAAAGCAGTACTGCAGCCATAAACAACTTATCCCCTAAGTGTCTGTTTGCTGGGGGGTCTGACCACTGGGACCCCCGCAATCACTCGTACAGGAACCCAGAACTGCCGCAAATCTCACTAAGAGGTCAACAGACACACCCCCTCCATTTAGCTCTATGTTGCATCTCCACTTCTCCCAAAGAAATACATAGAGGGGGCACAGAGACAGGGCCCCATACAGGAGATCGTGGGTGGTCCCAGATTTCGGAACCCAGCGATCAGACACTTAACCCCTTATCCTGCGGATAGGGGATAAGTTGCATAAGGCTGCAGTACTCTTCTAAAGGTTATGTTTTATTAGGTGCTACCATACTGTGATATGTGTTTTGCTGTTTACCATAGTCCAGCTTTCTCGTTCATCCCTTATTTTATATATGTTTCAATGATATGTTTAGATGGAATAAAATAACGCACGTGTTTTGCCTTGTGCTCCGATGCACGCGCTGGCCGTGAGTGCATCGTTCCCCTGCGGGATGGGCTCGCATGCGATCCCAGCCTGTTACTTACCTCGTTCCTCTGCTGCCTCCTCTCCTGCCTCTCAACTCCGGCACGCGTGTCCCCGTCTCCCAGGGGCGTGCACGCGCCGGAGCTCTGAGATTTAAAGGGCCAGTATGCCCATAATTTGAAACACCTGTGCCTCTTCTATAAGTCCCACAATTCCCTGCCGGATCTTTGTTGCCTTGTGCCTGAGAGAAAGCGTTCCAGAGAGTTGCCTTGCTGTGTTTCTGACCCTTGTTCTGTGACCTGACCTTGTTCCTTTGCTGCCTCCCTACTGACCTCCCATTACGCCCCTGACTATGCTTCTGTGCCGCCTGCCCTGACCTTCTGCTATCCTAACCACGAGTTGCCGTATCCTACCTGTGCCTCGAATCTCCTCAGCCGCCTGTGTGGTTGGGTCGTGCTACCTGGGTGCTGCCTGCCGCAGCAAGTCCATCCCACTTTGCGGCAGGCTCTGGTGAAAAACAGCGGCACCTTAGACTCCACTCCCTGGTACGGTCCGAGTCATCTGCCGTACAGGTCTAGCAGATCCACTACCACAAGTGTTCCTGTCTACTGAACCGTGAGTGTTACAACATTCCTGTAGGGTAAGAGTACACAGAGTTTGTTTCTAGTCTTATATACAAATAATAAAATTTTTTATCAAATTTACTGATAAGGGGTCATACAGGTGCAAAATGAACGGGATGGAAGCCTTCTATAGGCAAGACTTATGTAAGGTGCCAGCCACATGGGTAACATAGAAACATAGAATGAATCGGTAGATAAGAGCCATATGGCCCATCTAGTCTGCCCAATAATCTGAATCCTATCAATAGTCTGTGTCCCTATCTTATATGAAGGATAGCCTTATGCTTATCCCATGCATGTTTAATCTCCTTCATTGTATTTGCAGCTACCACTTCTGCAGGAAGGCTATTCCATGCACCCACTACTCTCTCAATAAAGTAATACTTCCTCATATTACTGCATAAACCATTCCACTCTAATATAAAACTATTTTCTCTTGGTTAGTTTTTCTTCTTTTAAATATATTCTTCTCCTTTATCGTGTTGATTCCCTTTATGTATTTATTTGCTTATTTCTTGCAAATAATCTTTCTTTTTGTGTGAGGTATAGTAACTAGTGTTGCTCGCGAATATTCGCAATGTGAATTTTATTCGCGAATATCGCGTATTTGCAAATTCGTGAATATTTGCGAATATAGCACTATATATTCGTAATTATGAATATTGTTTTTATTTTTTTTTATTTCTTTTCACAGTACACATCACAGTGATCATCCCTCTCTACTTCCAGCCTGTGTGGTGTAAAGAAGGCTCTAATACTACGGTGTGAGACTGGCGTGCGAATTTTCACATATGCAAATTTTTGCGTATGCTAATTTTTGCATATGCTAATTTTCGCATAATCAAATTTTCACATATGCGAAAATAAAACGCGATTACAAATATGCGAATTTAGCGAATATATGACGAATATTCGTCCATATATTCGCGAAATATCGCGAATTCGAATATGGCCTATGCCGCTCCACACTAATTGTAACTCAGCTCCATTGAAGTATGTTAAAAAAAAAAAACATATACGGGTCAATACGGTTTTCACCCTGACCAAAACCCGTGGTAGGCCACGATTTTCTGTCCAGAAAAGTGGTTTGGAAAACAGAGACAACCGTATACAATATGGTACATACAGTTTTGAAGGGAAAGTCTATGGCCACGGTTTACAGTACGGTTGCATACGTTTAAAAAAAAAAAACGTATCCAAAAACTGTATAGAAAAATCTTGGTGTGAACCCACCCTGACAGAGGTTGCAGCATAGCATGGGTTAGAAGCACCCAGGGCAAGGCAGAGTATTATGCATCCCTCCAGCCTGTGGATGTAAAAGAAAGGCGATGTATATAGTGTATACATCACAGCTCACCAATGGAGCCCAAAGGGTTTTCTTGCGAGTTCAGGTTTAGAAACATAAAATTATACCTACACACGATAACAACACATTATGACTGTAGTGACTAAATACTACTACTATACTCTTAGGAAATAAAAACCAATATAAAGAGACAAATATCACCAATAACATCATTATACAAGGGATAAATAATAGATCCACACCATGATCACCATATAGTGACTGGATAATACTACCATACTGATACGAATAAAACCACTAGACACAGACCAGTCTCACCAACACCAGTATACAATGGACTAATGATTCCACCACACCATGACTACACAATGGGGGAGAATTATTATAACCTGTGCTGAGGAAGAGTGGTGCAGTTGCCCATAGCAACCAATCAGATTGTTTCTTTCATTTTTCAAAGGACCTAGTACAAATAAAAGAAGCAATCTGATTGGTTGCTATGGGCAACTGCAACTCATTGTACCTTCTTGGGAAGGCTGGGTATTCAGATTTTTCCCGGTGGGAGGAACTATTCAAATCTTCTCCAGAGGCGGCGAGCTTCTCTGAAGATATTCTGCGCCGCTTTCGTCTTCGCTGAAGTTCCGGAATTCACCGCCGATTCCCTTCTTCCAAGTTCTTCATCGGCTTCTTACGGAGCTGCAGTCTTCAAGATCTTCTCCTTCTTCAGATGTTCCGAAGCAGTTTCAGGAGATGATTTTCTGGTGGTATGCTCTTGAGAATTGCGATTCTAATGAGAACAAAAAGTACTGCAATCGTACTATGCAAAATCTCTACCACAATGCTGGGAGTTCTTCGGACCTTGGTCATCATGGTATCTCCCCTCCCAGGTAAGACTCTGCATCAACTATGTAATTTTCCATGGGAGTTTTGCCATGGATCCCCTCCTGCATGCCCCAGTCCAGGTGTTAGTCCCCTTGAAACAACTTTTCCATCAATATTGTGGCCAGAAAGAGTCCCTGTGGGTCTTAAAATTCGCTTGCCTATTGAAGTCTATGGCGGTTCGCCCGGTTTGCACGTTCGCGAACATTTGCGGAAATTTACATTTGCGAACGGAAAATTTTATGTTTGCGACATCACTAGTCAAAAACAGAGTCAAATACAAAGGAACAATAGCCAGGCAAAGGATAACATCTTATTTAGAGGCTACATCATCATCCAAGAATACCAATTACCATGGCAGCAGCCCCACAGTAGAGAGAAGAGGAAGTTATTGAAGGTGTAGGTAACACATTGGTTTTAATTCCCTACATGTTTATTTCCATGGTATTTACTAAGGTTTCCCTACAATTTGCACTTTTCACTACATTTTGCTTTTTTTTACACATGCTCTGATCTGTCGGGTTTCCCTCAGCTCAAATTCGCCACATTTTCTGTGGAAAACTTGTTGGGTTTTTGTGAAAATTTCTGTGACATGCCCTCTTTTCAGCAGCCAAGCCCACTTTCCCCGGTGGTCACGCCCCTCTTCGGGTTTTCTTAGTAAAATGAATAGCTAGTCGGATTTTTTTCAATTCTGGCGCTAATTCTGGTGCAGCCAGAATCTGGTGCACAGCCCGACAAAACATGTCGGGTTTACAATAGTAAATCAGGGCCATTGTTCTGCATGAATATAAAACAACAAAGGACAAAGTATTCAAATAAATATATGCAAAACTGCAATAAAAACTATTATCTTCATTTCACATAATTAATGTAACATGATCAATAAAAAATAGTCATAAAAAAGGCTATAGTACAAGATGGGGATAAAGGGAGCCATAGTCAAATCTGGAAACCCACCAAAAATTGTGACATAATACGGTATAAACAATCAATAAAATACAATTAGATTGATACTATATTGCCCTCTAGCCTGTAAAATGAATACATTCCTTGAGTTTGCATGTGTATGTCTCAGACTATATAAAAGTGCTGGATGCAAAAAAATATATGATACAATCTATAAAATAATAAAGTGTACAATGCAAATAACATTGGAGATTGTGTCTTACAGAGGCCCCCCCCCAACAGGCGTTCCAGAAAAGATCATCTGTCAGGGGGTGGAGATTAGTACCGATATACTCGAGTATAAGCCGTCCCGGATATAAGCCGAGGCCCCTAATTTCACCCCAAAAACCCTTGAAAAGTTATTGACTCGACTATAAGCCTAGGGTGGGAAATACATCATCTCCCCCCCCCCCCCGTCATCATCCAGAAACCCATCATTAACACCCCCCATCATTAACACCCCCCGTCATCATCCCCCCCCCCACGTCATCATCATCGCCTGTCCGGGCATGCTGGGAGTTGTAGTTTTGAAACATCTGGAGGTCCGCAGGTTGAAGACCACTGTCGGGCCTTCGTCATCATCCAGACCCCCCCCTTTTGTTTTCTGCTCACCTCCCTTCAGTTGGAAGGAAGGGTGAGTTGGTCCGGGCCATCTATGCTGCAGGGACCGTCCGGTGGGGAAGGTTAGTCGTTCCGGGCATGCTGGGAGTTGTAATTTTGAAACATCTGGAGGTCCGCAGGTTGAAGACCACTGTCGGGCCTTCGTCATCATCCAGACCCCCCTTTTGTTTTCTACTCACCTCCCTTCAGTGGGAAGGAAGGGTGAGTTGGTCCGGGCCATCTATGCTGCAGGGACCGTCCAGTCCGGGCATGCTGGGAGTTGTCGTTTTGAAACATCTGGAGGTCCGCAGGTTGAAGACCACTGTCGGGCCTTCGTCATCATCCAGACCCCCCCTTTTGTTTTCTACTCACCTCCCTTCAGTGGGAAGGAAGGGTGAGTTGGTCCGGGCCATCTATGCTGCAGGGACCGTCCGGTGGGGAAGGTTAGTCATTCCGGACTGTCCATCTTCACCGGGAGGCCCTCTTCTCCGCTCTGGGCCGGCCCCGGACTAGTGACGTTGCATTGACGACGACACGCAGTGACGCATGAACGTCCCTGCGCGTCGTCGTCAAGGCAACGTCACTAGTCCGGGGCCAGCCAGGAGCGGAGAAGAGGGCCTCCCGGTGAAGATGGACAGCCCAGAATGACTATTCCTCCCCACTGGACGGTCCCTGCAGCATAGATGGCCCGGACCAGCTCACTCTTCCTTCCCACCGAAGGGAGGTGAGTAGAAAACAAAAGGGGGTCTGGATGAGGATGAAGGCCCGGCAATGGTCTTCAACCTGCGGACCTCCAGATGTTGCAAAACTACAACTCCCAGCATGCCCGGACAGCCATCAACTGTCCGGGCATGCTGGGAGTTGTAGTTTTGAAACATCTGGAGGTCCGCAGGTTGAAGACCACTGCCGGGCCTTCGTTGAAGACCACTGAGAAGGGATTGCAAAGGCGGAGATGGACGGCCGGGACCATCCCCTCACAGCTAAAGCCAGAAACTTTTTTTTTTTGTTCACTCGAGTATAAGCCGAGGGGGGCATTGTCAGCACAAAAAATCGTGCTGAAAAACTCGGCTTATACTCGAGTATATACGGTAAATTCCCTTTATAGGCTTATATTATATATTTTCTTGCGGTGTTAGCAGTGTTCTTGCAAATTGTGTCCAACGCACATTTTTTTTGGGTTGTGTTATTGTTTTGCATAAGGTAATTCATGGTTCTGCATAGTATCTACACAAAGAATGGTAAGAAATTTTAGATGAAGGCGATTTCCAAATGTGCTCCGTCATTCCATCCTGTATATGTATGTAGAAGACCATGAAGGTATATACATCACACTGAGTATCTATGACATATAATGTGATATTTCTAGGGATACAAGCATATGATTTCTTTTATTACACAGATTTCAATATAGATACTATCCCAACTCAGCATAGCTGTCACCTATATACTGATTTACTCCCGAAGACTGCATTCATCTTAGACAAGAGAAGGGGAAATATGATCTTCTTCGTTCTATTGCTGTAGAAATTGGATTGGGCACAGCAGCACCTCCCAGCTTGGCACATGGTCTGTTCATTTCATCATTTGGTTCTGAACTGGCTGCTTTATGCTTTACTACTAATATATTTTCAGGCAACACCCAAATCCTCATCCCTGGGCATTGCTACTAGAGATGAGCGAATCGAATCTTACGAACCCGAATTCGTTACGAATTTCAGGAAAAATTTGATTCTGATCGAATACGAACTTCGTCGCGATACGATCACACAAATCGCTTTCTTAAACTCCATTTTCCTGTGTTCTAGGCTGTTTTAGACCTAAGAGGGCGGCTCCACATGTCAGTACATGGGGCAAGGCACCATGGGAGGGCGGGAAGCTGGCGCGGGAATCAAGGTAGGCGGGCTGACCCTGAATCACATGTCAGATGCAGCCTATCAGTGTTCATTGACCCCTGTGATGTCACAGCCCTATATAAACGGCAGCCATCTTCCCTCTGGTCATATCTTCTCCACACGAGATAGGGAAAGGAAGTGACTGCACGTCTGTGTGCTGATCGCATACAACGGCGTTATACAGCATCCGACCGCTACGAGTAGCGGTGACATCAGCATTAGGGAAAGATACAGGGCACAGTGTTGCTGCAGTTCTGACCGAGAACGATTCTAGCAAAACCTCGTATTCTGCTTACTCCATATAGCAGGCATAGAGGTGCTGCATAGCAGTCACCTGCGTCATAGATCTCACAGCTGTTTTACCTGTATGGAGCATCTAATATCCTCTTTTTTCAGCCCAATTGAGTTTTTTCTGTTGCTCCACAAATCTGATTCTCACAATTGTGTGACAGAGTGCAATTTAGGGTTTAATCCCTGTAAAAAAAAAATTCTGTGGTGCTGCCAAGCTTTTTCAGTGGCCTTATCATTGCAAAGGGCCTACATGCATGCAAATAGCGTACCATATACCACCTTTTTTTCTGTCTCTGTGCTAAATTCAGTGTTTTACCACACGTTATACACCTGCCGGTGTATGAAGGAAAAAAAAAGTTTTTCCTGCGTACAAATAAGCTTTTTCAGTGGCCTTATCATTGCAAAGGGCCTACATACAAGCAAATAGCGTACCATATACTACCTTTTTTTCTGTCTCTGTGCTAAATTCAGTGTTATACCACACGTTATACACCTGCCGGTGTATTAATGAAAAAAAAAGTTTTTCCTGCGTACAAATACGCTTAACAGTGCGCTCATCATTGCAAAGGGCATACATACAACCAAGTAGTGTACTATATACTACCTATTATTCTGCCTCTGTGCTAAATTCAGTGCTATTCCTCACATTAGTATACACCTGCTGGTGTACTTAAAAAAATAAAGTGTTTTTTCTGCATAGAAATACGCATACCAGTGTGCTCATCATTGCAAAGGGCATACATACAACAAAGGAGTGTACTATTTAGTAACTGTTATTCTGTCTAGGGCCTATATACTTTGAAAGGACAGCCGTAAGTAATCGCCTGCTGCTGTTCTATACCCTCGTAAACGCACTAAGTATGTCAGGTAGGGAAGTGCCAGGACCTGCACAGAGAAGGGGCAGAGGCCTACATACGTCAGGCAGAGTTGGCAGCAGACTTGGGGCGAGTGGCAGCAGGAGGCGCAGCAATAGGGCTGAGCTCCCGCTAACACCCAACGGTCGTGTCGTCGACCCATCTCTCCTCGTCAATTGGTTTGCACACTTATCCCCATCATCACAAGCGACATCTGACAACCCCAGTCAAGAGTCAGTGGGTTCCTCAGACACAACCCTCAGTTGGCATGGCCCGGGAGCAGTCCCTGTAATCCCATTGCCTTTGTCCTATGCTGTTCCCTCTCCCAAAGAAGTATCTCATGCTTTGGGTTCAGCTCCACTATTTAGTGAGGACGATGTAATAGAGGACAGTCAGCAGCTAATGGGCAGCCAAGAATGTGAGGAGACATGCGTCGCTTGCTCTGCAAGGCGGCCAAGTAGTGATGCGGAGAGTGACGTGGGAGGCGGTGTTTCAATTGTTCAGGGTCCTGAGGCAAACACTGTTGTGGAACACGAGGAGGACATCAGTGACGTGCACACATCTTTTGATGATGATGAAGCCGATCGCAATTGGGAGCCGGGTGCAGAAGCCGGGGCTTCATCATCATCATGAGGCTGCAAGGCGGTAGCACGGTTGGCAATCAGCGTGGTGGTGGCAGTAGTGGAAATTCAGGAGCCAAACGTGCCAGGGGGAGACCACCTGCTTCGCGGAAAGCTACCATTCAGGGAGGTAGTGGAACAGGGGTTCCTGCAGACGGCGCCAATAGCAGTGAAATAGTGCGGACTGCGGGTGGGAAAATCAGCTACTCTGTGGTGTGGTTGTTCTTCATAAAGAATCCGTTGGACCTTAGCGTAGTCACATGCAAAATCTGTCGGCAGAAAGTGAAGCGTGGCCAGGGTCCCAATCTCGGCATCACGGCCCTGCGTCAACACATGATTCGCCACCATAAAGCGGCCTGGGATAACCGTGGCTCCGATGTAGTGGTCCAGCATGCCGCCTCACCCAGTGGCCATCCGCTCCCTCCGTCATCCAGCCAAGGCTCCACCACCTCAGCCGCAGGGAGCATTGTGTCAAACCCTCCTTCTTGCGCTCCTGCTTCTTCCGCTCGTAGTCAGCCATTCCGCCAACAATCGATCGGCAAAGCCTTGTCCAAGAGACAACAGTATGCGCCCACTCATCAAACGGCACAGAAGTTGAATGTGCTCCTGTCCAA
Organism: Hyla sarda; assembly: GCF_029499605.1. NCBI lineage: Eukaryota > Metazoa > Chordata > Amphibia > Anura > Hylidae > Hyla > Hyla sarda. Next base: position 180,550,420 of record NC_079196.1, on the reverse strand, counting down.
GTTGCTGGTGTTGCAGTCGCTCCCTTTCCAACTGGTGGACTCTGCAGCTTTAAGGGAATTGATGGCTTGTGCCGAGCCGAGGTGGAGAGTCCCAAGCCGTCATTTCTTTGCGAAGAAGGCAGTACCAGCCCTGCATAAGTTTGTACAAGACAAGGTGGGCCAGTCCTTGAGCCTGTCGGTGTGTTCAAAAGTGCACGGCAGCGCTGACGTGTGAAGCTGTAACTACGGGCAGGGACAATACATGTCTTTTACGGCCCACTGGGTAAATGTTGTTCCTGCACAGCCACAACAGCAACTTGGACAGGTCACACCGCTTCCTCCTCCATGCTCTTGCTCCCAGGCAGTTGGTCATTTTACAGTGTGCGCCTCCTCCTCCTCCCCCGTATCCTCGGCCTCCACTGCACGTCCAAATCTCGGTGGTCCTTCATCGTACCACGTGTGTAGGGCACAGCGGTGTAAAGCCGTCCTTCACATGGTTTGCCTTGGCGAACGGAGTCACACAGGGGAGGAACTGCTAAAGTTCATTAGGGAAGAAATCAGAGTATGGCTTACTCCACAAAATCTGGAAATGGGAACCATGGTGACCGACAATGGGAAGAACATTGTTGCCGCGCTGCGACAAGGAAGTGTGAACCATTTGCCCTGCATGGCACACGTGTTGAATCTGGTTGTCAAGAAGTCTTCACCCCATTTGCAAGATGTCCTGACAATGGCAAGGAAACTGTGCATGCACTTCAGCCACTCGTACACCGCCAAGCACACTTTGCTTGAGCTGCAGCGTCAGAACGGTATCCCACAACATAGTCTCATTTGTGACGTTGCCACAAGTTGGAATTCCACCCTCCATATGTTGGACAGACAAAGAAAAGCCATCACAGATTTTTTGATGATACAAGCAGATAGGAGTACTCCCCTGTGTAACTTCAATGTGAACGAGTGGCAGCTCATACGTGACACCTGCCGTTTGCTGAGGCCCTTTGAGGAAGCCACATTTTTTGTTAGTCACTCGAATTACGCCATGAACGACGTAATTCCACTCCTACATTTACTCCAAAAAATGATTGAAAACATGGCTGGTCACGGCAATGGAGACGTTGCGCCTACATCAGAAGGCTACATGAGTCCTGTGGGGGATGAACTGGAGGAGGATGATGAGGGGCAGAGCGGAGCACAGTTTACGGTGGATGAGATTACCGGTGTTTCTGGTCATTGGACAGGAGAGGAGGAGCAGTAGCAGCCAGAGGAGCTGGAGGGTTATTACGAGTGAGGCGAGACAGAGGACCCAGACACACTGTGGCAGTATGCAGTGGAGATGGAGGCAGATAGTCCCAGCCAGTCACTGTCACAAATGGCACGATGCATGCTGAGTTGCTTGCGTAGTGACCCCCGAATTGTCAAAATACGTCAGCGCGATGACTTCTGGATCTCCACCTTATTAGACCCTCGCTACCGGCCCAGAATGGGGACCTTTTTTACACCCACTGAGAGGGAGGACAAACTGACCTACTTCAGGGAGCTTCTACGTAGTCGGTTGGCCGATGCCTATCAGCCACATGGTCCATCCACTCACAGGTCTGACTCGGGGGGCCCTCTGCGCTCACTTCCACTGCCAGGGGTGGGGAGGGGTGGCAGGAGCAGTACCGGCTCAATCAGCAGCAGACTGAGTCTACAGTCGCTGATGAATAGCTTCCTTCAGCCGCATATTGAAGCTACTCATCAGCAGCAGGTGGACATGGAGCAGGACCTGAACCAGCAGGTGATGGCTTACCTCGACATGACCCTGCCAACAACCGTTGAAGATCCGCTGGACTTCTGGGCAGCCAAACTCGATTTATGGCCGCAACTAGTGGAGCTTGCCCTGGAAAAGCTGTCCTGTCCGGCCAGTAGTGTGCCATCAGAGCGGGTATTTAGTGCAGCCGGGGCCATAGTCACCCCAAGGCGAACTCGTCTGTCCACTAAAAATGTGGAGAGACTGACATTTGTCAAGATGAATCAGGGATGGATCAGCCAGGATTTCCAGCCACCAATGACAGATGGGTCTGAGTAGATTGTCCATGCTCCTACAGCAAAATTTTCTCTATTGTGGTTGGTTATGAAACCCTCTGGGGCAGACCTGGGGATTGTACAGCCCGCTTGACACATACGGCCCTTTGATTGGTTCTGATCGGCCCACGCTGATTGGGGGACAACTATGCTGCCTAATCTGGGGGACATCTATGCTGCCTAATCTGGGGGACAAGTATGCTCCTAATCTGGGGGACATCTATGCTGCCTAATCTGGGTGACATCTATGCTGCCTACTCTGGGGGACAATATGCTCCTAATCTGGGTGACATCTATGCTGCCTAATCTGGGGGACAAGTATGCTCCTAATCTGGGGGACATCTATGCTGCCTACTCTGGGGGACATCTATGCTGCCTAATCTGGGTGACATCTATGCTGCCTAATCTGGGGGACAACTATGGTCCTAATCTGGGGGACATCTATGCTGCCTAATCAGGGGGACAACTATGCTCCTAATATGGGGAAAACTGAAGCTTCTGGCTTTGGGCCTATAATTTTTTGAAATTTAGCAGTAGCTAAATACATGCTTAATGCAAATGTCAACATTGATCTTTAAATGTAAGGGGTTATGAAACCCTCTTGGGTACTGCGAATGACTGCTCCAGACTCATTCTGTATCTTTCACAAACTACTTGCCTCCCTGGTGCCTCAGGCCTTGGGCCTATAATTTTTTTAAGTTTAGCAGTAGCTAAATACATGCTTAATGCAAATGTAAACATTGATCTTTAAATGTAAGGGGTTATGAAAACCTCTTGGGTACTGCAAATGCATGCTCCAGACTCATTCTGTGTCTTTCAGGAACTACTTGCCTCCCTTGTGCCTCTGGCCTTGGCCTTAAATTTTTGGATGTTTAGCAGTAGCTAAATACATGCTTAATGCAAATTTCAACAATGATCATTAAATTCTCGGCGCTCTGCCAGGGCCTTCTCCTACCCCGCCTGGGCCGATCTGAGGACCACACTAACCAACTCACTAACTAATCCAATCGCTTATAGCGACGGGCGGTGTGAACAAAGGGCAGGGACTTAATAAACGCCTCACTTACCGGTAATTCCTCGTTTTAAGATTAAATAATTGCAATCACAGATCCCTATCACGAACTGGTTTCAGCGTGCAACACGCACCTGTCCTTGAAAGATAGAGAGACGCTAATCCGTTCAGTGGAGCGCTAGTGCGGCCCAGGACATCTGAGGCCATAATACACCTGTTATTGCTCGATCTCGCAATTGATCGGGCAAGGTAAGGGGTTATTAAAGCCTCTTGGGTACTGCTGAGGCCTACTCCTGACTGCTCCTGGTGCAATGTATGGGGTAATTAAACACTCTTGGGTAGTGTTATTGTTAAATTTACTGGTAATTTTATCAACAACGGAACGCTTGTTGCGTGTGATTTTTTTATGAAAAAATAAATAAATAGAGGGAGAGGGATTAACTCTGCTTGATCATTTTTGGCGAATAGAATCTTTTTGCCATCTGATTTTTTGGAGACAGATGCACTTACACACATGTAATAATTTTTTTAACCAAATTTCAAACATTGTGTGGTTTATTACTTTTGAGAAGAATGTCTTTGGGTGGTCCACCATCCTGCTTTATAGAGTCTTCTGAACTGCTGTATATGCGCTTGTTTTAAAAAAAAGGGTATTTTGTCCGACAATTTCGATAAAATTTTGCGTTTTTTTGGGGTGGATTGTGAAGCCCGGGTGACGGGTGTGTAGTGTGTACTCGTGCATCAGTCAACTCCAGTCTGTGTCCGTTAAGCAATATATGGATTACTGATGCAGCAGAGGTGGGGCCTTGGTCTTGGAATTTCAATTATTTAAAAAAATTTGAACATATTGTGTGGTTTATTATATTATAGAAGAATGTCTTTGGATAGTCCACCGTCCTGCATTATAGAGTCTTCTGAGCTGCTGTATATGCGCTTGTTTTAACAAAAAGGTATTTTGTCAGACAATTTCGAAAACATTTAGCGTTCTTTTTTTGGGTGGATTGTGAAGCCCGGGTGACGGGTGTGTAGTGTGTACTCGTGCATCAGTCAACTCCAGTCTGTGTCCGTTAGGCAATATATGGGTGACTGATGCGGCAGAGGTGGAGCCTTGGTCTTGGAATTTCAATTATTAAAAAAAATTGAACATATTGTGTGGTTTATTATATTATAGAAGAATGTCTTTGGGTGGTCCACCGTCCTGCATTATAGAGTCTTCTGAACTGCTGTATATGCGCTTGTTTTAACAAAAAGGTATTTTGTCAGACAATTTAAAAAAAATAAATTGTTTTTTTGGGGTGGATTGTGAAGCCCGGGTATGTACTCGTTCATCAGCCAACTCCAGGCTGTGTCTTTCAGGCAATCTATGGGTTACTGATGCAGCTGAGGTGGGGCCTGGGTCTAGGAATTTCCAATTCTTTTTTTTTAATTCAACAATTATATGTTTCATTATTTTTGAGAAGAAAGTCTTTGGGTGTTCCACCGTCCTGCCTTATAGAGTCTTCTGAAATGTTGGATATGCGCTTGTGAGCAAAAAAATAATTATACAATTTTGTTGATTTTGGGGCGGGTTGTGAAGCCCTGTGTGTACTGGTGCATCAGCCAACTCCAGGCTTTGTCCTTCAGACAATAAATGGGTTCCTGATGCCGCAGAGGTGGGGCCTGGGTCTGGGAATGTAACATTTTTGGATTGCGGGTGCTACAAAAAAAATGGACACACCCTAATCCGTTCAGTGGAGCGCGCATGCAGCCCCAGACATATGAGGGCATAACACACCTGTTATTGCTTGATCTCAGGAGAAGGCGGTTCATCATCGGGAGAAGAGAGTTGCAGGTTGCCCTTGAGTCAGCAAGGCGGTAGCACGGTTGGTAGTCAGCGTGGTGTGGCAGTAGTGGAAATTCTGGAGCCAAACGTGCCTGGGGGAGACCACCTGCTTCGCGGGAGCTTACCTTTCCGGGAGTTAGAGGGTTACCAGCACCGGTCAATGAAAGATAGAGACACGCTAATCCATTCAGTGGAGCGCGCCTGCGGCCTCAGAAATCAGAGGGCATAACACACCTGGTATTGCTCGATCTCGCAATTGATCGTGCAAAGGTAAGGGGTTATTAAAGCCTCTTGGGTACCGCTGAGGCCTACTCTTGACTGCTCCTGGTGCAATGTATGGGGTAATTAAACACTCTTGGGTAGTGTTTTTTTATTTTTATTTACTGATCATTTTATCAGTAATAAAATTGAATTTTCCAGAATGCTAATCGTTACACAACGGAACGCTTGTGCGTGTGATTTTTTTAATGAAAATGAAAAAAAATAAAAATACGGACAGGGATTAACTCTGCTTCATCATTTTAGGGCGAAAAAAGTCCTTTGGTGATCTGATCTTTTGGAGACAGATGCGCTTACACACATATCAAATTTGTTTTTGTAAAAAAATTTCAAACATTGTGTGGTTTATTATTTTTGAGAAGAATGTCTTTGGGTGGTCCACCATCCTGCATTATAGAGTCTTGTGAACTGTTGGATATGCGCTTGTTCTTACACAAAGGTATTTCTTTAAAACATTTCTAAAATGTTGTTGTTTTTTGAAGGGGATTGTGAAGCCCGGGTGTGTACTGGTGTATCAGCCAACTCCAGGCTGTGTCCTTCAGGCAATATATGGGTTCCTGATGCCGCAGAGGTGGGGCCTGGGTCTTGAAATTGAAATTTTTGGATAGCGGGTGCTACCAATGAGAAATCTTTGACAAAAATGTCATATATTGTGTTTGTTTTTGGGGGGGATTGTGAAGCCCTGGTGTGTACTGGTGCATCAGCCAACTCCAGGCTGTGTCATGCAGGCAATATATGGGTTACTGATGCCACAGGGGTGGGGCCTGGTTCTGGAAATTTCAAATTTATGGATAGCGGGTACTACCAATGAGAAATCTTTGACAAAAAATTCTCATTGTGTTGATTTTGGAGGGGGGATTGTGAAGCCCTGGTGTGTACTGGTGCATCAGCCAACTCCAGGCTGTGTCCTACAGGCAATATATGGGTTACTGATGCCACAGAGGTGGGGCCTGGGTCTGGAAAATTCAAACTTTTGGATAGCGGGTGCTACCAATGAGAAAACTTTGACAAAAATTTCATATATTGTGTTGTTTTTTTTGGGGGGGATTGTGAAGCCCTGGTGTGTAGTGTACTAGTGCATCAGATAACTCCACGCTGTGCCATTCAGCCACTAAATGGTCTCCTCTTGCTGCCAACATGTCCACGCTATGTCAATCAGTCACTATATGGTCTCCTGACACTGATGCCACCACCAGGCTCTGTCATGGTGCTGCTGTGCGGCAGTTATTCTAAGAGCGATTCCGGTAATCTGCATGCTATTCTGAATAACAGTATTATTTCACTACCCCAGCACACTCCATATGCATAGGACACAGCAAAGTGTTCTATACCCCTATAGAGGCTGTATGTAGGCTAGACATAGCCTTTTTTAACACCGCAAATAAATTCGGATCGAAACAAACTTTTCGGGAAAATTTGGCGAATCGGCCGAATCGAATTTTTTAAAAGTTTGCTCATCTCTACTGAGATCATCTCCAGGTGTAGGGAACACTGGGACAGCAATCCACAGCACAGTTTAGAGTCCCCATCAAACTTGTCTGGTAGAGACAGGTGGAATCTGGGAGCGGCCACTCGCTGCAGAGGAGATGCAGTAGCTGGCGGAGGAGATGGTTGCTGTTGTTGAGGCAGAAGCTGTTGTAGCATAGCGGTCAACTGAGTCAGCTGTTGTCCTTGTAGCGCGATCTGCTGTGATTGCTGGGCGACCACGGAGGTTAGGTCAGCGACACTGGGCAGCGGGACCTCAGCGGGATCCATGGCCGGATCTACTGTCAGGATCAGGAGTGGTATGCAGGGAAGACACAGGTAGTGGATCCTCTATGTCAGTGAGGTGGAACGGAATCTAAGGGGTTACTGGTTTTCACCAGAGCCCATCGCAAAGTGGGATGGACTTGCTGCGGCAGGTAACCCCCAGGTCGTTCCACCCAATAGCGACTCAACCTCACTAACTGCTGAGTCAGGCGCGGTACAGAAGGACTAGACAAAAGGCAAGGTCAGATGTAGAAGAAAATCAGGGCAGGCAGCAAGTCAAGGGCAACGGCTAGGGTCTGGATACACAGGCAAAGGACACACGGGAACGCCTTCACTGGCACAAGGCAACAAGATCTGGCAGGGACATGAAGGGGAAGTGGGTTAATATGGTGTAGGGAGGTGATTGAACTGCTTGGGCCAGGCACCAATTAGTGGTGCACTGGCCCTTTAAATTTCAGAGAGCCGGCGCGCGTGCCCTATAGAGTAGGGCCGCGTGCGCCGGGACGGGACAGAAGGAGGATGGGGCTGGTAAGAGACATGGGGCGCGATCCAAGAGCGGGCACGTCCCGTGCCTCGGATTGTGTCCCCTCCAGTGACACGGGAGCAGCGCTTGCGGTCAGCGATGCCGACCGGAGCGCTGCATGCAGAGGCACACTGTGAGCGCTCCGGGGAGGCAGTGGGACCCGGAGCGCTCAGCGTGACAAGGGGTAAACTGCTTCTACCATACACAAATAATGATACATGTCCCCCATTGGGAATAAACATGTGTATAGCAAAACATGTGTTACTGCAATCCTTTTCTGTGAGAAAAACGTAATTTTCTTGAAAAATTTCAGGGGTGCCAACATTTACGGCCATGACTGTGTATATATGTATATATATATATATATATATATATGTCATTTATTTGTTTTATTTTAATGTTGCTGGGCAAAACATATGCTTTGGAGCTCATTTATTCTTGTTATATGTGGCTGCCACTAGGGATGCTCAAGAGCTTAATGATTACAATCTATTACTGAATTAAATAGAGTTTAGTACATGCCTATAAAATAAATCACAGATACACACATATGTAAATAGATACAAAAACTTCCAAACATTCCAATGATGTGTGACATTTCACCATTGATCTCTTTCTGTGAAATATCTTTTAGAAATACAACTAAATGTAAGAGCCGTGAGCAAGATCCATTATAGTCTAGACTGAAGCAACAAATATAATATAGTGTTGTATTTTATTATTGGGCTTTTCAGAAAACATATTCTTACTTTATTTGATTCCTTCTGACTTGATTAATTTTCACAGAGATAAACATTATATTAAACATATATACGGTATATATATTGAGCAGGAGAAGATATATCTTTGAAAATCATGAATGTCAGATAAATTAGATCAGGGAATACAAGCGTGGCTGAAATGGTGAATTCAATTGTGGTTGCAAAGAAGAAAAATACAGGAGGATGCAATAAAAGTTATATTTAGTTTTTAACTTTGCACTGATTTATATTTTTAAAAGAAAAGATAACAATAAAGGAAATGAAACAACAGAAAAACTTTTACATATTGACTAGAGATGAGTGCATCGAATCTGACGAATCCGAATTTGTTATGAATTTTCGGAAAAATTTGATTCGCAATAATGTGAATATCACCGCGATTCTATCGCACAAATCGCTTCATTAAACTCCATTTAGTGAGGTCCAGGCTCCAGGGGCATCTAAAATGGCGGATCCACATGTGAGGACAAAGGGCAAGGAGTCCTGGGAAAGTGGGAACAAGGGTAGGCGGGATGACCCTGAATCACATGCAGCATGCAGCCTTTCACCAGCCAGTCACCCCTGTGATGTCACAGCCCTATATAATCGGCAGCCATATTGCGGCCAGTCACTTCAGCCTTTCACTGCAGAGAGATAGAGAGGGACAGACAGCGCTGTGTGTTGCACAGAAAAGCTTTTTTACTTCAGTGATTCACCTCCTAGTCAAGTCAGCGTTCTGTTGCACAGAGAGAGGGACAGAGAGCAGTGTGTGTTACACAGAAAAGTGTTCTTACTGCAGCGATTCACCTCCCAGTCACTGTCTACAGCATTCTATTACAGAGAGGGACAGAGAACAGTGTATTGCACAGAACAGCAGCGATTCACCTCAAGCACAAATCTTGCCTAGAAGCACTGATAGGGAAGGGAATGAGATTGAGAGAGTGCAATTTTGTGTGTGGTACACAGCGACTGTGTGCTGCAGCTTTGGTTTGTGCTGCTGGTGCTGTGCACAAATACTTTTTTAAGTGTACTGTAGCGCATTTTTCTCCCCTCATATGTGCATACCACATATGTTCATCTAAGTGGTGTACTATTTTGTTGCTGTTAAAATGTCAAGGGCCTAGATACTGTGAAATGCCAGGCAAAAGTACTCATTGGCTGGTGTTGTACACAAATACTTTTTTAAGCGTACTGTAGCGCATTTTTCTCCCCTCATAAGTGCATACTACATACGTACATCTAAGTGGTGTACTATTTTCTTCCTGTTAAAGTCTCAAGGGCCTAGATACTGTGAAATGTCAGGCATAATACAGTTACCCCCCCGACCAACGATGGCTCCGACATATGATCAAATCGACATACGATGGCCTCTCAGAGGCCATCACATGTCGATGTCAGCATCAACATACGATGATTTTTTATGTCGGGGCCATCGCATTAAGTGCTATCTGGCAGCGCCAAATGCTTAAGGTGCTGCCGGATAGCAGCTTAATGTTCCCCGTGTGGTGCGGTAAGTATTACTTACCCCTCCACGATGCTCCGAGGTGCCCTCCGGGTCCAGCACTGGTCTTCCGGTGTCTTCTCGGCCCTCTCCGATGACGTCAATACGCTGCTGCCCACGTCATCCAATAGGAATGGCGTATGCAGCGGCGTAATGACGTCGCTACGCAGGCCCAGTAAGGCCTTGCGGAAGAAAGCAGAGGACTGGAGAAGACAGCAGAGGACCGGAGAAGACAGCGGAGAGCCCAGCGGAGGCCCGGGGACACCATCTCGAGCGGCGGGGACAGGTGAGTACAGCTTCCTATACTTTACATTGCACGAATCCCTCATCATACGATGGATTCGACAAATGATGGCTCGTTTGGAACGAATTACCATAGTATGTTGAGGGACCACTGTACTGTTTTAACCCCTTGCCACAAATAGCAAGGGTGAGCGCGCATCATACCCGATCATAAGCAACCAGGATCCACGGCAAATGCCGGACATTGCCGATCGGGCTGATGTCTGTCATTAACCCTTTAGACGCGGCAATCAAACTTGATGAAGGTAAACATTGCCGGTTAGCTCAGTGGTGCGGTTCGGGACCACCGCTGTGAAATCGGTGCATCCCGAACAGCTTTCAGGACACGAGGAGGACACCCCTTTTTCCATTTAAAAAAAATCAGTGGAAATAAAAATAAACATGTGGCATCGCCGTGTACGTAAATGTCCAAACTATAAAAATATATGGTTAATTAAACCACATGGTCAATGGTGTATGTGCAAAAAAAATTCAAAAGTCCAAAATAGCGTATTTTTGGTAACTTTTTATATAATGAAAAAATGAATAAAAAGCGATCAAAAAGTCTGATCAATACAGAATTGGTACCGCTAAAAAATTCAGACCATGGCGCAAAAAATGAGCCCTCAAAAAATACCACCCAGTAAGCGGAAAAATAAAAACGTTATAGGGGTCAGAAGATGGCAATTTTAAACATATTAATTTTCGTGCATGTAGTTATGATTTTTTCCAGAAGTACGACAAAATCAAACCTATATAAGTAGGGTATCATTCTAATTGTATGGACCGACAGAATAAAGATAATGTGTTATTTTTAACGAAAAATTTACTGCGTAGAAACGGAAGACCCCAAATATTTCAAAATGGCATTTTTTCTTCAATTTTGTCACACGATTATTTTTTTGGTTTCGATGCAGATTTTTCGGTAAACTGACTGATGTCATTACAAAGTAGAATTGGTGGTGCAAAAAAATTGCCATCATATGGATTTTTAGGTGCAAACTTGAAAGGGTTATGATTTCTAAAAATAAGGAGGAAAAAATGAAAGTGGAAAAATGCTCGGTTCTTAAGGGGTTAAGCGTAGTGGAGAGTATTGTACTCCTCTCAAGTATGTCAGGCAGAGAAGTGCCAGGATGTGCACAGAAGAGTGGCAGAGGCCTAAATTCATCAGGCACAGGCAGAGGTCGCAGCAGACTAGGGTCGAGTGGCAGCAGGAGTCGCAGCGAGAGGCCTGAGCTCCCGCTATCACCTAGCGTTGGTGTCTCGACCAGCAACCCATCTGCCATCATTAATTGGTTAACACGGTCATCCACTTCATCCCAACTAACATCTGACACCCCCAGTCAACAGTCAGTGGGTTGTATAGCAATTATTTGTTTAAATTATATTAACCCCTTAAAGGGGTACTCCAGCGCTAAGAAATCTTATCCCCTATCCAAAGGATAGGGGATAAGATGCCTGATAGCGGGGGTCCTGCCGCTGGGGACCCCCATGATCTTCCACGCCGCACCCTGTTACAATCAGCCCCCGGAGCGTGCTCGCTCCGGGTTTGATTACTGGCGATCATGGGGACGGAGCAGTGACGTCACGGCTCTGCCCCGTGTGACATCACGCTCCGTCCCCTCAATGCAAGCCTTTCCTTTGGATAGGAGATAAGATTTCTTAGCGCCAGAGTACCCCTTTAAGGATGCAGGGTTTTTCCATTTTTGCACTTTTGTTTTTTCCTCCTTACTTTTAAAAATCACAACCCTTTCAATCTTGCACCTAAAAATCCATATGATGGCTTATTTTTTGCTCCACCAATTCTACTTTGTAATGACATTTTACCCAAAAATCTACGGCAAAACAAAAAAAAAACAATAATAATTGTGTGACAAAATTGAAGGAAAAACACAATTTAGTAAATTTGGTGGGCTTCCGTTTCTATGCAGTAAATTTTTCGTTAAGAATGACACCTTCTCTTTATTCTGTATTCTCATACGATTAAAATGATACCCTACTTATATAGGTTTGATTTTGTCGTACTTCTGGAAAAAATCATAACCACATGCAGGAAAATGAATATGTGTCAGGATCCGGACTGGTATGCAGCGAGGACACTGGTGGTGGATCCTCTGTGTCAGTGGGGTGATGGCGTGGGCCGTACCAGGGGAACGGAGTCTAAGGGGTTACTGGTTTTCACAAGTGGGGAATAAATTGTCGGTAATAGTTGGCAAATCCCAGGAAGCATTGGATAGCGCGGAGTCCAGAAGGGCGGGGCCAATCCAAAACCGCTGACAGTTTATCTGGATCCATTTGAAGCCCTTGGCCAGAGACTAGGTAACCTAGGAAAGGAAAACTGTTGCATTCAAAGAGACATTTTTCAAATTTAGCATACAGGTGGTTTTCACAAAGTCTTTGGAGCACTAGACGGACATGACGACGGTGTTCCTCTAAGTTAGAGGAAAAAATCAAGATGTGGTCCAAGTAAACCACAACACAGGTATACAATAAGTCTCGAAATATCTCATTAACGAAGTTCTGGAAAACTGCAGGGGCGTTGCAGAGCCCAAAGGGCATAACTAGATATTCAAAATGTCCATCTCTAGTATTGAAAGTGGTTTTCCACTCATCACCTTTACGGATGCGAATAAGATTATACGCGCCCCTTAAGTCCAATTTAGTGAATATATTAGCTCTGTGAAGACGGTCAAAGAGTTCAGAGATCAAAGGCAGGGGATAGCGGTTTTTGATGGTAATTTTATTTAAACCGCGGTAGTCAATGCACGGCCGTAAGGATCCATCCTTTTTAGAAACAAAGAAGAACCCCGCTCCAGCAGGGGATGAGGACTTCCGAATAAAGCCTCTCTTTAGGTTCTCTTGGATATACTCAGACATGGCTTGAGTCTCTGGGGCAGACAGAGGGTAGAATGTGACAAGGAGGGGGGAGAATTTGACAAGGGGGGGGGGAGAATGTGACGGGGGGGGGATGTGACAAGGGAGAGGGGGAATGTGACAAGGGAGGGGGAATGTGACGGGGGAGATGTGAAATGGTTGGGGGAGATGTGAAATTCAGTGCAAAAAATTGTACCGCTTTTGGTACAAATTTTCAGACAGAATCATACCGACAGGGAGGTTAACAAAAGAGGCCAAAATAAAATTTCCTGCAGAACCAGAGTCCAAGAAGGCCACAGATGAGAAGGAGGAATTGGCGGAAGGATAAATCCGCACAGGCACAGTCAGACGTGGAGAGCAGAATTCACACCAAGAGTTGTCTCACCTTTGTGAGGTAACGGAGTGCGTTTCTCCTGACGCGGAGGGCGGATAGGACAGTCTTTTAGGAAATGTTCGGTACTAGCACAGTACAGGCACAGATTCTCGTTACGGCAGCGAGTCCTCTCTTGTAAGGTCAGGCGGGACCGATCCACTTGCATAGCCTCCTCGGCGGAATGCAGAGGAACAGATTGCAAAGGACTTTGGAAGAGAGGAGCCGGGGAGAGAAATCGCCTGGTGTGAACAAGATCCTTTTCCTGTCGAAGTTCCTGGCATCTTTCAGAGAAACGCATGTCGATGCGGGTGGACAAGTGTTAAGCCTAATTGGCTTTATTTGTGGGAGTGGCGTGGGGTATATAATCACCCCTCTCCCACATCTGGGGGCGTGTGTTACGTTGGCGGTAGTTCTCTAGTAGTCTACCGTGTTAGTGCATACGTCCCCCCCCCTGGAGTGTCGTTGGTAGTGTGTAACGGTTCTATCCCCCGTCCTCGCAGAGGTTGGTTAGGTAAGTGCCAGTGTGGCTCTATGTTGTTCAGCCCGGGTTCGTAGTGCCGGAGCAGGCTCACCCCCAGCTGGGTCGCTTGCCTCCTCGCGCTCCCCCAGGTTTCTTTGTACCCCGTTTTTTCTTTGCATGTTTTCCCCTTCCCGTGTTCCCCCACCGCTCACATGGCCCGCCAGGTTCCCGGTCCCGAGGGAGTGGAGTTGCGCCTGCTGCCGGGCTCGGGGATCCCGTCCCACGCTCCAGATTGCGGCGCGGGGCTGCGGGGGGCGGGGTCCCCATTCGCCCCGGCGGTCGGCGTCGCTTCCGGTCACTCCTTCCCACAATCCAGAGGGCGAGAGTACGCGTGCTCGCCGGGCCCGGGGCCCGCTCCCCGCTCCGGCCGGCGCCGCGAGGCGGCCAGGGGGGGGCGGGGCTTCGCGGCCCGGCGTCCCGCGTCATCACCCGGCGCCGCGTCGCCACGGGGGGGGGGGGTACCTGCTCTCCGGGCCAGGGGGAGGGGCTCCGTTCCTGCACCCGGCTCTGCGGCGACGCGGGCTGCGGGGGCGGGGCCCCACCGTTGAGGGGGGCAGCGCCACTCCCCGGAGCCACACCCTGTCATGGGGGCCGGCCGGGACGTTTGCAGGGTGCCATCCCACAGTCGGGTCCGGGCGCTCTCCCCCCTTTCCTGCTAGCTCCCGGCGTGCTTATGCATGGACGGGTGCCGCGAGGGGGGGAGGCGCCCGGGGTCTGGGCTGTCGGGCCGTGAGCGTCGGCATCACCCAGGTTCGGCCACCATGTCACACCTGCCCCCCCCCCCCCTCCCTTCTCAAAAAAAAAAAAAAAGGGGGGAACCAGCCCTATGGCCAGGCACATGCTGTCCCTCAACATCAATGACTCTAGTATTTGTCTTACCCTTCAGGTTCCACTGTCGTTCCTAAGCCCCACAAGTGGCTTCGCCTCTCAGCTTGCAGCTCGAGGTATATAAAAAAAAACAAAAAAACGCATATACTGATTTCACTTCTTCTCACATAGCCATCAGTTCTCACTTCTGCACGACATTCAATCATTTTGGCCAACACATTTCACGCGCGGGAACCGCCGCTGACGCGGCCCAGGGCCTCGGGCGGCCGACATCCCTGTTCAGCCTGGGCCGTTCGCGTCAGTGGGGGCCTTGGTGTAGCCCGTTGTTCCTGACTTGCTTCAGCACAACGCAACTCGACACACACGAACACTGGGTCATCCGTTATCTGACACACCCCAAAAAAAAGAAAAAAAAGAAAAATATAGGGGGAAACTCATTTTTAGCCCACCACGTCACGCACTCATCACGTCAGGCACTCAGCTGCCACCCATTTTCACTTATTTGTTGTCTGTCTCTGTGTATCCCCTCAGCCGTGAGCCGGGTCGTGCCTATTCAGGCTCCCTCTATTCCCACAACTCAGGATACAGCAGGTCAGTGTTACAAGATAGCAGCCAGAGTTGTTCAGGTACCATCCCTGTTCTCACTAGCATCCAACTTTGTCTACCGGCACCCGTTACTGGCCCGGACAGGTTCCGACGCAGCATGTCGCAACCCTCTGACATTGAGGACACCCTCTCCGTCCCCGAGACCCCAGCAAGAGCTTCGGACCGGGGTAGCATGTCCTCCTACCGTACCTGGACAATCCCCAAACTGATGCAGGAACTCAGGAGGAGGGGCACCCCCTTTCCGGCCTCAGCCAAGAAAGGGGAGCTGTTCAACCTGCTGGGCACAGACCGGGCCCCCCCGGCGAGGCAGGCAGCAGCATCGGACCAAGCGTCCAGTGCTTCACTTTCGCAGCTCCACACCATGATGAGCCAGGTGCTCACATCAGTGTCCGGGCTACAGGATAGACTAGAGGACATGGAACGCGCCAGGGTCACGGACACAGCCCCAGGCCCCGCTGTTCCTGTTGCTTCTACCTCTCAGGCTCCGCCTTCAGGTATGCTTCAGCCTCCCCCGAATGTTACACCCGCACACTTTATCCCGGCAGCAATTAAAAAAGACATTCTGGAGGGCAAGAATGTCAACTTGGCTCTTCTGCTGATAGCCACCACGGACATCAATGACACCAAAACCGTTGCCTGTGGCGATCTCGCTGTCACCTTCAAAAGCAAAGATGCCAGGCTTAACAGGAAACTAACAATTAACGAGTTTGTCATAGCCTTTGGGCTATATAGAGACGTCATTTGCTCAGTTAGTCCCAGTCGCAGGGAGGAACTTGATTTGTACCTCCACAAGATCGCACAAATGGCGTACAAACACGGAGGGTCCACTTTCTACGAGTACCACAAATCTTTTGCTGCTAAGGCAGCTGCTTCTTTCGAGCAATTCAATTACACGACCAACTGGGGAGCCGTTGACACTGAACTTTACTGCGAGCATTTCGCAGGTCTAAAAGCCCCCTCCTGCAGCTGGTGCGGGGTCACTGCACACACCACTAATTGGTGCCCCTGAGCAAAGATCAGGTGGATACAAGCACCAACAGGAGCCAAAATATCTCCATAGGCCCCAGTCAGAGGAACTCTCCTGCTCTAGACAGGCTAGGTAGGCCGGTCAGGTTTCTGGGCAAGACTCAGATATGTAACAATTTCAACCTCTCTGCATGCACCTACAGCAACTGCAAGCTTCTCCATGTGTGTTTTCTCTGTTTCCGGGCCCACCCCAGCTCCATCTGTTCTCAAAAAGGCAACCAGGCGTGACTAGGCGTGGTGCGGGTTGACGCCCTGGCCCGCATTCTAGCCAGCCACCCTGATCCCTGCTGGGTCAGATGGTTAGTTGGGGGGTTTCACACAGGGTTGGTCACGTTGCCTCAAAGCACGTATGAATGCCTTAACCTTCAGTCAGCACTCGCTGAACCCACGGTGGTGTCAGAATTAATACAAACCGAACTTCTGAAAGGCTTTATGATCGGCCCTTTTCATGTACCCCCTTTTTCTGTCTGGAGGGTTAGTCCGTTGGGGCTAGCCACTGGGAAGTTTTCTAATAAAAGAAGGTTAATCTATGACCTCTCCGCGCCTTACTCTTCTAACATCCCTAGCATCAATGCACTGATCCCTTCCGATCAGTTCAGTATGAAATATTCCACTATCGATCAAGCCATACAGGCCATACTACAGCTGGGCAGGGGCACGTGGCTCTCCAAAGCTGACATTACCGACGCCTTCAAACTTCTCCCCATCAAGCAAGACCTGTGGCAGTGGCATGGCGTAAAATGGGCAGGCAAGTATTACTTTGCCACTAAACTCACCTTTGGAGCCAAAAGTAGCCCCTGGCTTTTTGATCAACTAGCCACGGCCTTACACTGGGCCTTACAACATGTCTCCAACTGTCACTACACTATCCACTATCTGGACGACTTCCTGTTGCTGGAACACCCTGGTCACAGTCCCTCCAATCTCAGGTCACTGCTGAGGCTGTTCAAGGAAGTTGGGGTCCCAATCGCACCCCATAAGACCGAAGGCCCGTCCACTCAGCTCACCTTCCTAGGCATCATCTTAGACACAGAGGAAATGCAAGCCAGGCTTCCCCAGGAGAAACTGGCTAGGATCCGTGAGGTTATCCAAAAAATTACAAAGTGCCACACAGTATCCAGGGTGGAGCTCCAAAGCCTCCTAGGCATGATGGCCTTTGCGATGAGGATCATTCCGCAAGGTAGGTCATTCATATCCAGACTCCTGGACTTACTTCCTTCAGTTTCCGGGCAGAGGCATGTCATTCGAATTGATAGCGAGGCAATGTCAGACCTGGCCATGTGGGGTCACTTCCTGAATAACTGGAACGGAATCTCGCTCTTTGTCCCCTCAGCCACGGAAACATCCCCCTCCGTGGTTTCTGACGCCTCAGCCGTCGGTTTCGCCGCTCTCCATGGCGCACACTGGCTGGCCAGTCCATGGCCACAGGACATACTGCTTATCCCGAATTTTCACGAAACTTCAGCCTTATTCGAGATCTATCCAATAGTAGCAGCCGCTGCCATATGGGGTGATTCGTGGGTCAACTCCACTGTCCGCTTCAGATGCGATAACATGGCCACAGTAGACATCTTAAGGAAAGGGCGTTCTAAGTCCCCGCATATCATGCGTTTTGTCAGGAAGTTTGTCTTGATCGCTCTTCAGCACAATTTTCACTTTTGTGTTGAGCACATTGAGGGTACTAAAAACACAGCAGCTGACGCTCTGTCACGAGGTAACATGAAGCTGTTCTTTCAGGTACACCCAGAAGCAGACATCGTCGGGGTCCCAGTTCCTTCAACACAGTATCTCCATATGGTCTAACAGACTTCATCACAGTGGCAAATTCTTTAATCAGACAGTCCCTTGCACCCAGCACCAAACGGGCGTATGACGCAGCTCTAGCCTCTTTTTCCACGTTCATGCACAAACAAGGTCTCCCTGCCACAATTTCGGTTCGTTCCTCTCTTGCTTATGTCGGTTTCTGCCATTCTTCTCTTCACCTCTCCCACAACACCATCAAGCTTCACTTAGCAGGGTTACAACACCATAGATCCTTCTCACATCCCGACGCACTTTCTCTACTGTCCACTAACCCTATTAAGGCGGCACTCAAAGGCATCCTTGTCCTGTCACGTCCCAAACCACCCTCCCGTGCACCAGTCACTGGCGACCTTTTCCGATCCATGTCCTCACTCCTGGACACTCACCCGTTTGGTCCCAGACTCAGCACTGTCATCAAAGCAGCGATCTACTTGGCCTTCTACGGATTCTCGAGGCCGGGGGAGTTCACACGCTGCGGTCGAAGGTCACGGGGTCTTCTCCTGAGCCAACTATCACCGCACGGGGCAGGGTTTGCACTCACTCTGTCTTCCACCAAAACCTGTAGATGGGGAGCCACCATACGCTATTTCCCCACTTTTCACCAATGGTGTCCGGTCCTGGCCCTCACACAACTCCTTTCCACGTTCCCTGGACAGCCAGCGCACAGCCCTCTTCTGCCGGTCAATGGGTCAGCACTCTCCTCTTCACAGTTCACCAAACACGTGCGGTCCCTTGTCAGAGTCCTGGGACACGAGCCTAGTGGCATTTCAGGTCACTCGTTTAGGATCGGAGCAGCCTCTGCAGCGTCTAAACACAATGCCCCTGCACACGTAATCAAGAAGTTGGGGCGCTGGAATTCTGGCTGTTTCGAGCGCTACGTCCCTGACCCGTCCACCGAGATGGCGGGGGTGTTTAAAGTGTTGGCTCTGTAAATTCAAATAAAACTCAGTTGTACCCTACCTCCGACTCTTTGCCCTCTATCAGGCAATTGGGCACACCTCATCCGCTAGTTTTCCCTCTTAGGTCCTCTAGATGGTCTCCTGTTTCCAGGTCGGTAAGTACGGTCAGTATTATACAGTTTGTACAGGTCCCACTCTAGGCTCTTGGAGCCATGACCACAAGTGTTAAGCCTAATTGGCTTTATTTATGGGAGTGGCGTGGGGTATATAATCACCCCTCTCCCACATCTGGGGGCGTGTGTTACGTTGGCATCACCCACCCAGCCCTCCCTCATTTCTCATAATTCCCACTAGGGTATGCCCTCTATCAGGCATACCCACGGTCGCGGTAATTGGGCACACCTCATCCGCTAGTTTTCCCTCTTAGGTCCTCTAGATGGTCTCCTGTTTCCAGGTCGGTAAGTACGGTCAGTATTATACAGTTTGTACAGGTCCCACTCTAGGCTCTTGGAGCCATGACCACAAATGGATAAGTTCAGACAAATTTGCAGGAATTTCTCGTGTGGCCAGGACATCTTTGATGTTACTGGATAAGCCTTTCTTGAAGGTCGTGCAGAGGGCCTCATTGTTCCAGGATAGCTCAGAGGCGAGGGTACAAAACTGGATGGTGTATTCGCCTACAGAAGAACTTCCTTGGACGAGGTTCAGCAAAGCAGTCTCGGCTGAGGAGGCCCGGGCTGGCTCCTCAAAGACACTGGGTACTTCGGAGAAGAAGGACTGAATAGTAGCAGTGGCAGGATCGTTGCGGTCCCAAAGCGGTGTGGCCCAGGACAAGACCTTTCCAGACAGGAGACTGACCACGAAAGCAACCTTAGACCGTTCAGTGGGGAATTGGTCTGACATCATCTCCAAGTGTAGGGAACACTGGGACAGGAATCCACGGCACTGTTCAGAGTCCCCATCAAACTTGTCCGGTAGAGACAGGCGGAAACTGGGAGCAGCCACTCGCTGCGGAGGAGATGCAGGAGCTGGCATAGGAGATGATTGCTGAAGTTGCGGCAGAAGCTGTTGCAGCATGACGGTCAGTTGAGTCAGCTGCTGTCCTTGTTGCGCGATCTGTTGTGATTGCTGGGCGACCACCGTGGTTAGGTCAGCGACACTAGGCAGCGGGACCTCAGCGGGATCCATGGCCGGATCTACTGTCAGGATCCGGACTGGTATGCAGCAAGGACACTGGTGGTGGATCCTCTGTGTCAGTGGGGTGATGGCGTGGGCCGTACCAGGGGAACGGAGTCTAAGGGGTTACTGGTTTTCACCAGAGCCCGCCGCAAAGCGGGATGGACTTGTAGCGGCAGGTAACCCCCAGGTCATTCCACCCGATAGCGTCTCAACCCCAGCTGACAGCTGAGACAGGCGCGGTACACAGGGACAAGGCAAGAGCAAGGTCGGATGTAGCAGAAGGTCAGGGCAGGCAGCGAGAGTCGTAGTCAGGGGCAACAACAGAAGGTCTGGGTACACAGGCTTGGGAACACACTAAACGCTTTCACAGGGCACAAGGCAACAAAATCCGGCAAGGACAGGAAGGGGAGGTGGGTTTTTATACACATAGAGCAGGTTTACCTTTAAATTTGCTCACTATACCCCTGTTTACGTTCCATGGGGGGTGTAGTTTCCAAAATGGGGTCACATGTGGGTATTTATGTTTTTGCGTTTATGTCAGAACCACTGTAAAATCAGCCACCCCTGTGCAAATCACCAATTTAGGCCTCAAATGTACATGGTGCGCTCTCACTCCTGCGCCTTGTTGTGTACCCGCAGAGCATTTTACGCCCACATATGCGGTATTTCCGTACTCCGTAAAATTGCGTTACTAATTTTGGGGGGCTTTTTTTTCCTTTTACTGATTGTGAAATAAGTATGGAGCAACACCAGCCTGTTAGTGTAAACATTTTTTTTTTTACACTAACAGGCTGGTGTAGCCCCCAACTTTTCCTTTTCATAAGGGGTAAAAGGAGAAAATTTTAGACAACCGTGATCCCCCTTCTATTCCGGGTCACCGGGTCACCATAGACCCGTAATGACCCGGAATCAGCGCAAATCGCAAGTGTGAATTCACTTGCGATTTGCGCCGATCGCCGACATGGGGGGTCTAATGACCCCCCTGGGCATTTGCACGGGGTGCCTGCCCTTCTGGCGGGGGACGATATTCCCACGGGCGTATGGATATGCCCTTCGTCCCCAACAGGTTAAGGGGTTAAATGTCCCTTTAGACAGCGGCAATCTAAAGGGTTAATAGCCAACCGCATGTCGGCAATTTTCTGTTCTCGCCTCAGGAGCAAAAAGAGCTAGCTACAGCTCTGTCTGTAATGCACATCATGTAGCAATGTTTAGCACTTATCTGATCACCTTGTAATTTGCAGACTTTGTTAAAAGACTTTTTATAATTCATAAAAACTGACTTGTAAATTTTGAAATAACATTTAATAGAATTAAAATAAATAATTTTGATCCATAAAAGCCAGGTAAGAAGTCCAGAATGGAAGGTAGCTCTTGTCACTACATTCTCATGGCATGAAGGACATTTCCAAAATAATCTGAATGTCATACTGAATAACAGTATTATTTCACTAACCCAGCACACACCCTATGCCTGTTACAGCAAGGCAAAGTGTTCCACACCCCTATTGAGGCTCTCTGTAGGCCAGAAATAGCCGTTTCTAATAGCAATTTGCCACGAATAAATTCGGAACAAAACTATTTTGGGGAAAAATTCGCTCATCTCCAATATTGACACAACATTCTAAGACATTCTAAAGATGACCTGTGCCCCTTTTTTGAAAATCATTAATATTTTTTTTATCTCGCACAAAACCAAAAATTGCTAAAGGGAACCTGTCACCTTGAACATGCTACTTCTTAGGAGTCCAGTGGACATGTCACTCAATAATAGGACCTCCCACTGGACTCCTCAGCATGGAAAAATCAGATCTATCAATCTGCTTAGCTCATCCTCTATAACAATACTGGTAGATTAGATAGCATTTTCATGGTGACAGGTTCACTTAATATTGAATGAACACATCCTACAGAAAATATGTTACTGTATTACTACATAGGTACAAATAAAAGCTTCAGTGTGGAATGTGCAGCCTTTACTGTCATGAACTTTCTTAAAAGGGTACTCTGGCCCTAATACATCTTATCCCCTATCCAAAGGATAGGGGATAAGATGTCTGATCACGGGGGTCCCGCCGCTGGGGACCCCCGCAATCTGTCAATCAGCACCCACCTTTGCAAGCTCTCCACAGTAATGGGGGCTACGAGTGTGCAGTGTGATGACCAAGGGGCTGGAGTACTCTGCTCCCGTGTGATGTCATGCCCCCTCCCCCTCAATGCAAGTCTAGGGGGGGGGGTGGCATGACAAAATGTTACACAAGTGCAAACTGAAAATATAAATGGCAGATGCTCTTGCAACGTTTACAATAAGGTGCAATTTATTAGAACAAAATGTTATGCAAGTACAATACGGGGAGAGTGCTGGGCCCTAGTGCTGTGAATCTCCCAGAGAATACAGTTACATACACTCTAAAAACAATAATAGTTAAATAATTAAAATAATATCACACATAACTGTCGGTCACTAAATGAATAAAAAGGTAGAATACTCTATAGGGTAAAAATATGATAGTTCATTAATGATATGTGCTACAGTTCCTGATGCTATTGCAATTGTAGCCGTGCGATGCTATAGCTATGGAAAAGTAAAAGTCAGTACAAGATCCTGGTATTGGTAATATAGGTAAATGCCAAATGCCAACTGCACAGACCTGGGGTGACACACTGTAACAACCCCGTCCTTTGTATGTAATCACCTTAATTCTCGGGTGACACACTGTAACAAACCTCCTCCTCATGTAATCTTACTACTGGAGTGACACACTGTAACAAATTTCCTCCATATGTAATCACCTTACTAATGGGGTGACACACTGTAACAACATCCTCCTCCGTATGTACTCACCTTACTACTGGGTTGGCACACTGTAACAAAGCTCCTCCTCATGTAATCTCCTTTGCACACACTGACTGAAGTAGAGATTTTCCCCAAGAGCTTTGCTTTCTGCCAGGCTTTGACAGGTCTTTTTCTGAGATTTGGCGTGGCTTTGGAATTTAGTAGGCTTCTTCTCCCTAGGCTCAGGGCTGGATCATCAATGGCACTCATGGAGCGCCAGCTCTGTGCCCCATGTCCAAAGGGGGCCCCCGTCACCTGACAAAAAATCTTTTCAGGTCACAAGGATGCCCCGGTTCCCTCTCTGCGGCCCCGCGTTAACTTTAAAAATGCAGGGGCCGCCGGGAGGTGGCGCACGCAGGGACGTCATTGATATCCTGTGTGTGCGCCCATAGTAACAGAGCGGACCGCAGCAGTGAGGAGGACGCGCGCATGGTAAGTGACCAGCGGCATTTCATCTTCAGTGTTCCGACCACCCCACCTCTGGTCCCGGGACCTACTGCTATGGCCCATAGGCCATAGCAGTAGATCGTGCCCCTGGAGCGGTGGTCGGAATACTGAAGTTGGGACGTAAACAGGCATACAGCCTCCAGCCATACACTGTATTTGGCTGAATGCTGTATGTCTGTGGGGGGAACTGTACTGCACCTAATGTGGGGGACTATACTGCACCTAATGTGGGGAACTATACTGCACCTAATGTGGAGGAACTATATTGCACCTAATGTGGGGAACTATACTGCACCTAATGTGGGGGAACTATACTGCCTAATGTGGGGGAACTGTACTGACCTAATGTGGGGGAACTATACTGCACCTAATGCGGGGGAACTGTACTGCACCTAATGTGGGGGAACTATAGTGCACATAATGTGGAGAACTATACTGCACCTAATGTGGGGGAACTATACTGCACCTAATGTGGGGGAACTATACTGCACCTAATGTGGGGGAACTATACTGCACCTAATGTGGGGGAACTACACTGCACCTAATGTGGGGGACTATACTGCACCTAATGTGGGGGAACTATACTGCACCTAATGTGGGGGAACTATACTGCACCTAATGTGGGGGAACTATACTGCACCTAATGTGGGGGAACTATACTGCACCTAATGTGGGGAACTATACTGCACCTAATGTGGGGGAACTATACTGAAGCTAATGTGGGGAACTATACTGCACCTAATGTGTTGATTTGATTTAAATAAAAAAAAGTTTTCCACCGGAGTACCCCTTTAAAGGCACAGTGCATAAATTAATATATAACATACCACATTCATAGATCACATTATAACAGGTCAAACAATGGAGCAGTGGGCCCAATATATAGACAGCAGGGATGCCCGAGACGAATTTATGAAGGCACGCGTAATGTCAGGATACTGGACAGACCTGACCTTCTTGTCTGCCTCGGAGGGGGGCTCTGTGCTCCTCCAGCAAGCTGTAGAATGCAGATAATAATGATACTGGGGGGGGGGGATGCAGGTGCTGTAGATGAGTGCTGGCTACTGACTTTTTTGCAGTTGGTAGAGCGGCGCCCCCATCAAGAGGGCGCTCTAGGTGGCTGCCTATTTTACCTATAAACAGAACCAGCCCTGGCTAAGGACCTAGAGTGGCTCTACTTACATTAGGTCTTGATTCCTGATAACACCAAAATTGTCCACGTCCTGACAGCAAGTAAAACTTATATAGTCAGAAAATGGAAAACTGTGAAACACTAAATGCAGCGCACCAGAATGGTTCATGGAACAACTAATAGCGGCAGAATTAGATAATATATCCATGTTTAATTGTCATAAAGTACAATGGTTTACATTCACAGGCTACCAGCCATAGTCACTAGAAATCCTATAGAAAGCGTATGTGCTCATAAGATAACATATGGAAGAATTGCTCTAAAGACATGGCATACATATGGGATGTCATTACAACTTGAAAGTATTTAAGACAATGAGCTTATTCCTCCCAAGAACTGTTCTTGCTATTGTTATTGTTAGCCATTGTTATCTGAAGGTTAATTTGAGTTGTGTGCTCTAATGGTGTGATCACAAAAAGCTCTGTAGAGTATGACATTGAACCCGGTTTTTGTCATTTGCTTTGTGCCAGTTTGGCAGATCTTTACATCATCTAACGTTTGTCATTTTTTGGACTTAAAACTGAATAAAATATAAGTCATAAATAAGAAAAAAAACACCTTTTGAAGATATATTTGTGATAGACGTCTGCACACACAAAAGATTGAGAACTCCAAGACCTTTTTCCTCAAATTCCTATTTCTTAAAATATGTTTTAAAAAAAAGCTTGCAGGGTATTGACTTAAAGGGGTACTAAGGTGGAAAACTTTTTTTTTTTTTTTTAAACTGGTGCCAGAAAGTTAAACAGATTTGTAAATTTCTTCTATTAAAAAAATCTTAATCCTTCTAGTACTTATTAGCTGCTGAATACTACAGAGGAAATTCATTTCTTTTTGGAAAACAGTGCTCTCTGCTGACATCACAAGCACAGTGCTCTCTGCTGACATCTCGGTCATTTTAAGAAATGTCCAGAGTAGGAGAAATCCCCATAGCAAACATATGCTGCTCTGGACAGTTCCTAAAATGGACTGAGATGTCAGCAGAGAGCACTGTTTTAAAAAGAAAATAATTTCCTCTGTAGTATACAGCAGTTAATAAGTACTGGAAGGATTACAATTTTTTTAAGGAAGTAATTTACAAATCTGTTTAACTTTCTGGCACCAGTTGAGTTAAAAAAAAAGTTTAAATTGTACACAATATAAGAAGATGTGATGGTAATCACAATGAATCTGGCATGGTCACAGAAGAAAAGACATAATAAAAAAAAATATGATTGAAGTTAATTGGGGGTCAGCATTATATGGGGTTGTATGGGAGGCCATAAAAGGGTACTTGAGGGGTGAATTATTTCGATTTATTTGCAAATTGAGGGGGAAAAATCAAGAAGAAGAGAAAAAATTGTTGAATAGGGTAAAACAAGCGGAAAAACTTTTTCTTAATTCGCCATCGTTAATAAACAAAGAACAGTGGGAAAGGAGTCAGGGGGAAATAAATAAGTTCAATGAGGAAAAATTTAGGAATAAAATGTTTTTTGCAGGGAAGCAAAGGTTTTGGGAGGGGGGTGAATTAATAAATGTCTTATAGCTTTGATTAAAAATGAGAAAAATTGGAAGGGTATAGCTGCTTTAAAAGCCACACAAGGAAATATTAATATTTGTAATGATGCACAGATCATCCTCTCTAGTATTGCCGAGCACTTTGAGGGAATATATTCCTCCATAGTAGCTTGCTCTGAGACTGAGATATGGTCATACTTGGAGCAGATATGCCTCTCGGCCTAGAAGAGGATAGAATAGAACTTGATGCTCCAATCTCTTTAAGTTTGTTTCATGACGCTCTTAAATCTATTAAAGAGAACTCTGGCACGGATGGATTCCCATATGAAGTCTACCAGAGATATAAGGAACACCTCATCCCTTGCCTCTTTAGAGTACTGACAGATGCATTGGAAAAAGGGTCTCTCCCAAAATCAATGCTTCAAGCCAAAATAATACTTATTTTGAAACCCGATAAAAATCCTTGTGAAATTTAATTTTGTAGACCGATTTCACTCCTAAAAACCAACAATAAAATATGTACTAGGTTGTTAGCAAATAGGCTTCAAAAAATAATCAGCAAAATAATACATAAAGATCAGAATGGGTTCATCCCAGAACGCACGGACAAATTTAAGTAAAAGGACCAATGGATCCAGGCGCTGCTCTATCCAGGTATACACAGGATGCAGGTAAATATTCTTAACCAAGCAATTTTATTGTATACAAAACAACAAAAAAAGGATCATGACGCGTTTCGGGGTAAATTCCCCTTCCTCAGATGATCTCTGAGAGATCATCTGAGGAAGGGGTATTTACCCCGAAACGTGTCATGATCCTTTTTTTGTTATTTTGTATACAATAAAATAGCTTGGTTAAGAATACTTACCTGCATCCTGTGTATACCTGGATAGAGCAGCACCTGGATCCATTGGTCCTTTTTCTTACAAGTATTCCAGTTCCTACAGGGCGTAGATACGCTCCTGTGACCATCAGGCTTGGCAGTTCATCTAACTCTATCTGGTACCCCAATCAAGGGGTGATATGCGCAATTTTTCTACTTTAAGGTGAGCGGCCACCCTGACTTAAGTCCTGGGTGTACATCTAGCATACTGTTTGGTTCTCTCACCTGCCAAGGGTAATACACGAGGTGCTGCCTCCCGGTTGTCTTTTTTGTCTTTATTTCTATAAATTTAAGTAAAGGGAGGAAAAGGGTCCATCTCCATCCTGTCTTAACATGCGCCAAAGGCATTTGAGGGTGGAGTGGGAATACTTGTGGGGGACAATGAGAGCGTTTGGCATAGAGGAAATTTTTATTAAGATGGTGAAATTATACAAAAATGTTGAAGCATGTGTGGAGGTGAATGGTGACTCCTCAAGATGGTTTTCTCTTTCCCGGGGGACCCGGCAGGGTTGCCCATTGCCCCCTCTCCTGTTTGCCTTGTTTGTTGAACCCCTAGCAACTCAGATTAGAGACAACCGAAATATAGAAGGCTATGGAGCGGAAGGTGAAAGGGATAAAATATCCCTATATGCGGATGACCTTCTGCTTTACCTTAAAGATCCTCATATATCTCTGCCTTTGGTCATGGAAAAAATCTAAACCTTTGGAAAACACTCAGGACTGACCATAAATTGGGAGAAATCAATTTTGATGCCATTAGGACCAGGGATAGATCTGGGTATCTCTTTAGTAAAAAGGAGAATGAAAAATGTAAGTATTTGGGTGTACAGATATTGAGAAGTGTACAGGAGTTCCACCAATTAAATACCTTCCCTCTAATAAAGGAACTGGAAAGGAAGGCTAATGCTTGGAATAAGTTACCAGTCTCCAAACCAGATAAAACAGTTCTTATAAAAGCAATATTAGTTACAAAATTGTTATATTTGTTTTGTGGGACCCCTGTATGGTTTGGAGACCGAATATTTAAGCAAATCATTGCAATTTTTACTTCTTTAATCTGGGGGAAGCATACAAGAATAACAGTGGAATGTCTTTGCATTCATAAAGATAAAGGAGGACTATCATTCCCCGATTTTAAAAACTATTTTTTGGCCACTCAACTATATTGGCTCATTGAATGGTGGAACGATGGATTTTTGAGGAATGTATTTGAAGGTTTCCGAGATTAATTTAAAAACGCGTTTAAAATTTTGGAATCCGGTATAATGGATGGGGGATACAGTAAAATCCCAGGGGTGAACTCTCTGACCAAGGCCTGATCAAGGCTTAAAAAGATCAAGGGAGTCTATTATAGGCTGCAAATATCCACGTTATGGCATAATAAAAGGCTAGAAGAATTCTGTTTAGTAATTAAATCAGGATCATTAAAGAATATAGAGAAGGGAATTACCAAAGAAAAATATACTTTTAGAGTAGAGGTAGCTAGGGGTCTTCTGGAAAAAATTGTTAATAATAAAATAGGAAGGAAAAAAGGGTAGCAAATTTATATAAACACTTAGTAGGGAAGACAACAGAAAAGATTAAATTCAAAAGTAAAGAAAAGTGGAATAGAGATTTAGGGGGAATTGAAGAAGAGAAATGGGGGAGGATATATAGGAATGTGAATAAGTGTTCATTTAATAATAATCACAGGTTAACACAAATATTTATCCTACATAAAATGTATTATTGCTCAAGATATTACACAAGATGGGGATACAAATGGACGCAAGTTGTCCAAAATGTGGGGAACAGGTTGCTGATCTATAGCACATGTGGTGGGGATGTATTGAAATTAGAAAATATTGGAATGAGGTATTTATGGAAATTGCTATGTAGGTGGGAAAGAAGATTAAAGGAGTATTCCAGGCAAAAACTTTTTTTTTATATATATCAACTGGCTCCGGAAAGTTAAACAGATTTGTAAATTACTTCTATTAAAAAATCCTTCCAATAGTTATTAGCTTCTGAAGTTGAGTTGTTGTTTTCTGTCTAACTGCTCAATGATGACTCACGTCCCGGGAGCTGTGCAGTTCCTATGGGGAAATGTTCCCATCATGCACAGCTCCCGGGACGTGACATCATCATAGAGCAGTTAGACAGAAAACTTCAGAAGCTAATAACTATTGGAAGGATTAAGATTCTTTAATAGAAGTAATTTACAAATCTGTTTAACTTTCTGGAGCCAGTTGATATATATATATATATATATATATATAAAGTTTTTGCCTGGAATACCCCTTTAAGATATGCCGCAAGATGGCCATACTAGGAGGGGAGGGGGAAACCCAGTTTCAAAGAAAAGATACTACCTACAAGGGAATTAGATACCTCTTTTATGCTAGATTGCTGATAGCTAGAAACTGGATAGCCCTAAGCCCCCGGATGTTAAAACTTGATCCGAAATATCTGTGTATTTTGAAAAATTCACAATTGAAAGAGATGGAAGGAGAAAACAGCTGTATTTTAATAAATGTAATTAGGTTTCTTCTTTTTTTTTCTTCTCTGCTGCAGCTAGGGGGGAAAGGGGGAGGGGGAGGAAAGAGGGGTGGGGGAGGGTACTATAGGAAATGATGGGATTCTGTTTTGGTAATTTGTACTGAAAAAGAAAATGAAGAAAAAAAAAAAAAGACATAATAAAACACAGCTATATATTAAGCCCCTACCTGGCCCTTAATGTACCGGTACGTCATGGGTCGGGTGGGAGGAACATGACGCAGGCATGCAAGTCGAGATATTACTGGCAGATGCCCGCTACTACTACTTCAAAGTTCATTGTGGCATCTAAAAATGCAGGGTTAATGCAACTGAGTTGATCGTGACCATTGCAGTATAATCGTGATGTCTCAATCAACTGAGTCGACGGCTGGAGGGCCCCTACCTGCATCTTTTTTTGTCACTTCATATGCCAAAAAATAAATAAAAAAACATCAAAAAGTCCCATGAAAATAAAAATGGTACTGTAAGAGTTTGGAGAGTACTCCTGTTGACTTGCAGTCAGAGATAAGTAGTGAGATTCTGAAGGATGACTGTGAGGACACCAATGATTGGTGTGATTTGGAGGATGAGGATACAGATGAGGACATTGATGGTCCATCTGTATCCAAGTCAAGACCTTTGTTCTCTCAAGAGGTTAAAGAGGTTCTCTAAAGAGATTAAACGATAGGGGATAAGATGTATGATCCGCACCCACCTTTGTGAGCTCTCCACAGCACTGGAGGCTTTGAATGTGTAGTGTGATTTCACAACTATGCCCCCGTGGGACATCATGCCACGCCCCCTCAATGCAAGTTACAAAGGTGGGTGCGGAATGACAGATTGTGGGAGTCCCCAGCACCCCTGTGATCATACATCTTACCCCCTATCCTTTGGATAGGGGACAAGATGTATTAGGGCCGGAGTATCCCTTTAAGGGTCCAGTGGCCCCTTTCAAAAGGGGGAGTACTGTAAGAACTTGAAGAGTTAATCTGTACTGAGGTCTTTTGTTACTCTAGTTACTGTGGAAATGTCCTGTTCTCTGGCTAATCAGCTGACCCTAATGAGAGCACTTGGTCTGGCTCTTATTGAAGCTGGCAATCTGCTTCCATATCTTGCCTGCAAAAGAGCTAATACTCCTAGCTAGCGTTTGTACTGTATCTTGTATTTCTGGCATATTTAGCCCATTGCCTCAGCTCTCTGACTCCTCCCCTGTGTCTGCGATTTGGCTTTTCTGTTATCTCTCGGTACTGACTCAGCTTGTGGACATATTGGGCCTCATTTACTAAGCTGAAACCGACCAGTTTTTGTCTGGCTATTTTGGCCCAGAGCTTCTGAGACATTTCTGCACCAGTCTGCGCCAGTTTGCGACATTGTGCGCCTGAAAAATCCAACAAACCCGACATTGCACTGTGAAAAGCCGGAAAGGGGGCGTGGTTTCACTACCCGACCGATTTACTATTGAATTCACAGAAAATCCTGTGGGTAAATGGCTGGAAATATTGACCTAGAAAAAGCTGGTCAGAAAATTTTCCCGACTTTTCCCAATAGTAAATAGAGATGAATCCTGAAAGCCGGAAACAACTTTTCCCACTAGTAAAAACCTGACACTCTTAGTAAATGAAGCCCATTGTGTTTGTATGTTTAGTTTATATTTCTGTTAGTGTGTGTGATTCCTTACAGTGTCCCGGCCTCCATCTGTATTGTAAGTTTATTTTGTTGACGTTTTACTCCCTGCACTTATTCAGGCAGGGACTGTCACTGTGGTTGTGGACCCATCGCCTAGGGGGGTACACAATTAAGTAGGGCAAGTGGGAGTGGGTGAGTTCAAGGCTTCACTCTTCTCTGCCCATACATGACAGGTACCAATAAAAACTACAGATCACGGTGCAAATAAAATGAGCCTTCATATAGCCCCGTATGCTGAAAAATAAAAAAAAGTTATAGGGGTCAGAAGATGACAATTTTAAACATACTAATCTTGGTGTATGTAGTTATATTTTTTGAAAGTAGTAAAGTAAAATGAAACCTACATAAATTGGGTATCCTTGTAACCGTATGGACCTACAGAATAAAGATAAGGGGGGGGGGGGTTAATCAAAACCTTCCGAGAGGAAATGTTGCTGAGTTGCCCATAGCAACCAATCATATCGCTTCTTTTATTTTTCAGAGACCTTTTCAAAAGTGAAAGAAGCAATCTGATTGGTTGCTATGGGCAACTCAGAAACTTTTTCTCTTGGCAGGTTTGGATAAATCTCCAACAAGGTGTCATTTCAAAAAGTGCTCTGCATAGAAAGAAAAAAGCCCCCCCAAATTTACAAAATGTCATGTTTTGTTTTTAATTTCACCCCACAAATAATGATTTTTGTTTTTTCAGCAGATTTTGGTAGAAAATAAGTGGTGTCATTATAAAGCACAATTGGTGATGCAAAACAAGCCCTTATATGGGTCTGTAGGTGCAAAATTAAAGTGTCATGATTTTTAGAAGGGGAGAAGGAAAAAATGAAAGTGCAAAAATGAAAATTGGCCAGGTCCTTAAAGGGGTGCTCCAATGAAAAACATTTTTTCTATTAAATCAACTGGTGTGCCAGAAAGTTAAATAGATTTGTAAATTACTTCTATTAAAAAAATCTTAATCCTTTCAGTACTTATCAGCTGCTGTATGCTCCAGAGAAAGTTCTTTTCTTTTTGAATTTCCTTTGTGTCAGACCACAGTGCTCTCTGCTGACATCTCTATCCATTTTAAGAAATGTCTAGAGGAGGATAGGTTTTCTATGGGGATTTGTTTCCACTGTCGACAGTTCCTAAAATGGACAGAGGTGTCAGCAGAGAGCACTGTGGTCAGACAGAAAGGAAATTCAAAAAGAAAATAACTTCATGTGGAACATACAGAAGCTTATAAGTACTGGAAGGATTAAGATTTTTTAATAGAAGTAATTTACAAATCTGTTTAACTTTCTGTCACCAGTTGATTTAAAAAAAAAAAAAAGTTTTCTAGAGGAGTACCCCTTTAAGACCAAAATGGGCTTTGTCCTTAAGGGGTTAAAAATATAAAGAAAATCCCCCTCTAGTAATAATTTAAACCCTCTTTTCCAATTTTTTAAATAAACCACTATAAAAAAAGCAAACAAACACAACACTAAATAAATTCCAAAGACCAAAACAATCTGATTTTTGGTCACATCACATCCCCCTCAAAAAAATTGATAAAAATGAATCAAGAAGCCATAACTACACAGTTGGTACAGATAAAAACTACAGCTCATGATGCAAAAAATAAACCCTAACATAGCTCTGTAGGTGGTAAAATAAAAAGTTATAGGGGGTCAGAATGACACTGAACAGATTTCTTCTTTTTGTCAAGTTTTCTATTTTTTTTTAAACCATAAAATAAAACATAAATTATCCAAGTTTGGTATCATTGGAATTGTATTGACCCACACATAAGGTATCAGGTCAGTTTTACCATATTGGGAACTCCTTTAAAAAAAAAAAAACTCATGGTCCATCTAATTTGCCTTTACATTATTTTATTTTCTCCTTAACTCATCTAAATATTCTTAAACTCTAAAATGGACAGTTGCTTGATACACGCACCATTTGGAAAGTCTATCCCAAAATATTCATGGTGTATTGGTCTGAAATCAATTGAAACATTTTAATTATTCTCTGTGGACTTTATTTAGGTCCATTATTTAGAAGCTTCTGGAGACAACTGATCCCATCAGGATTTACTTTAGTGAATGCAATGAATGAATATTTATCAACTACTGTGTAATTTTATCTGAAGTTAATTAAACACAAAATATTTATTTATTTATTTATAAAGTAAATTCTGTTACAGTCACGTTTTCTCTAACATTACAAATTTCATATTTTCATCTTCAAATATCATGCACAGTTGGACAGTGTGAAACAGATATAAAAATGTATTTATATAAAGCCTAAATATTGATCCTGGAAATACATATACTGACAAAACCTAACTATATATAATATTTCGATTTTTTTGTCTCTAAAAAGGATTTAGTCATACACTAGCAGGGCCGGGTGCTCTTCCAGCAAATCTACTAGTGAGTATAAGCAACAATGTATTGAGCATCTCCACTTTCCTCTGGGCAGATGTCCCAGCCCCTGTACATATTGAACTGTGTAGGGTTGCCACCTGGCGGGTATTTTACTGCCACAGCCAATATTTTCATTTCCTTGCCGGTATATTTGTACGGTGTTACGTTATGTGCTCCTGCTGCACATGCTGGCCGTGAGTGCATGGTCCCACTACCTGCTGCTACCGGCAGGGCTGGGACTCACATCGTGGGATGCGCCCGCATGCAAGCCCCAGTCCATCATTCATCTGGAGCTCATGTCTAAACTGTTTCTGACAGAACGTGCGAATGTGGCTTTTGTCATTAGCCTAATGTCCGGCAAAGCCCATGCCTTGGATACACCCCTTTGGGACCGCAGTGATCCAGTAGCTTCCAACTTGAAGGCTTTTCTGGCAGAATTTTGCTGTGTCTTTGAGGAACCCGCACGTTCCTCTTCTGCTG
Source organism: Hyla sarda (assembly GCF_029499605.1). Taxonomy (NCBI): domain Eukaryota; kingdom Metazoa; phylum Chordata; class Amphibia; order Anura; family Hylidae; genus Hyla; species Hyla sarda. The sequence continues at coordinate 180,516,451 of NC_079196.1, read as the reverse complement.
AGTCGGCTTTGCTTAGCCTATGTCAAGGGAATTCTTCCGTTGGTGACTACGCGGTTCAATTCCGCAATCTAGCCTCAGAACTGGTATGGAATGATGAGGCCTTGTGTGCCACATTCAAAAAAGGACTAGCTACCAGGATTAAAGATGCCCTTGAGGCACGTTATCCTCCTTCTTCTCTGACAGAACTTATTCAATTGGCCACAAGTATTGATGTGCGTTTTGCTGAGAGGCAGGAAGAATTGCGATTAGAGAGGGAATCTGTCTTAAAATGGAGATATCCTCGCCTGGCACCCATGTTTCAACGTTCACCTCTACAGTTTCCTGCACCTCATGCTAAAGAGGCTATGTAAGTGGATCATTCTCATCTTACGCAACAGGAGAGATCACAACGACGCAGTGAGAATTTGTGCTTGTATTGTGCAAGCCCCGAACACTTCCTCAAAGTCTGTTCTGTTCGTCCACAGTATCCGGGAAAACACTTGCACCTAGGGCACGTAGGAGAGGGTCCCTAGATGTGAATACCACCTCTCCTCGCTTAACTATTTCAGTACAAGTCTTCGCTTCTGCCAAGTTTTCCTTCAGAGCTACAGCATTTTTGGATTCAGGATCAGCAGGTGACTTAATTGATGCTTCTTTGGTTTACAAGTATCATCTTCCTGTAACTCGGGTTGCCAAGCCCTTGTTCATCTCAAATCTGGACTGTATGGTTCACTTCTGTACTGAATCTCTTGTGATGCAAGTGGGTGTATTGCATAAAGAAAAGATTGAATTCTATGTTCTGCCACACTGTACTTCAGAGATTCTTCTTGGCCTTCCTTGGCTGCAACGCCATTCTCCGCAACTGGATTACAGAACTGGAGAGATTATTCATTGGGGACAATCCTGTCAAAATCTTTGCCTCCAACCAGTTCTGCCTAAAGTCCTTTCTAGCCTTCCTCCTTTACCTGGCATGCCACCACCTTACCAAGATTTCTCTGACATTTTTTTCAAGAAACAGGCTGAGTCTCTGCCTCCACATCGTCCTTACGATTGCCCTATTGATCTTCTGCCTGGTACCACTCCTCCTCGTGGGAGGATATACCCTCTATCAGTTCCTTAGACCAATGCCATGGTTGAGTATATCCAGGAGAATCTCCAAAAGGGATTTCTCCTTAAGTCCTCTTCTCCTGCTGGAGCTGGTTTCTTCTTTGAATGGAGGAAGGATGGCTCACTCCGTCCATGCATTGACTACAGGGGACTTAACAAAATCACTGTCAAAAACCGTTACCCTCTACCTCTTCTCTCAGAACTTGTTGACCGTCTACGTGTGTTGCGGTTCATGGCTTATGGGGTCGAATTGGACTTGGCTCCAAAGGTTACACAACCAGTTAAAATGTCTGCAGACCATGCATCTGAACCACAAAATGGCTGCCACTGTGCGGTCATGTGATTACAATATATTCACAGACTAGGTGCATAGACACTTAGCTGAGCAGTATAACCAGAGACCAAATGCATTCATAAACACCCCACAGACCAACCTATTCTAGGAATTTTGGAAAAGTTATATCCTAATAGCCAATGCACAAATTAACACTACACATCCAAATACTGGCAGAAATAAAGATGTTTTAATACACAATTAACTAAATTACTAATAGAAACTTAAATCTGCAGTGTAAGGAAACACATATACAACAATTATAGTAGAAACCCTACAATTGACTATATGGGTGGAGTTTCCTTAAAAGATACAACTATATATATATATATATATATATATATATATATATATCAAATAAAGAATATAATACTGAAATACTTAGCTTCGAGGAACCTTTTACAGCGAGTATGATTAACCAAGCCAGACATGGGGCAAGGCTGCAGTTCTTTGTTTCAGGATTCAGGCCCAACAGCAAGTTGAATGGAAAGGTGTCACAGCAGGAAGTTGAATGGCAAGGCGTGTTGGTATGCAGCCCAGGAAGAGAAAGAGGAAGCTTGGCCTCTTCAATGGGCTTTTTATTATGTTGTCTCTGCCCCTTAGCCAACCCCCCAGGTGGTCTAGGAGACCCCAGGTAAGAGACTCCATCCTTCCTTTGTCTAAACCCATGTGGCTTTCTTGGACAAGGATCACAAGTATAGCAAATAAAATGTATGTCATTTTCATGTCCATAACAACGTGGTGCCAAGGTCTTCTCCAAATTGGACTTACGTGAAGCGTATAACCTCATTCGTATCTGCAAGGGAGATGAGTGGAAAACGGCCTTCAACACTCGTGACGGACATTATGAGTATCTCGTAATGCCGTTTGGTCTCTGCAATGCTCCAGACGTTTTTCAAGAGTTTGTCAACAATTTCTTCAGTCATCTTCTCTACACCTGTGTTGTCGTATACCTATATGACATCCTGATCTTCTCTTCCAACTTAGAGGAGCATCATACTCATGTTCGTCTGGTTCTTCAGCGACAACGGAAGAATCATTTCTATGCCAAACTGGAGAAATGCCTGTTCGAGAAATTTAGCCTTCTTGGCTACATTGTCTCTCACCAGGGCCTGCAGATGGATCCAGATAAATTGTCTGCAGTATTGGATTGGCCTCGTCCTTCGGGCCTACGCTATTCAACGCTTTCTAGGGTTCGCAAACTATTATCGTCAATTTATCCCACATTTTTCATCCTTGGTTGCTCCAATTGTGGCTCTCACTAAGAAGACATCTCATCCTAAGTCTTGGCCTCAAGAGGCTGAAGAGGCCTTCTCCCATTTAAAGTCTGCATTTTCCTCTGCTCCCGGGCTTACAAGACCTGATCCGGAGAGGCCCATTGCTTTGGAGGTTGATGCGTCATCTATTGGAGCGGGTGCCGTTTTTACTCAGAAAAACGCCAAGGGCAAGACTGTTACTTGTGGGCTCTTCTCCAAGACCTTCTCTCCTGCTGAGAGGAATTACTCCATTGGAGATCATGAACTCCACGCTCTCAAGCTAGCTTTGGAGGAATGGCGACATTTATTGGAAGGTTCTTCTCATCCGGTCAGCATCTACTCTGACGGTAAAAATCTTCCATACCTTCAGTCTGTTCAGCGTTTGAACCCCCGCCAGGCAATGTGGTCACTATTCTTTTCTAGGTTCAACATCTTCATTCACTTCCGTCCAGCAGACAAGAACATCAGGGCTGATGCTCTCTCCAGGTCCTCTGACATCATTGGTTTGGACTCCACGCCTAGGCATATTATTCCTCCTGACCATTTGATTCCTGCAGCTACTGCCTAGATTCAGCAAGTTCCTCCGGGAAAATCCTTTGTGCCTGCCAGATTGAGACACAAGGTCCTGAAATGGGGTCATTTTTCCTTGACAACAGGACATCCTGGAATACGCAAGACTCTACTTCTGATCTCCCGGCATTACTGGTGGCCCCATCTTTTTTTTTTTATCAATTCTTTATTTTTCAAAATTTTTCATGTTCTTTACACAAAACATAGAACAAACATATCCAAGTGAGTCACGCAGGACTGAAATAGCAGCACAGTTACCACAAGTTCACAACTAATTGTAAATAAGTAGCGTCATGGTATTGCAATAAAAGCGGTGATCGTACATTACACAAAGGTATAGTAGTCTAAAACTGCAAGACCATTCTCGTGGATCTATGTATGAGAGTCTCGCTAAACACGTGGTGACTAAACTCAACAACTAAGTAAAAAGAACAACAGAGCAGAGATAAAACAGAAAGGAGAAATAGCTAGTAACAGCAGAAAGAAGAAGAACTTGGAAAGAAGAGGGGGGGCAGGCATTGAAGGCTAACAGTAGCCCGATGAGTAGTAATGACAAGAAGAATTACGGAGGGAAGGGAGGGGGAGGGGGGGTATAGGGTAAGGGGCCAAGAGAAGGAGGAGGAAGAAAGGAAAAATTAAGGAGAGGGGAGAGGGGGGAGGGGGTAAGGGTAGGTGTAGAAATAGGGGTAGAGACCGGTCTTAGAGAAGAGGGAGAAAGAAGGTAAGAGGAGGTGGGAAATGGAGGGAGGAATAGATGAGAAGGGAACAAGGTAGAGAAAAGAATGGGGTAGATACAAGGAAGTCTCCAAAATATAGAGAGCAACAGTGATCCGCTATGAAGGAGGGTCAGATGCCGCAGAAGCATTGGAGGTAGAGGGGAGAGAATCAGCGGAGACAGGATGACATGTCAGGGATGCTGAATATATCAACCAAGGAGACCATACCTTTACGTAGGTGTCATGAGAGCCAAGACTCCAACTCGCCAACTCCTCCATTCTACTTAAATCACATACTTTTTGATACCATTGAGCCAGCATGGGTGCTGAGGTCTGAAGCCTGAAGCAAGTGCAGTGTCAAAGTTTTTGCAACAGAAAGCAAGTGGGCAACCAAGGATTTCTTGTGGAGACTACAGTCAGTGTTGGAGATCCCCAACAAGACCAGTGCTGGGGTCAGCTTCACCGATTTCCCTATTATGACAGATATGAGTCTACCCACCTCTGTCCAGAACTGTGCAATGCCTGGGCAGGTCCACCATATATGGAGATAGGAACCCACCCCTTCTTGACACCTCCAGCATGTGGCCATTGTGGCCAACCCCCTATGGTAAAGCAGTTTGGGCGTATGATACCAGCGAGAAAGAAGCTTGTAGTGACCCTCCTGCAATTTCACGCACTTGGAGAAACCGTGGGAGTGTCTCAGCACTTCCCTACGTTCCTCATTGGTCAGCGAAATATCCAATTCCTTCTCCCAAGAAAGCAAAAACAGCGGAACCGCAGACTCCCCCTCCTTAGATAGTGAAGAGCGTATCGAACGCAAGGTGAGTTTTGAGGGGGGGAGACTAGTGCCAGTTTCTCCAGCCAATGTAGGTCAGGACCAAGGACACACACCCTAAGCATGGCAGCATAAGCCCTCCTTATCAAATAGCAATGAAAAAAATTTGGTGCAACCGTCGGCAGCAGCGCTTGGATATGCCCAAGGGAGGGCGGGGCATCACCGGGGCACAGATCTCTAAGAGGCGTATGTTCTAATTGCTTCCAAATATCATCGGTGATAGTAGTTTGGGGGTGGGCAAGAAATGGGACAAGGGAGGCCGGCAGTGCAGGGGTTATAAGCTTACGGTCATACGTCACCTTCTCTGTCTTTTTATCATAGGTCAGTTTAAGGGTCAATGTAGCTTTAGTCAGTGGGTTAGTCACTGTCCTTATAGAATGCTTGGAAGGGAGCCATATTGCCCTAGAGGCTGAGTCAGTCGTTTGAGTCAATAAATGCAATTCCACTGAGTCACCCAATGGAAAGGTTTTCAGTCGTGTCACCAATTCCGCCCATCTCTGTAAGTGGACCGCCTGGTACAGTCGAGAGATGTCCGGTAGACCCAAACCACCCGAGGCCCCATCCCTGGTGAGAAGGGAGTAAGACAGACGAGGTTTCTTACCCGACCACAGAAATGTGCGGAACAATCGCTTCCACTGAAGCAAGTATGGCTGGGGCAACATAATGGGGACCATCCTCAACATGTACAATATAGTTGGGACAATGTAAGTCTGCAGCAGGTTTCTCCTGCCAACCCAGGAGAGGTAGGGTAGTTTATATTGGTCTATTTGCTTTTTCAACTTGTTGTAGAGGGGAGCATAGTTTGCCTCAAAAAGGTCGTTTAGCGAACAAGGCAGCACAATGCCAAGGTATTTGAGCCCAGACTGTGGCCAACAATAAGGCGATGTGGACTTCAGTAAAGCTGTTTCTGACGGGGGGAGAGTGATTTACCATTAGAGAGGCTGGTCTAGTAGGGCCTGTATTTTAGGGAGCGAGCGCTGGGGGTTAGTAGTCATGATCAACAGGTCATCAGCAAACGCTGCAACCAAATGCGTCCGTCCCCCAACCCTCAGTCCCTCAATGTCTTCATCTTGACGCAAGGCCTGCATGAGCGTCTCCATGACCAAGATGTAGAGAGTTGGAGAAAGAGGACACCCCTGTCTCGTCCCGTTCCTAATCAGGAAGGGCGGAGACAGGGTGCCATTGACCCTGACCCAGGCCCTGGGATCTGAGTATAGCGACATCACAGCCTGGGCAAATGACAGTGGGAAACCTAACCGTAACATGGTGTGATGTAAGTAGTCCCATGCAACCCTATCGAAGGCCTTCTCAGTGTCTGTACCCAAAAATAGTAGGGGGGTATTGGTGTGTGTGGCATGGTGAATGAGGTGTAAGACCCTATGTGCATTGTCCCTACCCTCGCTGCCCTTAACAAAACCAGTCTGATCAATGTGGATACGTTTAGGCAAGAACGCCGCTATACGCAAAGAAAGGAGCTTGGCCCAAATCTTTAAGTCCAAGTTCAGCAAAGATATGGGCCTATAACTAGAGCACAGTGTAGCGTCCTTGCCCTCTTTAGGAAGGACCGTTATGTAAGAAACATAGAATGTGTCGGCAGATAAGAACCATTTGGCCCATCTAGTCTGCCCAATAATCTGAATACTATGAATAGTCCTGGGCCCTATCTTATATGAAGGATAGCCTTATGCTTATCCCATGCATGTTTAAACTCCTTCGCTGTATTTGCAGCGACCACTTCTGCAGGAAGGCTATTCCATGCATCCACTACTCTCTCAGTAAAGTAATACTTCCTGATATTACTTTTAAACCTTTTCCCCTCTAATTTAAAACTAGGTCCTCTTGTGGTAGTTTTTCTTCTTTTAAATATGCTCTCCTCCTTTACCATGTTGATTCCCTTTATGTATTTAAAAGTCTCTATCATATCCCCTCTGTCTCTTCTTTCTTCCAAGCTATACATGTTAAGGTCATTTAACCTTTCCTGGTACGTTTTATCCATGTACTAGTTTAGTAGCTCTTCTTTGAACTCTCTCTAGAGTATCTATATCCTTCTGGAGATACAGCCTCCAGTACTGCGCAAAATACTCCAATTGAGGTCTCACCAGTGTTCTGTACAGAGCAATGAGCACTTCTCTCTTTCTACTGCTTATACCTCTCCCTATACATCCAAGCATTCTGCTAGCATTTCCTGCATTTCCTGCATTTCCTTACATTGTCTTCCTACCTTTAAGTCTTCTGAAATAATTACTCCTAAATCCCTCTCCTCAGATACTGAGGTCAGGGCTGTGTCAAATAATCTTCTGCCTGAGGGTTTTTACGCCCCAGGTGCATTATCTTGCACTTATCCACATTATATTTCAGTTGCCAGAGTTCTGACCATTCTTCTAGTTTGCCTAAATCCTTTTCCATTTGGCGGATCCCTCCAGAAACATCAACCCTGTTACATATCTTTGTGTCATCAGCAAAAAGGCATACCTTACCATCGAGACCTTCTGTAATATCGCTAATGAAGATATTAAACAATATTAGTCCCAGTACAGATCCCTGAGGTATCCCACTGGTGACAAGACCCTGCTCTGAATATTCTCCATTGACTACAACCCTCTGTTGTCTGTTACTCAGCCACTGCCTAATCCACTCAACAATATTGGAGTCCAAGCTCAATGACTGTAGTTTATTGATAAGTCTTCTATGTGGGACAGTGTCAAAAGCCTTACTAAAATCTAGATATGCGATGTCTACTGCCCCTCTGCCATCTATTATTTTTGTCACCCTGTCAAAAAAATCAATAAGATTTGTTTGACATGATCTCCCTGAAGTAAACCCATGTTGTTTTTCATCTTGCAATCCATGGGATTTTAGATGTTCCACAATCCTATACTTTAGTAGGGTTTCCATTAATTTCCCCACTATTGATGTCAGACTTACTGGCCTATAGTTGCTTGATTCCTCCTTACTACCTTTCTTGTGAATGGGCACAACATTTGCTAATTTCCAATCTTCCGGGACGGCTCCTGTAACCATTGATTGGTTAAATAAATCTGCTAACGGTTTTGCTAGCTCACCACTAAACTCTTTTAATAATTTTGGGTGTATCCCATCAGGCCCCTGTGATTTATTTGTCTTCACTTTAGAAAGCAAACGTAGAACCTCTTCCTCTGTAAAGACACATGCATCAAACGATTCCTTAGTTTTTCTCTCTAATGGAGGTCCTTTTCCTTCTTTTTCTTCTGTAAAACTGAACAGAAGTATTCATTAAGGCAGTTGGCTAGCCCCTTATTCTCTTCTACATATCTTCCTTCCTTTGTTTTTAATTTAGTTATGCCTTGTTTTGATTTCCTTTTTTTCATTTATATATCTGAAGAATGTCTTATCCCCTTTTTTCACAGACTGAGCTATTTTTTCTTCTGCCTGTGCTTTAGAAGTTCTTATAACTTGCTTGGCCTCTTTCTGCCTAGTCTTGTAGATTTCCCTATCTTCATTGCTTCTAAGGCCTGTGATGGTAAGGGTACTCCCGTAAGCAAGGCGTTACAACACGAGGTCAATCGAGGGAGGAGGGTGGGTGTAAACTTTTTGTGAGAAGGCATACTAAGGCCATCGGGCCCCGGACTCTTCTTAGCCAGGAAGGAGGACAAAACCTTGCCCACTTCCTCTTCCGTGCATGGGCGTAAGAGCATAGACCCCTCCTCCTCCGTGAGGCCAGGCAGTTTCAAGTTGTTAAGGAAAGTTTTGATCGCCAAGGGTCTGTCAGGTGGGTGTGTGGTGGTGGGGGAAATGTTGTACAACGAGGCATAATATGCCGAGAAGGCTGAGGCAATGGAAGGAGTGTCAGTGGTGAGGTGACCTCCAGGTTGCTGTATGGAATGGATGTACATCTGGTCCCTGCATTTGTTGATCATAGCAGACATGAACCTACCCACTTTGTCCCCATGAAGAAAAAGCCTCTGTTTGAAGCGTGTGACATGTGCAGCATACTTATTATGAAGTAACTGTTTCAATTCGTCCCTCAGTTGCGTCAAGGTCCCCTCCCTTTCTGCATCTCCCTGTGGCTCTGCCCCGCTGTCTAGGCGAGCAATGCGCTTTAATAAACAAACTCAAAAACACCCCAAAGGCGAATGAGGGGTCCTGAGACACAATAACTACAAACCCCAGGGCCGAAGCCCAGGAGTCACTAACTCCCCTCTTTAAATGATCCCCTAAAATATAACTTTTATTAGTATATAATAAAATATTCCCACTAGATTAGTTAAAAATCAGTGTCAGAGTGTTGCTTGAACAAAATAGAATGACCAGTAGGGAAACCCCTGTCAATGCACTTTAATAGCGCATAAGTGGCCAAGGATCTATCCTTCTTAACCTTTGTCCCCAATGCTATCACCAGTCCTCTCATGTAGCATTTGTGTGTCTCCCACACCGTAGAAAGAGAAACGTCAGGTGTAGTATTTATGTCGAAGAACGTTTTCAACTGGGTATCCAGAGTAGCAACCGACGCTGGATCGTCCAGAAGTCTCCACGTCCAATCCCTGAAAGGGATTTGGGAGAATAAGACTGAAGCCAGGACGGGGAAGTGGTCAGATAGTGTGCAGGAGCCAATTTCGACAGAGGCGACCATAGGGAGTCATGGCATAGGAGGTAATCCAAGCGCTTTGCCGACTGGTCAGGAGTAGAAAAGAAAGTATAGGTACGGTCCCCTGGGTGCAGACAACGCCAAGCATCGACTAGACCCTGTGAGTGAAGTTTATTTCTCAAGGTGCTGAGGACAACGGAGGAGACAGCCGAACGTCTCAAGGACGCGTCCCATTTGGGGTCGAGGGCAATATTAAGATCAGCAAAAGCCCTTAACTCCTCCAGGACCCTCAGCAGCCAACGAACTGTGTGCTTATTAGGGGGGTATAGTGAGGCCAGAGTGTATTTCCTGCTACCAATCCTACCTTTTAAAAACAAGGCTTTGCCATCTCCAGTCGTTTTGAGCCAGCAGCCGGAAGGGGACGTCTTTATGGATCGCGATGGAGACACCTTTTAGAGGAGGAGTTTCCACTTCCACTATGATACCAGAGAGAGAAATAATTAGTAGACATATTTGGTATGCGACCCTGTTTAAAGTGCGTTTCTTGCAGGAAGGCCACCAAAATACCCTCCTTCCTTAATAGGGACACCACACTATGAAGTTTTGGCGGCAGGTTGAGACCCTTCACATTATATGTCAAGAGTTTCAAGGAGGCCATAGCGAATGTATATGTTTAGGGGGAGAAAAAGGGAGGGGGAGGAAGAATAGTCCTTGGAGCAGCGAGTAGGGAAGCAAGCATCCAAGAAAGCCAAACTAGAAGGGGGGGGGGGGGGTAGTGTGGGGGGGTGCAGAGGAACGAATAGGAGAAGGACCAGTCTCAGGAGGAAAAGAGAGGGGGGGGGAAGAAAGAAGGAAACTAGAGGGTGAGAAAAGGAAGGAGGGACAGGTTAGAAAGGAGAAGGAGACTATGAGAGCTTAGGAGAGAAGCAGAGGAGAAGAAAAAGTATTAGCAAAGAAAGAAGGAAAGGAATATGCAGAACAAGAGCGCCTAAACATGTAAGGCACGAAGTACAAATAAGTCAAAAGACTTAGGAGACACTTTTGGAAGTGTACACAATGGGGTACGGAAGTAGTCCTGAACCGACAGCCGGTCCGATCTGCATGACCACAAGGAGTCCCTGTGGTAACCATTTAAACTCTCATAATTGACATAAAGCTAACCACCCATAACATGTGAATAAACTACAGACTGGGGCCCTGAGGGTCCACATTAACAGGGGGGGGGGAGTACTAGAGAAGGGAGCATAAAGGGGAAAGGATTGGGGAGGAGGGAGGGGGGGAGAGGAGGGAGGGGGGGGGGAGGTAGGGGGCGAGAAGGAAAGGTCACGAGATCTAGGAGGAGGAGGAGGGGGGAGGGTAAGGCCACATAGTAATATAGGTCTACGGCAGTGATTGCCACCAAGGTCCAGCAGGACTGTCAGATACACAACACCAACCTCAATATAATAAAGTGGTAACAAAACATGCATAGTCATAAATAAGCCGGAAAAAGAAGGTCAAGTCATATTACTTATATGTAAACCGTCACAGCAGGGACGGGAGTACATTTGTAACCCATGCTGCAGCAAGGGCCTCAACCGACATAGGAGAAAAGTCTCAGTGATTCGGTCCAGTAGAGTAAGCTACATGGATGTTGTGATGGCAAACGAGCATCTTCCAGGCAATAAGTAATAGTTCTGGCACTTCTGGAAGTCCAATAATAAAGACCAAGAATAGAGGCTAAAGTCTTTCAGTGCACATGAGGCCCAGAGAGTAGGGGCATATGGGGGGGGGGGGGAGATGAACAGTGAAAGGAGAGGGGGGGGGGGGGAACGAGGGAAAGGCCAGTCCATAGAAGTGGCAATGAAGGGCAAAAACAAAAACCACCGAAGGTGTATATAAAAATATTAAACAAAAGTCATAGAAGCAATTCCATCGCTAGGGCATCGTTCCAGCAATACAAAAATGGGGCACATGAGGAGGAGGGGGACCACAAAGACACCGATGGTAGCCGAGGTAAGCGGTGGATTAGCTGCACCGGCAGCCATGACGGGATATCCAGCGTCTGTATATCGAGCAGAACCCACAACTTGTCGAGGTCCTCCGGGGACCGAACAGCTAGGCGTCGGCCATCTTTCACCACCGATATTCCAAACGGGTAGAGCCAGGTATATTGGACTTTCATACTTCTCAGCTGTTGTAGTAACGATTGTAGGATACGCCGCTTGGCCAGGGTAGCGGGTCAGAGATCTTGAAAAAGGCGCAGGGCATGTCCCTCAAAGGTCACTTCACCCGCGGCTCGGTTCGCAGACATCACGGCAGCGGTGTCCACGTAGCTGAGGAGCCCACAAATTACATCACGCGGAGGTTCCTTTGGAGATGGTGTCGGGCGTAGCGCACGGTGCACCCTCTCAATCACCACAGCCGCCGCAAGGTCCTCGCCTACAAAATCTGCATCGCGACTTAGTGCAGGGCTTCTACGGCATAGGACTCAGGTAAGCCCTTGATCCAGACATTCTTACATCTACTGTAGACTTTTTCCTGAAGTATTGCGCTACATCCAAATGATTTTTTTCCATTTTCGCTTGGCAGGAGGGTTCCCCCGGCTTCTGTTTATCTTTGTTGCCCATTTGTGCAGGGTGGAAGGGAGGAATTATGCAGTATCGGGCACGGCTGTGGAGAGCTGCTCACTCAAGCTGCCATCCAGCTCCGCGGTCAGGCTCCGCCCCCACTGGTGGCCCCATCTTGAACATGATGTTTCTGATTTTGTTCGTTCCTGTGAAACTTGTGCCCGCGACAAAACTCCTCGACAGAGACCTGCAGGACTCTTACAGCCTTTACCCATTCCAGAGACTCCCTGGTCCCGTATCGCCATGGATTTCATCACCGATTTGCCACCATCTCATAATAACACTGTCATCTGGGTCGTTGTAGATCGGTTTTTCCAAGATGGCTTATTTCATTCCTCTACCAGGTCTTCCTTCTGGCCCGTAGCTGGTGAAGTAATTCTTGTTGCATGTCTTTCGTTTACATGGTCTTCCTCAGCATATCGTTTCGGACCGAGGTGTGCAGTTTGTCTCTAAGTTCTAGCGAGCCCTTTGTAACCGTCTGGACATCAATCTGGACTTCTCCTTGGCCTAATGGACAGGTTGAGATGGTTAATGAAATCCTTGAGACTTTTCTTCTGCATTTTGTTTCAGCTCGCCAAGATGATTGAGTCGACTTTCTTCCCTGGGCTGAATTCTCATATAATCATAAGGATTCCAAGTCCACGCGGTCGTCTCCCTTTTTTGTTGTCTACGGACTCCATCCCCATCCTCCTCTTCCTCTCCCAGTCCTCTCCCGGTGGGCCTGCTGTTGATGAGCTGGTCCGTGACTTCTCTACCATCTGGCAACAGACCCGCCAGCTGTTATCTAAAGCTTCTTAATGCATGAAGGCACAAGCGGATAAAAGTAGAAGACCTCCTCCATCCTTCTCTCCTGGTGACATTGTTTAGCTTTCATCCAAGTACATCCTCTTCAAGAGTTACATCCAAGTACATCCTCTCCCCTGTTACAAGCTCAGTCCTTGCTAACTTGGTCCCTTCCAGATTCTACCAAAAATCAACCCTGTCTCCTACAAACTCTGTCTACCTGCTATGTTACGTATTTCTAATTCCTTCCATTTCTCTCTCCTCAAGCCTCTTGTCATAAACCGGTTTTCTTAGAAGAATATTGTCCCCACACCTGTCTCTGGCACTTCTGACTTATTCCAGGGTAAAAAGATTCTTGCTACAAAGACTGTGAGAGGTCAACAAATTTTTTTTTTTGTCGACTGGGAAGGTTACGGTCCTGAGGAGACATCTTGGGAGCCTGAGGAGAATATCCTGGACCGTGACCTTCTCAGAAGTTTTCTGAGTCGTAGAAGGAGGGGGAGACCAAAGGGGGGTGTACTGTTACGTTATGCACTCCGCCAGCACACACTGGCCGTGAGCGCATGGTCTCGTTACCTGCTGCTGCTGACGTGGGCTGGGACTAGCATTGCGTCATCACTCCCCTGGTGCTTCTCCTGCCCCAGCCTCTGCCTCACTGCTCCAGCGCGCGTGTCCCCTTCCCCTAGGGCGCTCGCGCCAGAGCTTTAAGATTTAAAGGGCCAGTGCGCTCATTAGTGTGATTCACCTGTGGATCATTTATATATTCCTCCACCCTCCTCACTCCCCTGCAGATCTTTGTTGCCGTGAGCCTGAGAGAAAGCATTCCTGTTTCTGCCTTGCTGTGTATCTGATTCTTCGCTTTGTGACCCAACCTTGCTTCTCTGCCGCCTGCCTATTGACCTCCTGCTACGTCCTGACTACACAACTGTGCCACCTGCATTGACCTTTTGCTATCCAGACTATGAGCTGCCTTATCCCTCCTGTGCGTCGCATCTCCTCAGCCGCCTGTGTGGTTGAGCCGTGCCAGGGGTAGCGACTTCGGTGTCGCCTGCCGCAGCAAGTCCATCCCGCTTTGCGACAGGCTCTGGTGAAAACCAGTGGCACCTTAGACTCTGTTCCCTGGTACGGTCCGAGTCATCTGCCACACAGGTCCAGCGGATCCACATACACCGGAGTTCCTGTCTTCTGAAACGTGAGTGTTACAGCTGGTATTTTTCACGGCAGAGCCCGGCCGAATCAGCAGCCACAGCTCACTATTCTAAGTGGCTGCCAGGGCCAGCGCCACCTATAGGCCAGGGAGCAGGGACATATTTTTTCCAGTTCCTCCCCTGTGTTAGGACTTGCCAGTGTATGCTGAGGGGGAGAGAGCTGAGCTCCATGTTTCCCCTTCCCCTCTTCTGTCACAGAGCGCTGCTATCAGCCTGTCATCTCCCTTCACCTTGTCCGGAGCTAATAGAGGCTGCATTATTTATTTTATTTATATAGCACCTACAGATTCCGCAGCGCTTAACCCTCTCCTAGCTGCCTGGATAGCAGACAGTGACTGGAGGAGGATGGTGTAAGGACAATCGCACAGTACTTCACTGTCACTGATGTCCTATTAGGGGAGGGGGATACTGTTGGCACTGGAGGCTGCATAATATATATATATATATATATATATATATATATATATGTTAATTATACTAATTCTTTAAAAACCAGCAGCCTTTGTGTTTAGCAGCTTAGTATTTTAGTTATACGGGACATGCCTTTCAGAGGGTTAATAATGTTGGACAGCTCCCAGTGTCTTCTGTCTATGTAGCCTCCCATCATAGACAGATACTGTGTATCTCATTTACTACTAAAAGACTCACCCTAAGGGTACATTCACATGGGTGTATTTTCCTGCTAAAGTCCTATTTCATATTAAAGTCAATGGGTAGCAAAATGTGCATCAAAATATGCACGTTAACATACAGTAATGCAGAATGACGGCTTGTATAAAACAGTGTATTCAAAAAAGTTTGAAAAAAGAAAGACAGTGTGTATGGCAGTGTTAGTCATTGGTGTTTTTTTTCAGTTCTGGTTTGGCGGTGTTAGTCATTCTATGGTGGTATTGTTCAACTCTGATATGGTGGGGTTAGTCATTGTATGGTGGCATTCTTTAGTTCTGGTATGGCGGTGTTATTCAGTCATTGTATGGTGGTTTTGTTCAGTTCTCATATGGCTGTGATTGAATGGTAGTATTGTTCAGTTCTGGTATGGCAGTGTTAGTTATTGCATGGGGTTTTTCATTAGTTCTGGTATGGCGGTGTTATTCAGTTACAGTATGATGATATTGATCAGTTCTGGTATAGAAGTGTTAGTCATTGTATGGTGGTATTGTATAGTTCTGGTATGGCTGTGGCATATGGGGCCCAGAAGCAGATTTTGCATCGGGGCCCAGAAGCTACAAGCTACACCTCTGTATAGTGGTATATATGAGTGTTGTATATTTTATCATGTTTTTCCAATAAAGTATTACATATTTTGTATAATTTCTGTGTTCAGTACTTTTTGGTGAATGCTTTTTTTAAATAAAATAAGTCTGTTTAACCCCTTAACGACGCAGCACGTATATTTACGTCCTGCGCCGGCTCCCGCGATAAGAAGCGGGATCGCGCCGCGGCTAATACCACACATCGCCGATCGCGGCGATGTGCGGTATTAACCCTTTAGAAGCGGCGGTCAAAGCTGACCGCCTCTTCTAAAGTGAAAGTGACCCAGCTGCTCAGTCGGGCTGTTCGGGACCGCCGCGGTGAAATCGCGGCGTCCCGAACAGCTGACCGGACACCGGGAGGGCCCTTACCTGCCTCCTCGTTGTCCGATCGACGAATGACTGCTCCGTGCCTGAGATCCAGACAGGAGCAGTCAAGCGCCGATAACACTGATCACAGGCGTGTTAATACACGCCTGTGATCTGTGTAAGAGATCAGTGTGTGCAGTGTTATAGATCCCTATGGGACCTATAACACTGCAAAAAAAATTAAAAAAAAAAGTGTTAATAAAGGTCATTTAACCCCTTCCCTAATAAAAGTTTGAATCACCCCCCTTTTCCCATAAAAAAAATAAAACAGTGTAAAAAAAATAAAAAATAAACATATGTGGTATCGCTGCGTGCGTAAATGTCCGAACTATAAAAATATATCATTAATTAAACCGTACGGTCAATGGCGTACGCGCAAAAAAATTCAAAAGTCCAAAAAAGAGTATTTTGGTCACTTTTTATACCATTAAAAAATAAATAAAAAGTGATCAAAAAGTCTGATCAAAACAAAAATCATACCGAAAAAAAACTTCAGATCACGACGCAATAAATGAGTCCTCATACCGCCCTGTATGTGGAAAAATAAAAAAGTTATAGGGGTCAGAAGATGACATTTTTAAACGTATAAATTTTCCTGCATGTAGTTATGATTTTTTCCAGAAGTGCGACAAAATCAAACCTATATAAGTAGGGTATCATTTTAACCGTATGGACCTACAGAATAATGATAAGGTGTAATTTTTACCGAAATATGCACTGCGTAGAAACGGAAGCCCCCAAAAGTTACAAAACGGCGTTTTTATTTTTATTTTGTCGCACAATGATTTTTTTTTCGTTTCGCCGTGCATTTTCGGGTAAAATGACTAATGTCACTGCAAAGTACAATTGGCGACGCAAAAAATAAGCCATAATATGGATTTTTAGGTGGAAAATTGAAAGGGTTATGATTTTTAAAAGGTAAGGAGGAAAAAACAAAAGTGCAAAAACTGAAAAACCCTGAGTCCTTAAGGGGTTAAAACAGCCCTATTTGACCACCTATAACTTTTCCTTTTTCCCATATACAGGGCTGTATGAGGGCTAATTTTTTGCGCCATGACCTTTCGTTTTTTTTTAGTACCTCTTTTGCATATATGTGACCATTTAGTCACATAAATGTTTTTGGAAAGTGAAGTGACCAACACAAACCCATTTTGGACGTTCTTCTTTTTTCCGTTCACCTTACTGGATCATTAAAGGGGTATTCCTGGAATTTTTTTTATTTGACTATGCTACAGGGCTGTATAGTCAGTGTAGTTCATAATATAGTGTCTGTACCTGTGTGTGATGGTTTTCTCACAATTCTTCTGTGATTTTCACTCCAATATTTACTTTTCTCAGCAAACAAAATTACTGTTTTCCCAGGTTGCAATGCGGCTGAGACCTGACTCACTAGTCCAAGACAAATCACACATCCGATCCAGCACTTGAAAGAACTTGCAGCTTTTATTCATCAACACGAGGATACAGACAGGTAAAATCAGGTCAGGACAACGTCAGACGCGTTTCAAGCGCATGCGCGCTTTTCATCGGTGACATCATGCATTGCACATGTGAGGTCTTTTATATTCTACTTGGAGGGGCGAAGTCACACTCACCAAGTAGAATATAAAAGACCTCACCTGTGCAATGCATGATGTCACCGATGAAAAGCGCACATGCGCTTGAAATGCGTCTGGCGTTGTCCTGACCTGATTTTATCTGTCTGTATCCTCGTGTTGATGAATAAAAGCTGCAAGTTCTTTCATGTGCTGGATCGGATGTGTGATTTGTCTTGGAAGTTTTAGCACTGGGCCAGGTGCGGATCAGTGCACTTACTAAGGTGGAGGTGAGCTGAACATTCATTTATTTGCTGTTTGCCAGACTCACTAGTCAGCTGATGACAGGGAGCATGTCTGCTTCCATGGGTGGAGCGATCGCTTGGTGGGAGAGAGATCAACTGCAACTAATTCAACAGCTGTAGGCACCTTGATTGAAAACCACAGGTCTTTGAATGGATGCAGCTCATTTATGTTTCAATGGGTGGGGTGGCTGATGTGTGGGAGGGAGGAAAATGGAATTGTGGGATTTGTAGTCATAAAAAGAAAAGTCAAACAGGAAATACCAGTTCACAAAAAGCTAGCCACAGTGTTATGGTAATCTCACAACATAGCCATTTAGACCCAAGACAAGCACAGATCCTTCCTAAGCATGTCCATTACTGTCTGCCAGGCACGTACTAAAATTGCCTTATGGTGGATAACTCCTTTAAGTTGATAGTTTGGACATTTATGCACGTGGTGATACCAAATGTGTTTACAATTTTTTTTTAATGCTTTTTGGGGGTAAGATGGGAAAAATTCTGCAGATAGTGGAGCTCCTTCTCATAGACGGCAATGCATTTCTGAGGAGATTAAGTAGAAAGAATAGACATGTTTATTTTTTGTGCGGACACCAGAATTTGAATTTCTATGCCAGATATATCTCCTGTGCGGAAATTCTGCTGTGCGCACAGTGCACCAGAATCCCATTGAAATTAATTCCTGGGGAATTCTGCACAGAAATTCTGCCGTGTGAACAAAGCCTAACGATCATTAAAAAGGTGGGCCTGTAGCCTGTTTCAAGCTATTCTAAAAAACATTCATTAAGAGTTCGTTCACACGGGCGGATCCACAGCATATTTTACGCTGCAGATCCACCGGCGATGGACTCCTAAAGTGTGCCTCCAGATGTGCCTACTCGGAGCGGCAATCCGCCACTACGAGCAGACACACTGCTGCGATGTGTGAGTCGCCATGCGGTGTACTCGCACACATCGCGGCCGCTCCCCCTGCTCCGTGAGCTAGGCTGAGAGAGAGCAGCCGCCATGTGTGCAAGTATACTGTGCATGTGCGCAGCGACTCGAACATCGTAGTTTGTCTGCTGCAGGCACATCTGAGGCACATTATAGAGGTCCATTGTTGGCAGATCCGCAGCGTGAAATACGCTGTGGATCCGCCCGTGTGGACAAGCCCTTAGGCTGGGATCACACCTGGCATGGCAGGCACATGTTAGGATGGAATCAGATGGATAATATGAAACGCCAGACACTAATGGTGTTTTTTTATTTTCATCCTTTTATGGGATGCCGAGAGTTTTGGCGTTTTTCTTCCCAATTTTTCAATAGAAATCCTTGAGTCACATGATGAAAGAATCACAAAGAAAAAAAACGCCTATTGTAATAATAGTAATAATAGTCCATATTGGGGGAGATGTATGAAAATCTGTGCAGAGGAAAAGTTGACCAGTTTCCCATAGCAACCAATCAGATTGTGTTTCTTATTTTTCAGAGGCCTGAAGTGATCTCATTGGTTGCTATGGGCAACTAGTCCACTCAACTTACAATGGCCTCAACATACAATAGTTTCAACATACAGTGGTCTTTTCTAGACCATTTTAACTTGAAACCAAACTCAACATACAATGCTACGGACATTCCAGATCTGTGAAATATGTCAATGGCTGGTACTGTAGAACTGATCAATTAAAATTGGCATTTTACTGGTAAAACCCCTGTATTATTGAAGTGTATTCACTAAATTCCTGTCTGGTAGTGCCCCCTACAGTACAGGGAGGTAATACATGTTCTGTACTACTCTTTACCTGTACCAGGGTTAGCTGTTCCTTTGGACACCGGGTAAGGGCGTCTCCATTTCACATTTTTAGGACACTGTGTACTGTACAGGACCCTGAAGAAGCTCCTGTCCTCTACATAGACAGTGATTACAGCTCCCAGCAGATATTTCTTACTTTTATATGTAAGGACTTGCTTTATCTATATTAATTATTTACTTATTTTTCTTTTAATAATTTTGGTGGCTTCAGAACCAATTACCAGATTTCCATAGACTTATGGTCTCAACATACAATGGTTTCAACATACAATGGTCGTTCTGGAACCGATTAATATTGTAACTCGAGGGACCACTGTATCTCCCTCAGTGTTTTCGGCAAAAAAGCCACAAAGATAGCATCTTGGGAGAAAAGAAATGAGGGGGAAGTTTTTGTGGTGTTTTTTATTTATGGCCAAAGAAAACTCAAACAAAAATGACGTCTGTTCCTAAGCGTAAGCTGGTAGTAAACACAATTTATGTGTGGCATTTTTAAAAAGACCACATTGCTTTATCTTTGGCGTTTTTTTTACAACGTGACATCACGACCTGCGCCACATATTGTTTAGAACAATAAAAGCAGGTAAATGTACCTGCTATGGCATCATTTGCACACCATGCGTGTGTCGTAAGGTGAGATTTTGTGACTTTGGATCCTCTCTGGTCAATGTCAATCATGCATTGATAGGTGTGTTTACAGCAGTGATGATAGAACTGTGACTGTTTATTGGTGACAACCGGCAGACAACAGCATCGGGATGAGGGACGCCAAGAACGTGATAGCTATTTCGTGCGCTAGGCGCACTTCTTCAGACCACTCGGTGGTCTGAAGAAGTGTGCCTAGCGAACTAAATATCTATCATGCTCTTGGCGTCCCTCATCCCGATGCTGTTGTCTCCAATAAAGAGTCACCGTTCCATCATCACCAGTGAGTGCCATCGTCATTCTTTCAGTTCACATATTACTTATTTTCGGGAATGAGCACCGCGGTGGATTGTATATGGGCTAATTGTCCATGAATGCTGTATGATCGTGAAGCAAGATCACTACGGGGGCTGTGCCGAACGCTCTACCTATTGCTTCTCGTGTTTACAGCAGTGACGGCGTAACTCCCCCATATGATTTCAGGGTAATTCAGCATTCCATATATACCATCAGGGATACCAAAAAAGAAAAAAAATCACAGAATGCAATTTTTGGGTATCCCTCTTTGGTATAAATAGAATACTGACTTATCAGAGCATAGCAGAACTCTGTACATTGGTATGGACCATTGAACAAGAAAGGCTGATTTAATGTGTTGAGGGGGGTGCGGACTGCACCAGGTGACACCCGCAAATAGGGTGACACTACTAGATGGGAATCCCACAATGGTGTCACCCCATCCACCCTTCTTTGCCTCCATACAGCAGTGTTTCCCATCCATCTGTAGCAAAACTACAGCTCCCAGCATGCCCAGACAACCAAAGGCTGTCTGTATATGCTGGGAGTTGTAGTTTTGCTATATCTGTATGCACCTGCTTGGTAAACACTACCATTCACACAGCAATCTCGGCCTCCAGCTCAGCTCCTCCCCCTGCTGGTCATGTGATCACAGACTCATACGGAGGCCTGCTGGGGTCATAGGAAGAACCAGAGTGCAGGAGAACAGTGGATGATGGCATGACAGGCAGGTTACACAGGTAAGTGGTAACACTATAAATACTGTGCCCTGACCGCTGCCAGTTCTCACTACCCTCCCCCCATTGTGCATTCTAACACTGTACTGTTCTGTTATTGTGTATTAAGCCTGAACTGTGTATATTATCCCTGTACTGTGACATCACTGTATATTATCCCTGTACTGTGACATCACTGTATATTATCGCTGTACTGTGACATCACTGTGTATTATCCCTGTACTGTGACATCACTGTGTATTATCCCTGTACTGTGACATCACTGTGTATATTATCCCTGTACTGTGACATCACTGTATATATTATCCCTGTACTGTGACATCACTGTGTGTATTATCCCTGTACTGTGACATCACTGTGTATTATCCCTGTACTGTGACATCACTGTGTGTATTATCCCTGTACTGTGACATCACTGTATATATTATCCCTGTACTGTGACATCCCTGTGTGTATTATCCCTGTACTGTGACATCACTGTGTATTATCCCTGTACTGTGACATCACTGTGTGTATTATCCCTGTACTGTGACATCCCTGTGTATTATCCCTGTACAGTAACATCACTGTGTGTATTATCCCTGTACTGTGACATCACTGTATATATTATCCCTGTACTGTGACATCCCTGTGTGTATTATCCCTGTACTGTGACATCACTGTGTATTATCCCTGTACTGTGACATCACTGTGTGTATTATCCCTGTACTGTGACATCACTGTGTGTATTATCCCTGTACTGTGACATCACTGTGTGTATTATCCCTGTACTGTGACATCACTGTGTGTATTATCTCTGTACTGTGACATCACTGTGTATTATCCCTGTACTGTGACATCACTGTGTATCATACCTGTACTGTGACATCACTGTGTGTATTATCCCTGTACTGTGACATCACTGTGTATTATCCCAGTACTGTGACATTACTGTGTATTATCCCTGTACTGTGACATCACTGTGTATTATCCCTGTACTGTGACATCACTGTGTATTATCCCTGTACTGTGACATCACTGTGTATATTATCCCTGTACTGTAACATCACTGTGTATTATACCTGTACTGTGACATCACTGTGTATATTATCCCTGTACTGTGACATCACTGTGTGTATTATCCCTGTACTGTGACATCACTGTGTGTATTATCCCTGTACTGTGACATCACTGTGTATTATACCTGTACTGTGACATCACTGTGTATATTATCCCTGTACTGTGACATCACTGTGTGTATTATCCCTGTACTGTGACATCACTGCATATTATCCCTGTACTGTGACATCACTGCGTATTATTCCTGTTCTGTGACATCACTGTGTATTATCCCTGTACTGTGACATTACTGTATATTATCCCTGTACTGTGACATTGCTGTGTATATTATCCCTGTACTGTGACATCACTGTGTATTATCCCTCTACTGTGACATCACTGTGTATATTATCTCTGTACTGTGACATCACTGTGTATATTATCCCTGTACTGTGACATCACTGTGTGTATTATCCCTGTACTGTGACATCACTGTGTGTATTATCCCTGTTCTGTGACATCACTGTGTATTATCCCTGTACTGTGACATCACTGCGTATTATTCCTGTTCTGTGACATCACTGTGTGTATTACCCCTGTACTGTGACATCACTGTGTATTATCACTGTACTGTGACATCACTGTGTGTATTATCCCTGTACTGTGACATCACTGTGTGTATTATCCCTGTACTGTGACATCACTGCGTATTATCCTTGCTCTGTGACATCACTGCATATCATTCCTGTACTGTGACATCACTGTGTGTATTACCCCTGTACTGTGACTTCACTGCGTATTATCTCTGTACTGTGACATCACTGTGTGTATTTTCCCTGTACTGTGACATCACTGTGTGTATTACCCCTTTACTGTGACTTCACTGCGTATTATCTCTGTACTGTGACATCACTGTGTGTATTATCCCTGTACTGTGACATCACTGTGTGTATTATCCCTGTACTGTGACATCACTGCGTATTATTCCTGTTCTGTGACATCACTGCGTATTATCCCTGTTCTGTGACATCACTGCGTATTATTCCTGTTCTGTGACATCACTGCGTATTATCCCTGTACTGTGACATCACTGTGTGTATTACCCCTGTACTGTGACTTCACTGCGTATTATCTCTGTACTGTGACATCACTGTGTATATTATCCCTGTACTGTGACATCACTGTGTGTATTATCCCTGTACTGTGACATAACTGTGTGTATTATCCCTGTACTATGACATCACTGTGTATTATCCCTGTACTGTGACATCACTGGGTGTTATATTCCTGTACTGTGACATCACTGTGTATTATCCCTGTACTGTCACATCACTGTGTGTATTATCCCTGTTCTGTGACATCACTATGTGTATTATCCCTGTACTGTGACATCACTGTGTATTATCCCTGTACTGTGACATCACTGTGTGTATTATCCCTGTACTGTGACATCACTGTGTGTATTATCCCTGTACTGAGACATCATTGTGTGTATTATCCCTGTACTTTGACATAACTGTGTGTATTATCCCTGTACTGAGACATCACTGCGTATTATCCCTGTACTGTGCCATCACTGTGTCTATTATCCCTGTTCTGTGACATAACTGTGGATATTATCTCTGTACTGTGACATCACTGTGTAATATCCCTGTACTGTGACATCACTGTGTATTATCCCTGTACTGTGACATTACTGTGTATTATCCCTGTACTGTGACATCACTGTGCGTATTATCCCTGTACTGTGACATCACTGTGTGTATTATCCCTGTACTGTGACATTACTGTGTATTATCCCTGTTCTGTGACATCACTGCGTATCATCCCTGTACTGTGACATCACTGTGTGTATTACCCCTGTACGGTGACTTCACTGCGTATTATCTCTGTACTGTGACATCACTGTGTGTATTTTCCCTGTACTGTGACATCACTGTGTATTATCCCTGGACTGTGACATCACTGTGTATATTATCCCTGTACTTTGACATCACTGTGTGTATTATCCCTGTACTGTGACATCACTGTGTGTATTATCCCTGTACTATGACATCACTGTGTATTATCCCTGTACTGTGACATCACTGTGTGTTATATCCCTGTACTGTGACATTACTGTGTGTATTATCCCTGTACTGTGACATCACTGTGTGTATTATCCCTCTACTGTGACATCACTGTGTATTATCCCTGTACTGTGACATCACTGTGTGTATTATCCCTGTACTGTGACATCACTGTGTGTATTATCCCTGTACTGTGACATCACTGTGTGTATTATCCCTGTAATGTGACATTACTGTGTATATTATCCCTGTACTGTGACATTACTGTGTATATTATCCCTGTACTGTGACATCACTGTGTATTATCCATATACTGTGACATCACTGTGTATATTATCCCTGTACTGTGACATCACTGTGCGTATTATCCCTGTACTGTGCCATCACTGTGTGTATTATCCCTGTTCTGTGACATTACTGTGGATATTATCTCTGTACTGTGACATCACTGTGTGTATTATCCCTGTACTGTGACATCACTGTGTATTATCCCTGTACTGTGACATCACTGTGTATTATCCCTGTACTGTGACATCACTGTGTGTATTATCCCTGTACTGTGACATTACTGTGTATTATCCCCGTTCTGTGACATCACTGTGTATTATCCCTGTACTGTGACATCACTGTGTGTATTATCCCTGTACTGTGACATTACTGTGTATCATCCCTGTACTGTGACATCACTGTGTGTATTACCCCTGTAAGGTGACTTCACTGCGTATTATCTCTGTACTGTGACATCACTGTGTGTATTTTCCCTGTACTGTGACATCACTGTGTATTATCCCTGGACTGTGACATCACTGTGTATATTATCCCTGTACTGTGACATCACTATGTGTATTATCCCTGTACTGTGACATCACTGTGTGTATTATCCCTGTACTATGACATCACTGTGTATTATCCCTGTACTGTGACATCACTGTGTGTTATATCTCTGTACTGTGACATTACTGTGTGTATTATCCCTGTACTGTGACATCACTGTGTGTATTATCCCTGTACTGTGACATCACTGTGTATTATCCCTGTACTGTGACATCACTGTGTGTATTATCCCTGTACTGTGACATCACTGTGTGTATTATCCCTGTACTGTGACATCACTGTGTGTATTATCCCTGTACTGTGACATTACTGTGTATATTATCCCTTTACTGTGACATCACTGTGTATTATCCATATACTGTGACATCACTGTATATTATCCCTGCACTGTGACATCACTCTGTATTATCCCTGTACTGTGACATCACTGTATATTATCCCTGCACTGTGACATCACTGTGTATTATCCCTGTACTGTGACATTACCGTGGATATTATCCCTGTACTGTGACATCACTGTGTGTATTGTCCCTGTAGTATGACATTTCTGTGTATAATATCCCTGTACTGTGACATTGCCGTGTGTATTATCCCTGTTCTGTGACATCACTGTGTATATTATCCCTGTACTGTGACATCATTGTGTATTATCCCTGTTCTGTGACATCACTGTGTATATTGTCTCTGTTTTTTATTTTTTGTTCTGTTTTTTTATTTTAATATATATATATATTTTTTTGTGACAGAATTTCAGAGATATGATATTATGGAGGCTGTCGCTATTGATTGCCAGCGTCTCATTTAGATCCAGTAGCAATGAATGTATTACTTGCTACATCATCTGCAGTAGCAGTAGTGTATTATTATTTCACCGTCATGCTAAACATTAATGCCAGCTGGTATATTGTCACTTATGTCCCTGGTATCAGCATTTATAGATTTTTTCGCACTGTGTGTACATGGTTTGATGTTTGAGCAAAGAAATTTCACACAGGGGAACATGGTGTGTTCACACCATGCATTTGTGACACGCATTGGTGTACACATTATATGTAATATATATATATATATATATATAGATTGTATTGTTTCATGCACCATGTTCCTCATGATCACTTGTTATTTGGTGGTATGCGTGGATATATATGAGTTATACAAGAATATGGTCCAATATATCTCCACTAGCATACTTGTGTGTTTCAACTTTTCTATTCAGGCCTAGAAGAGGTTAATGTGGCTTCATCCCTGATAGGTGTAATTATGCCTCACCTGGTTGGCCTTCCCTGGCTTTCCCTTGATCCATATGTCAGTTCCTGTCTGACAGGGGCGGAGAGTGTGACCCACGGTGGGTTCTGGGAATGTTTTAGTAGGTATTTAAACTCCCATGAGACATGGTGTCAGTGCCATGACTAAGTGCAACAGCTCGAAACGCGTCAGCATTTACTCATGATTTTAGTGTGACATGTCACTTGCCACCTGCCGTGGCATTCTCCTTTTTTAATGTGCATGATTAAAAGTTAAGTTTTAGGATTTCTACTTTTTACCAGGAGCTGGATTTTTTCCCTTCCCTTTTTCTTCACTGTCTACAGGGAGTGGCTGCTCCCTGCATCCGTGCTCCAGGACTTATATTTCGGAGGTGTGCTATCTATGAAGAGTGGGTGGGCTGATCTACTTTTGCTTTTTACTATATTATCTCTTTACAGGGTGTGGTAGCATTATATTCAGTGATTACAGTGTGACAGTTTAATAATAAGACGGTACAGTGTGTGGCAGGTTTATATTCAGAGGATACAGTGTGTGTGACTCTGTTATATTCAGAGGGTACAGTGTGTGGTAGTTTCACTGATATCATTGTGCATTCTCCTCACTATAGAGAAGACTTCACCTGTAGTCACTGATATCAGTGTATTCTCCTCACTATAGAGAAGACGTCATCTGTAGTCACTGATATCATTGTGTATTCTCCTCACTATACAGAAGACATCACCTGTAGTCACTGATATCATTGTGTATTCTCCTCACTATAGAGAAGATGTCACCTGTAATCACTGATAGCATTGTGTATTCTCCTCACTATAGAGAAGACGGCACCTGTAGTCACTGATATCATTGTGTATTCTCCTCACTATAGAGAAGATGTCACCTGTAGTCACTGATATCATTGTGTATTCTTCTCACTATAGAGAAGACATCACCTGTAATCACTGATATTATTGTGTATTCTCCTCACTATAGAGAAGACGTCACCTGTAGTCACTGATATCATTGTGTATTCTCCTCACTATAGAGAAGACATCACCTGTAGTCACTGATATCATTGTGTATTCTCACTATAGAGAAGACGTCACCTGTAGTCACTGATATCATTGTGTATTCTCCTCACTATAGAGAAGACGTCACCTGTAGTCACTGATATCATTGTGTATTCTCACTATAGAGAAGACGTCACCTGTAGTCACTAATATCATTAACAGACATTTATCAAGCGATTTAGTAAAAATTTTGTTACTAAAAATGTCGCACAAATGTCGCACCTGCGACTACGCGATTTTTCGTGCAACATTTTGACTGGAAAGCGAGAAAAGCAAGTTTTCCAAAACTTAACTACGCAGTAATAATTTTAAAATGGACTACAGGTAGTCTGGTATTTATTAACTGCGACAGTCGCAACTGCGCAAAAAAAAGTTGCAACAAGGTTAAAAATTTACTAAATTTACTCCAGCTCAAACATGGAGCAGAAAAAGCTACTACCAAAGTAAAATAGAAAAAATTGTGTGGTGTCCCGATACCGTATCCTATCCGGTACCTCTGTATATAGGTCAACTTAGCCAGAGTCCCTAGGACGTCGTGGTCCTTATTGTCTAGTTCACCCCTAGTCACCTCTCATCCAGATAGTAGTTATCCAGTAACCATTTAGGATTTATATATATAGGATTGTATAAATGTAAATAAATAGTTAATTACCTGTCCATAGTGTAGCAGGACCTGCGGGTCACGTGATCAGGTAAACTCTATGGTTTTGTGCTTCAGGACCTTTGGAGGTCCCTATGACGTATATCTCCCATCACTCCTTGTAACGGTGAGTGACAGATAATTGGACCAGTAAAAGTGGCCCTGCCCCTGCCCATATAAGGGAGCGGCGGCCATTGCTCTCTCTCTTTGCTCCTGCGCTCTTGACGAGGAAGGACCTATACAGCTATCTCCCGCAGTGAGTTAGGCCCGAGCCTTGTGGCAACGGCTGATCGATTCTAAATTGAGAGTGTATCAATCCCTAAGCACTCTGCATGATCACCGGACCTTATCTATCCCCTAAATCCGGACGGATGTGCAAGATTACCCTAAATTCAGAGACTATATCTAAAGTCAAGGTCCGCAACAACTGTCAGTCATTGCACTATATAGAGACTGTATTCCTGAGACTGTTATTGTGCATTGGATGTACCGCAAGCCTTTCAGTAAAGTTTGTTCAAGTTCAAGTACCTTGTGGACCTTCAGTCATTTATACATGCAGCTATCGTTGTTACGCCGAGCGCTCCAGGTCCCCGCTCCTCCCCAGAGCGCTCACAGCGTTCTCCTATTCACAGCGCCCCGGTCAGACCTGCCGACCGGGTGCGCTGCGATAATGTTCCCAGCCGGGATGCGATTCGCGATGCGGGACGCGCCCGCTCGCGATGCGCACCCCAAATCGCTTACCAGACCCGTTCCCCGTCTGTGCTGTCCAGGCGCGGCCCCGCTCCTTAGGGTGCGCGCGCGCCGGGTCTTTGCGATTTAAAGGGCCGGTGCGCCACTGATTGGCGCATGAAGTTTTAATCAGTACCTTCACCTGTGCACTTCCCTACTTATACCTCACTTCCTCTGCACTCCCTTGCCGGATCTTGTTGCCATTGTGCCAGTGAAAGCGTTTCCTTGTGTGTTCCTAGCCTGTGTTCCAGACCTCCTGCAGTTGCCCCTGACTACGATCCTTGCTGCCTGCCCTGACCTTCTGCTACGTCCGACCTTGCTCTTGTACAAGCACTCCCTTGTACCGTGCTTATCTCAGCAGTCAGAAAGGTTGAGCCGTTGCCGGTGGATACGACCTGGTTGCTACCGCCGCTGCAAGACCATCCCGCTTTGCGGCGGGCTCTGGTGAAAACCAGTAGCAACTTAGAACCGGTCCACCGACACGGTCCACGCCAATCCCTCTCTGGCACAGAGGATCCACCTCCAGCCAGCCGAATCGTGACAATCGTTACTGGGAAGGGCGGCGATAGGCCGGAGAATTACCTCAGCATTCTAGCCCTCAGCCTGGCATCACGAACTATAGGGTTAACATTAACCCCTTATCTACCGAAACAACACCCCAACTGCCATACACCCCCCAAGGGCTACCACAAAGCCTTTTTGGCATCACGAACAGGATCAGGGAAATCGAGTACTGATGGACCGTTTTATAGAAGGGGCACTGAACAAATGGGACAAGGCCCAACTTAGGATGCTGGCTGTGCAAAATCCCAACATGGCTTTCCCAGCTTTTAAGAGACTAGCGGTTAAAGTGATAGAATCAGGACCTCAGACAGAGGAGGCTACTGTTCCCACTACAGAATCTCCGGGGCCTTCACCCCAGCCACCTGTCCTTTCTCAACCTGTCCTTTCTCACACCTTCTTCTAGCCCTTGGACAGATGACTTACAAGACATCAAACAGGACATTGAACAGTTAGCCAAGGCTTTTAAAGAGATGGCTGTACGGCCAAATCCTGCTAGATCTGCCACACCACCACCTAAGAAGGCTGACCCTCGCCCTGTTGGTCCCCCTAGTACTCCTCCTGTGAGACCACCTGGGAGTCAGAGACCCGTCTGTAGTTATTGTAACAAGAAAGGACACTGGAAGAGCCAATGCTGGGCTTTAAACTGGCGTCCCCTGGGGTCGAGGACCGCACCCCAGGAGTAGAGGCTGAAGATCCAGAATCAACCAGCGACAAGAAAGGACTGTCTATGTATGTAGCTTCTTGTCCTTATGTACAGGTGATGGTTGAAAGTATCTGGTTACAAGCTCTGATACGAGTCTCAGGTATCCACTATTCCGCAGGGGTTTTTCTATAAGTACTGGGGCCCAGAAAGGTTGTGTGACCCTCAGGAAGCGGAGTTTAGAGTAATTGCAGGGAACGGGAAACCAGTACCCAGGCATGGTTACTGGGAGCCCACGGTGCAGGTGGGAAAGAATGTGTTGGGAAGGCAGGGTGTGATTGTCACCAATGTTAGGGATGAGGGGGCAGCTGATCTAATTTTAGGCATGAATATTATGAGGCACTGTTTTGATGATATTGTCTGTGCACTGCATGCATCTCTCCCTCACTTGTCACCCCCAGGCTGCCCAACACCACCTCAAAATCCTCCAAGCAGAACAGAAGTTTGTGAATCATCAAGGAGAAATCTGTCGAGTAAGGATTCAAGATATTCGAGCCATTAGTCTACAGCCACAGACGGAGACAGTTATTTGGTGCCGTGCCCGACCCGGGGTGAAAAATCAAGATTACCAAGCGCTTTTGGAACCCCTTCTACTGGAAGCCTGGTAACCGTAGCCGCTAGAAGCCTGGTAACCGTACGTGATGGGAAGGTTCCAGTGAGACTTATTAACCTCTCTCAAGTTGTGGTCCAACTACCCAAGTATACCCCAGTGGCTACGCTACACCATTTAGACGTCAGAGATGTGGTCTCGAAGTCACAAGTGGTTCAACGAGGACCTGACCAGAATCCTGTGGAACCTTGGTGGAGCCAACTACAGATAGGAGGCGAAGATACCCCCAAGGAACAGGTGGAAGGAGTCATCCAGGTGGCTAAGAAATATCAAGAAGCTTTCAGCAAGTTCTCCACAGACTTTGGCAGGACCACCATAATCAAACATAGGATTCTCACTGGAGACAATCCACCCATTAAAGAGAGACATCGCCCTGTGGCTCCTGGGATGTATCAGACCATAAAGAAAATGCTCGTGGAGATGAAAGAGGCCAATGTCATCCAGGAAAGCCAGAGTCCTTGGGCTGCACCCTTGGTCCTGGTGAAGAAAAAAGATGGAACTATCCGCTTTTGCGTGGATTACCGGAAGTTGAACAACATAACTCATAAGGATGCCTATCCTCTCCCTCGCATCGAAGAATCCTTGGCTGCGTTGGGGTCGGCCGCCTACTTTTCCACACTGGATCTGACGTGCGGCTACTGGCAGGTGCCAATGGCAGAAGAGGATAGAGAGAAGACCGCATTTGTGACCCCTATGGGTCTCTCCGAGTTCAAAAGTATGCCCTTTAGACTGTGCAATGCACCAGCTACTTTCCAACGCCTAATGGAGCGATGCTTGGGGCATCTTAACTTCCAGAGTGTTCTGTTGTATTTAGATGATGTCATCGTCTATTCTCGGACATATCAGGAACACCTGGATCACCTGAAAGAAGTTTTCCAAGTCCTTATCCAACATGGACTCAAGGTTAAACCTTCCAAATGTCACTTGCTAAAGCCACAAGTGCACTATCTGGGACATGTCGTCAGTGCTCAAGGAGTCCAGCCTGATCCAAAGTGAGTGCTGTGAAAGAGTGGCCTACACCCAGGACGGTTCGAGACGTCCGAAGTTTCCTGTGGTTTGCTGGATATTACCGGCGCTTCATCCCCCATTTTGCTCAAATTGCTGGACCCTTAACCGAATTACTGAGAGGGACTGCCCGGAATAATTATAATGGGAGGCTTCACATACAGTGGGCTGAAGAACAAGAAGATGCCTTTCGAGCCCTGAAGTACCTCCTCACGGAACCCCCCATTTTGGCGTATCCTGACTACAGCCTGCTGTTCCGTTTATACACAGATGCTAGCTTTGAAGGTCTGGGGGCGGTCTTATCTCAAGTGCAAGATGGCAAAGAGAGGGTGATTGTCTATGCCAGCAGGCATCTTCGAGGTTCTGAGAAGAATGATGCCAACTATAGCTCCTTCAAGCTGGAGCTCCTGGCCCTGGTCTGGGCCATTACTGAGAAGTTTAAGGACTATCTGGCTGCTACTCCCTTCATGGTCTACACTGATAACAACCCCTTGGCCCATTTGAACACTGCTAAGTTGGGAGCTCTTGAACTGCGTTGGGCCTCTCGGTTGGACAACTATGATTTCAACATTAAGTATCGCAGCGGAAAAACCAGTGTTAATGCGGATGTACTTTCTCGCATGGCCCCGAAAGTTCGTGAGCCAGAGTGCTCTAACTGCCCAGGCGGGTGACGGACCTGAATCTCCCAAAGTCCCTGAAGATCTGTCCACCTGGAAGACACTTCAGGATGAAAGCCGGGTTATCGGGGACCTCCTAGACAATTGAGTACTATCGGGTACTCAAGGCCCATGGGGACTTCGAATTGAAGCGGTTGTGGCTGCAGAGGAATCGCCTGTTCCTGCACAAAGGGCTGGTCTACCTAAATTCCCTGGACCCAGTTTCCAGAGACCGCATACACCAGATTGTGGTTCCCAGAAGAGATGCAGCGATGGTCCTTAATGCCTATCATGATCAATCCGGACACTTCGGGGTCCATAAAACAGAGATCACCATCAGAAGGAGATTTTACTGGATTGGGATGCCGGGAGACATCGAGAAATGGTATGCCGAGTGCTCCGTGTGCAACGTGATAAAGAACCCCCGAAGGGATGCAAGAGCCCCTTTGCATCCCATCTGTACAGAAAGCCTGAATCAAATTGTTGCCTTGGATCATGTGAAGCTGGCCCCCACTCGATCTGGCTATTGTCATGCTCTAACCATGGTGGATCATTATTCCAAGTGGGTGGTCGTGGTCCCTGTCAAGGATCTTACCGCCAAGACTGCTGCTCAGCTCTTCTATCGACATTGGATCCAACCTGTGGGGTGTCCTGAATCGGTCCTCACGGATCGGGGAACCGCCTTTGAAGCCCAG
The DNA here is from genome assembly GCF_029499605.1 of Hyla sarda. NCBI lineage: Eukaryota > Metazoa > Chordata > Amphibia > Anura > Hylidae > Hyla > Hyla sarda. The sequence goes on along the minus strand of NC_079196.1, from coordinate 180,483,714 downwards.
TTCCAGGAACTTTGCCGGTTGCATGATTGCAAGAAGCTCCGGACAACGGGCTACCATCCCCAAGGGAATGGGCTCTGCGAGAGGATCAATCAAGTGTTCATCCAAATGCTCAGAGCTGCCTCTGTCTCAAAGCACGAAGAGTGGCCTCAGCTGTTGCCTGAACTCCCAGAAATTTACAACAACACTGTCCACTGCTCTACGGGGTATACACCCTTTTTCCTGACCTTCGGGCTATAGGCACCTTTCAACAATTCTCCTCAGGCTTGCCAAGGTTAGTTGTCAGAGCATCAACGAAGAATTGAGGAAGCCAAGGACATTGTTGAGAAGAAAATGGGTGAAGTTCATGAACGCCAGCAGAAAGATTATAATCGACATGCTTCGGCGCAGCCCTTACAGCTTGGAGATAAAGTGTGGCTCAGAAAATTTCCTAAAACCCATAAATTGGACTCCTTGTGGGAAACGGAGCCATACACCATTACTGCGGTTCCTTATATTGAAACGGACGTGTACAAGATACGAAAAAATGGGTTCGAGCCACAGGTGGTCCAACGGAATAGGATAAAAGTGTGCCTGAAAGAAGATATGCTTGGCCTATCTCCTCCTACTCATTCTGATCCTCCTGCTATTTCTACTCCACCTCTACCAAGGCCAATGAGAGAATATGTGCCGGGAGAAGGAATTCATCCCACTATGGATGGTCCTTTGTTCCCATCTCAGCAGCCTACCATGTATTGGAGTATACCGTTCCCAGCTCCATCAAGCCAGCCGCCACTGGTTGCACCACCCAGTCAGTTGACAGTAGCTGTTGCTCCCTGTCAACCACCATTGGTTGCTATACCCAACATCAGTCCTGCTCCAGTGACTGCTCCAGATATTGATGCCACTACTCCACCTGTCTTAAGAGAACCCCTCAGTTCAACCGAAGATGTTGCTTCCGTTTCCAGCCCTCCAGCTGGTCCCTCGGGGACTGAAGTTCTTGAAGAATCCCTAAGTGAAGGAACTCCTGGTGACTCGGAGGTGGTGTTGCGGCGGTTTCAAAGGACTACACAGGGCAAACTACCCATAAGGTACCAGGACTCACAAATAGTACCTACACACATAGTACCTTTGATGGCCCACTTCAATGCTCTGCCTATCACTTATCAGTACTCTAGATTGCTAACTTAAATGTACTACCTCAAGTTTCTCTAGTACATACACAAAAACAAAATACTTCTCACTTAAGAAAACACTTAGGAATTGTAGCCTATTGATACCCAATTCCTGCCACTGTTAGGTACACTTCTTCTTCTCCTTATTTGCGTGTGTGAGATGCTCTGCCTGGCCAGTAGGTGCTCTTGCGAATATAGAATTAAACACGTAATCCTAAGAATAACCTAGTTAGGTTGTTTTGAAACTGCTCTAGGGGTAAGTAGTGTGTAGCCGATAGACCCTAGCAGCCACCCTTACTGTGACCTTGCTTCTGGCTAGCCAGTATACCTTTCGTGTACTAAAAGGTAACTTATTGTTGGCGAATAAAATGTGTGAGATAATAAAAATGTCTAGACAGCTTGAAACTAAAAGTATAGAGAGCTGTACTAATGTTCAGTTTAGCCTCATAAAAAATGTGTAGAGAGCTAATAAAATGTCTAAGAAGCTAGAAACTAAAGGATAGATAGCTTTGTTAATGTCTAGATAGCATTTATGTCTAGATAGCACCAATGTCTAGATAGATTTCTTATTGTCTAGTCCAGATACTAGTAAGAGTATCAGAGAATGTAAATGTGTTCAATGTTTACTTAGGATGTATAGCAAATTTATAGATCATCCTGTTCTTGTCCTAGTCCCTCTGTTTTAGGGGACAGGCATCAAGGTCGATTTATCTTAAGTAAGGGGGTTTGTGGTATCCCGGTACCGTATCCTATCCGGTACTTCTGTATATAGGTCCCCTTAGCCAGAGTCCCTAGGACGTTGGGGTCCTTATTGTCTAGTTCACCCCTAGTCGCATCTCATCCAGATAGTAGTTATCCAGTAACCATTTAGGATTTATATATATATAGGATTGTATGAATGTAAATAAATAGTTAATTACCTGTCCATAGCGTAGCAGGACCTGCGGGTCATGTGATCAGGTAAACTCTATGGTTTTGTGCTTCAGGACCTTTGGAGGACGTATATCTCCCATCACTCCTTGTAACGGTTAGTGACAGTTAATTGGACCAGTAAAAGCGGCCCTGCCCCTGCCCATATAAGGGAGCGGCGGCCATTGCTCTCTCTCTTTGCTCCTGCGCTTCTTACGAGGAAGGAGCTATACAGCTATCTCCCGCAGTGAGTTAGGCCCGAGTCTTGCGGCAACGACTGATCGATTCTAAATTGAGAGTGTATCAATCCCTAAGCACTCTGCATGATCACCGGACCTTATCTATCCCCTAAATCCGGATGGATCTGCAAAATTACCCTAAATTCAGAGACTCTATCTAAAGTCAAGGTCCGCAACAACTGCCAGTCCTTGCACTATATAGAGACTGTATTCCTGAGACTGTTATTATGCATTGGATGTACCGCAAGCCTTTCAGTAAAGTTTGTTCAAGTTCAAGTACCTTGTGGACCTTCAGTCATTTATGCATGCACCTATCGTAACTGGGAAGGGCGGCGATAGGCTGGAGAATTACCTCAGCATACTAGCCCTCAGCCTGGCGTCACGAACTATAGGGTTAACATTAACCCCTTATCTACTGAAACAACACCCCAACTACCATACACCCCCCAAGGGCTACCACAATTGCTTACGTGAAAGAAATTTAGCAACAGGCTGAAACCAGTTGATAAATAAGTCACACATAAGTAAAAAAAAAAAAGTTAAGAAAAAATTACTAAAAAAAGGAATACATAAGCAAACATTGATAAATGTCCACCATTGTGTATTCTCCTCCCTATAGAGAAGACATCACCTGTAGTCACTGATATTATTGTGTATTTCCCTCACTATAGAGAAGACGACACCTGTAGTCACTAATATCATTGTATTCTCCTCAATATAGAGAAGACGTCACCTGTAGTCACTGATATTATTGTGTATTCTCCTCACTATAGAGAAGACGTCACCTGAAGTCACTGATATTATTATGTATTCCCCTCACTATGTCCCATCAATGCTGTAGTCACTTGTGACTTCAGCAGTTAAGATGGAAAAACAACTCCCAGCATACCCTCACCACTGCTTAGGTCATACTAGGAGCTGTAGTTTTACGTGGTAAAAGCCTCTTTAGCGCTTTTCCATTACGTAGCAATTGGCATATTTGATTATAAGAATTTTCCGCAATGTGCTACACCACTGGTGTCCTTCACAACAGGCTATAAAATTATAAATATGAAAGGAGTACGTGCTGGGAAAAATAGCTGTGTGAAATGACAATAGATAAAAAGCAGAGGTGATGTCCTACCTTCTGTTCAATAGTGCTTCATCATACTGGAACAACGTGCATACATTTCTGGAAAATAGTATAAAGATAATATGTAGGCGAAGCAATGAATAGGTCCTTCCGTGGTGGGCCCGTTAAGGGGTTGCTCCAGCGCTGTGTCAGCCGGTGCTTCAGCCTCCTGTCTATTCCCGGAGATACCGGACGGATCTATTTCAGGCTATAAAATTACGTGGTGGTGGTGGTGGTGGTGGGGGGGGGGGGGGTTTGTCAAGTGTTGTATGTTGTGACACCATTTTCTACTGCATTGGTTGGCTTATAAAACTTATTTGACTTCACAACTACTTCAGTCAGTATAAAGAGAATCACCTCAGTCTGTATAAAGACATGTAAGATAGGTGACATTAAATAGCTGCAAAAAGTGTTTCTGCAGAAGGAAAAACTACCAATTTAGTCCCTAAAAGAACCTGAGAGGATGTTATATTGATCTATTTTATTTTTTATTTTTATGATTGTTTATTTAGTAATTTTTTTTTTCATTTTAAAATGGAAAAGTAAAAGGCATGTACAATGAACATAGCAGGGATGTAATTACATGGTGTAAGTATATAAATAAAAAAAGAAAATTGTACATAGAAAAAGGATAAGGGGTAAAATAAAGTAGGGGAGGTCAAAAAGTAACTGAAAATAAAGAAAAAAAAGGGGGAATATTGATCTATTATTATTATCTATAAAATGTTGTGCCATTTTGACAAGTAGGTGGGGTGTACAGCAGAGGGGCATGGTTTTGCGCCTCCTGATAAATCCAGTGCATTCCCGGTTTTCTTTAGACCAGCGTATGAAATGCCAGTCTTGGTAAATCCCCCCGAAGCCATAAAAATGTCAATAGTCAATAAAAGACACATTTTATCTAAGATCAATTGCTCTTTATATCCTTCCAAACCACTGATAAGATTTTATATCTGCTTATATATGTCTCCCGCAGCTGCTTCTTCTACATCCCTCTTCTCCCACCATCTTTGAGTCTCCTATCTACTATTTTATGTTAGATCATTTATTGTTTGTGTCTAAGGTTTCAGAACACTTATAGATAGTTTGTAGACAGGAGAGGGAGACTACAGATTTGTTGAAAATGAGGAAAAAGTGACATTATCTAGTTACACATTACATAACATTACACAGTGTTAAGCAACTTCATGAATACCGTATTTTTCGCCGTATAAGACGCACCTTTTCTTCCCCAAAACTGGGGGTGGGGGGGGGGGGGGGGTTGGGGGGAAAGTTGGTGCGTCTTATACGGTAAATACACACCTATCGCGGCGGTCCCTGCGGCCATCAACGGCCGGGACCCGCGGCTAATACAGGACATCACCAATCGCGGTGATGCCCTGTATTAACCCTTCAGACGCGGCGATCAAAGGTGACCGCCGCGTCTGAAGCAAAAGTGACACTAACCCGGCTGCACCGGGAGGGACCTTGCCCTCCTCCTTGGTGTCTGCTCCGTACCGGGATCCCCTGCATGGTCGGCCCTCTCCTTCGTCGTCATCACGTCATCGCGCTTGCCGCCCTGTCATCCAATAGGAGCGGCGTGCATAGCGGCGTGCATAGCGGCGTGCATAGCAGCGTGCATAGCGGCGTGCATAGCGGCGTGATGGCGGCGACGGAGAGCAAGGATACCGGGCAGCAGAGACGTTCCGGAGTGACGGGGACTCGGCGACAGCGATGGAGGGCGACATCCAGGGCAGCGGTGATAGGTCCGGAGCGGTGGGGACACTTGAGTATTACTTCCTATACCAGTGACCTTCAACCTGCGGACCTCCAGATGTTGCAAAACTACAACTCCTGGCATGCCCGGACAGCCAACGGCTGTCCGGGCATGCTGGAAGTTGTAGTTTTGCAGCATTTGGAGGTCCGCTGGTTGAAGATCACTGTGACCTATACTTTACATTATATTCTAAATTTTCCTCATTTAAAATTGGGTGCGTGTTATATGCCGGAGCGTCCTATAGGGCGAAAAATATGGTAATTGCCTACTCCTCGTACCCGTGGTATGATTCATCTATGTGGGCTCTAATAGCATATTTCTAACCATTTTTATTTGTGACTTTCAAACTCGTTTTATGTTTTTTTTTTCCTGTGGCACTTGCAGGGTACAGTTAATATTACGTCTCTTTAATGTTAAGCATAGCTGAGTCCGCATATTCTAAGGTGAAACTTAACAAATAATAGAAATGTTATGTTGGCAAATTGCAGCTGCACAAATAACAAATATTATTTAAATATTCTTGGTACAGAATGACTTGCCAACATAGTTGCTCTTCTATTCAGGTGGAATAATTGATTTTTCTATTGCAAACTTTATTACATAACCTGAAATGGCGAAAAAAAATGTGTAGCAACAACTTATTTTGAAAGTGACCTTTCAGTCTAATTTCCAGAAATCAAATACAAAACCAATCTATTCCGTGTTTCTATTACTTTATATGGAAACATCAAAAGAAGAAGGTTAAAGGTTCCGGTAATCTGCTATCTGATTCGAGAATGTACCAATCTTGTTGAATCGTTCTTTTAATCTTCTCTTTGAAGGAGATATCAGAGAAAACTCAAAGGGCTGATTGGAGACCTGATTCATTCCTGCGTAGCCTCCCCGGTATATGTGACACATTTCATTCTCCATCGCTTTAGTCTTCACTAAGTTTACTATCCTTTCATCATAACCTTTCGTTTTTACCATCTGTTTGAGTCTTTGAAAGCACTAATTTTCGTCTTTTAGTGTATCGTTAACCTTTGAGAATTGGTTTCATAGAGAATCCTTTTTTTTTTTGGCTAGAAAAATGAAATTTGTTATTATAGAAGTAAAGTGTGTATAGAAGAGAAATGTTAACCATTGCGTATACTCACTGGCCTCTTTATTAAGTACACCTTGTTAGTGCCAGGTTGGACCCCCCTTTTGCCTTTATTCTTCTTGACATACTTTCTACAAGGTGTTGGAAACATTCCTCAGATTTTGTGGTCTATAGAAACACGATGACATTACACAGTTGCTGCACATTCGGCGGCTGCACATTCAGGATGAGACTCTCCCGTTCACCACATCCCATAGGTGATCTATTGGATTGAGATCTGGTGACTGTGGAGGCCATTGGAATCCAGTGACCTCATTGTCATGTATGAGATGCTGTGAGCTTTGTGACATGGTGCATTATTCTGCTAAAAGTAGCCATCGGAAGATGGATCCATTGTGGTTAAGGGATAGACATGGTCAGCAACAATACTCAGGTAGGCAGTCACATTTAAATAATGCTCAATTGGTACTGAAGGGCACAAAGTGGGGAAAAAAATGTCTTCCACACCACCACCACCACCAACCATTGATACAAGGCAGGATAGATCCATGCTTTCATGTTGTTTACGCCAAATTCGTATTGTGGCAGCTGAAAATGAGATGCATCAGACCAGGCAACTTTTTTCCAGTCTTCCATTGTCCAATTTTGTTGAACCTGTGTGAATTGTAGACTCAGTTTCCTTTTTCTGGCCAACAGGAGTGGTACCCAGTGCGTTCTTCTGCTGCTGCAGCCAATCTTAGTTAGGGTTCAACATGTTAAGCATTCAAAGATGATATTCTCCATACCTTGGATTTATAGAGCTGTTTAAGTTACTGTTGTCTTTCTGTCATCTCAACAGTCTGCCCATTCTCCTCTGACATCAACACTGGACACCATGACTGGATATTTTATCTTTTTTAGACCATCGGCTGTAAACCCTAGAGATGTTTGTGTATGAAAATCCCAGTTATATCAGCAGTTTCTAAAATACTCATACCAGCCTGTCTGGCACCAACAACCATGACACGTTCAAAGTCACTTAACCCCTTCCTGCTATATGACGTATGCATACGTCATGAGCGGGATCCCACGGCCATCAACGGCCGAGACCCACGCCTAATACCGGACATCACCGATTGTGGTGATGCCCGGTATTAACCCTTCAGACGCGGCGATCAAAGTTGATCGCCGCTTCTAAAGTGAAATTAAAGGTTGCCGGTTAACTCAGTGGAGCTGTTCGGGACCGCCGCGATGAAATCGCGGTGTCCTGAACAGCTTGCATGACAGCTGGAGGATCCCTACCTGCCTCCTCGCTGTCCTATCGCCGAATGACTGCTCCGTGCCTGAGATCCAGGCAGGAGCAGTCGAGCGGAGATAACACTGATTAATGCCCGGCTGTTGCCAGGCAGTGATCAGAGGTATAACACTACAAAAAAAAGTGTTAATAAAGATCATTTAACCCCTTCCATAATAAAAGTCAGAATCACCCCCCTTTTCCCAATAAAAAAAAAAACAGTGTACCGTATATACTCGAGTATAAGTCGAGTTTTTCAGCACGATTTTTCGTGCTGAAAACACCCCCCTCGGCTTATACTCGAGTGAACTCTCCACCCGCAGTGGTCTTCAACCTGCGGACCTCCAGAGGTTTCAAAACTACAACTCTCAGCAAGCCCGGGCAGCCATCGGCTGTCCGGGCTTGCTGGGAGTTGTATTTTTGAAACCTCCGGAGGTCCGCAGGTTGAAGACCACTGCGGCCTTCGACATCATCCAGCCCCCTCTCACCCCCCTTTAGTTCTGTACAGTACTCACCTCCGCTCGGCGCTGGTCCGGTCCTGCAGGGCTGTCCGGAGAGGAGGTGGTCCGGTGGGATAGTGGTTCCGGGCTGCTATCTTCACCGGGGAGGCCTCTTCTAAGCGCTTCGGGCCCGGCCTCAGAATAGTCACGTTGCCTTGACAACGACGCAGAGGTGCGTTCATTGCCAACGTACTTCTGCGTCATTGTCAAGGCAAGCCTCTATTCCGGGCCGGAAGCGCGGAGAAGAGGCGCCCCCAGTGAAGATAGCAGCCCGGAACCACTATCCCACCGGACCACCTCCTCTCCGGACAGCCCTGCAGGACCGAACCAGCGCCGAGCGGAGGTGAGTACTGTACAGAACTAAAGGGGGGTGAGAGGGGGCTGGATGATGTCGAAGGCCGCAGTGATCTTCAACCTGCGGACCTCCGGAGGTTTCAAAACTACAACTCCCAGCAAGCCCGGACAGCCGATGGCTGCCCGGGCTTGCTGGGAGTTGTAGTTTTGAAACCTCTGGAGGTCCGCAGGTTGAAGACCACTGAGGGCGGATGATAAGAGGATGATGAAGGGGGGGGGGTGTGGGATGATGAAGGGGGGGTGTGGGATGATGACAAGAGGATGATGAAGGGGGGTGGGGATGATGACAAGGGGATGATGAAGGGGGGATGTGTGGGATGATGACAAGGGGATGATGAAGGGGGGATGTGTGGGATGATGACAAGGGGATGATGAAGGGGGGATGTGTGGGATGATGACAAGGGGATGATGAAGGGGGGATGTGTGGGATGATGACAAGGGGATGATGACAGGTGATGATGATGAGGGTCTGGATGATGACAGGCGGTGATGATGATGAAGATGTTAATGACGGGTCTGGATGATGACGGGGGTCTGGATGATGACAGGGGGGATGATGTATTTCCCACCCTAGGCTTATACTCGAGTCAATAACTTTTCCTGGGATTTTGGGTTGAAATTAGGGGTCTCGGCTTATACTCGGGTCGGCTTATACTCGAGTATATACGGTAAATAAAAATAAACATATGTGGTATTGCCGCGTGCGTAAATGTCCGAACTATAAAAATATATTGTTAATTAAACCGCATGGTCTATGGTGTACACGTAAAAAAATTCCAAAGTCCAAAATAGCGTATTTTTGGTCACTTTTTATACCATAAAAAAGGGAATAAAAAGCGGTAAAAAAATAGGGGTCAGAAGAGGACATTTTTAAACGTATACATTTTCCTGCATGTAGTTATGATTTTTCCCAGAAATGCGACAATATCAAACCTATATAAGTAGGGTATCATTTTAACCGTATGGGCCTACAGAATAAAGATAACTTGTCATTTTTACCAAAGAATGCACTGCGTAGAAACGGAAGTCCCCAAAATTTACACAATTGCATTTTTTCTTCAATTTTGTCGCACAATGATTTTTTTTTTCTGTTTTGCCGTGGATTTTTGGGTAAAATGACCAATGTCACAGCCAAGTAAAATTGGTGGCGCAAAAAATAAGCCATAATGTGGATTTTTAGGTGCCAAATTGAAAGCATTATGATTTTTAGAAGGTGATGAGGAAAAAAGGAAAATGCAAAAACGGAAAATACCCTGCGTCATTAAGGGGTTAAATCCTTTTTTCCCTCAGTTTTAAATTCAGTAAGTCATCTTGACCATGTCTACATGCCTAAATACATTGAGTTGCTGCCATTTGATTGGCTGGTTTGCTATTTGTGTTAACAAGCAATCAAACATATATATTTAATATACCATTGCTCTGCATGCACAGATTTTGGGAAAGTTGGGGCATAGCAAAGAGAAAAATTGGGGGCTATGGGACAAAACTACACTCCTAATTAGCTGTGACAAGAGATCATGTCGTCTTCTATCTCATTTTATGATTGAAGTCCATTGTTGAGATAGCATTCATGCACAGCTTCTCCTCTCTCACTAAAAATGTGACAAAGCCCACCTGGAATGGGGTCCTTCTCTCCGCAGGTCTCTAAGCAGTTACATTGTATCCCTCAATTGTATATAGACTTAAAGGGGTACTCCACCCCTAGACATCTTATCCCCTATCCAAAGCATAGGGAATAAGATATCTGATCCCCAGCGGCGGGACCCCTGCAATCTCGACTGCTGCACCCCAGACATCTGGTGTACGGAGCGAACTTCGCTCCATGCCGGATGACTGGCGATGCGGGTGGAGGCTCGTGACGTCACCGTCACGCCACCTCCCATAGACTTTCATTTCGTGGACGTGACCATGATGTCACGAGTCTCCGGCACTACACCTGACACTCTAAACGAATGCTGGGTGCAGCAGGGAGATCGCGGGGTCTCCAGCAGCGAGATCCCCGCAATCAGACATCTTGTCCCCTATCCTTTAGATAGGGGATAAGATGTGTAGGGGCGGAGAACCCCTTTAACAGAACAGAACTTCAGCTCAAAGAAGAATCTGCCTCTTAGACTGGTGCAGGAAAAAACCCTCAATGAGAAGACTTGAATAGAGGAGGAAGTGTCCAGCGAGGAAGGATGCACTTAAAGGGGTGCTCTGGTGGAAAACTTTATTTTTTTAAATCAACTGGTGCCAAAAAGTTAAACAGATTTGTAAATTAGAAAAAGAGACAAAAATACCCAGACCTCAAGGAAGGTAAACTATATGAATCAATTGAAGGAAACAAGGATCGTGCTTCAATTATAATAGTATATACAGATTTTATTAAAAATTTATATAAAATATTCCACCTCACAAGGGGCCTCTTGTGAGAGGAGTATACAATGACCTAAAATAGACTATCACTGGTAACTAATTAATATCACAGAATGCTGATATGGACTGAAAGAGTTAAAGACCCTTGAATTGCCGGAAAGTCTCTTGGAAAACAGTCCTTTTCACTGGAGAGATGATAATGTAATATTGTAACAAGTTCCTCTTATAGGATGGCAATGAAACAATGTTTGGTGTGTTAAACTGAGGAAGTATTAGAGTTCACAATCATTAGCAAGATTTGTAAATTACTTCTATTAAAAAAGTTTAATCCTTCCCGTACTTATTCTTTTCTTTTTGGAACACTCTCTACTGACATCACGAGCACAGTGCTCTCTGCTGATATCTCTGTCCATTTTAGCAACTGACCAGAGCAGCATATTTTTGCTATGAGGATTTTCTCCTACTCTGGATAGTTCTTAAAATGGACAGAGATGTCAGCAGAGAGCACTGTGCTTGTGATGTCAGCAGAGAGCTGTGTTCCAAAAAGAAAAGAATGTCCTCTGTAGTATTCAGCAGCTAATAAGTACTAGAAGGATCAAGATTTTTAATAGAAATAATTTATAAATCTGTTTAACTTTCTGGCACCAGTTGATTAAAAAAAAAAGTTTTCCACTGGAGTACCCCTTTTAAAGAAGCGAGGCACAGAAGCGAGGATAAAAAGTAACAATGGCGCATTTCAAACACTCTTAGTCGTATCCCAAAAACATGTCAAACCTTGACAAAAATATGTTATATTTAAAAATTCCCATCTAAAAGCCATAAACTTTGACATAGAATTTAGATGTGGATGCCAAATGATCCTGACATTCTTCCAAAAATTCAGTGTACTGAACATACATTTTGCTGCTAATCTAACACAAATGATTGATTTGGACTAAAGGAATAAATTCAGATTTCATCCCCTCCCCCCCACAAATAAATTACTTAAAGGAGTAAGCCCAAACTTACTTATCCTCTATCCACAGGACCCCCTGCAATCTCCAGGACGGCACCTGGCTCTCAGTGAGGAGCACGCGCTGCAGACGGCATGCTCTCCATTAATTTCTATGGGAGTGCAGACCCAAGTACAGCACTTGGGCATCCTCGGAGCTCTCACAGAAATGAATGGAGTTGGACACATGCTCCTCACTGACAGCCCAGGTTCCGTTCCTGAGATCGCGGGGGGTTCCAGCAGTCGGACTCCCATGATCAGCTACTTATCCCTATTCTGTCGATAGGGGATAAGTTAGTTTTGGCTGGAGTTCTCCTTAAACAAGAGTCTGGTAACTCCTACACATGTTAGGTTGTTGAACGGATATAGACCCAAACAGAACCCAAACAAAAGATACCTATTGCTTACTATTCCTTCTGTTCATAACATTATATTGTCCATATAAAGGAACGGTGTATTATTACGGAAATTCAGGGACTTAGAAACTTTTTGTAAAGACTAGCTTTAAAGACTGTGCCTAATTTTGCAGCTTAGCGTCTTTTAAAAATGCACTTAGAATACCAAGAAAGAAAAAATGTCATCAATGTACAATACTAATTTGTTGCCGATATTTGATGTAAATGTATGTGTACATCCTAATTAGTGTTGAGCGCGAATATTCACAATTCGAATATTTATTGCGAATTTCACATATTCGCGAATATGGCGAATATAGCACTATATATTCGCAATTACGAATATTATTATATTCGAGATATTATATATTTGCAAAATATTGCAAATTCGAATATGGCATATCACTTATCACTCTTGGCTCATCACTAATCCTAATGTCAGAAAAAAAGTATGACATTGGTTCAGTACTGAACTTGTTCCATACACAATGGGTAGCCTCTGTATTGTGCAGCATCAGCATCCGGGATCAGAGAGAACTCCAATCCCGGCCATTATTATTGTGTTTACTTTATAAAGCATCTAAACTGGTGGCAACTGTAATGTCAGGAGATGTGGAGCTCTATATCAGAAAAAGAAACTATGGTCATATATTTACAATTTTATGAGGACAGAATATTAAACATGATAAACTACTAGGGAAAATATTTTGGGCATTGGACCAGGCAATTTATCCATGTATCATGGCTTGCTTTTCATAGAAAACATTTTTTCAATGCCATTATTTTAGGGAACATATATTACTGAATCTATTAATAATTGTCTTTTTAGAAAAATGCCAAAGAAAAAAAAAGAACATAAATTCTACTGTTTTTTATTAAAATTTTTTGGTTTAGTTACCGTAGTCAGATTATTTGTTGAATGTCAGTTCGATTACAATGATACCAAATTTATATTATTATTAGTTAATTAGTTTGTTTTTGGATCGCCAGATTCTGAGAGGTATAACCTCTTTATTTGTTTATGATCATGACTGTAAAAAGGCTTTTTTTTTTTTTTTTTTGCGGGATGTGTTGACATTTTCAGTGGTTCTTTTTCCCAGCAATTTACAAAGAGGTTATTCAACATGATAACTTTATAACTAGAGACCTTACAGATGCAATGAAAAGTACACACAGGATCAGAGACTCCTTTCAAAGGCAGGTGACCCTGCACCTGTACACTAAGTAGCTGCACAAAATTGATGTGTTTGTTGGGTGTTGTATGCATTGCCGCTCACATATACAAAATTTTCTACTCCCAGCCCTTTGGTCCTAAGTCTTTATTCTTGTACATACCTCCCATGGTGTCACGATGCCGGCTGGCAGGTAGTGGATCCTCTGTGCCAGAGAGGGATTGGCGTGGACCGTGCTAGTGGATCGGTTCTAAGTCACTACTGGTTTTCACCAGAGCCCGCCGCAAAGCGGGATGGTCTTGCTGCGGCGGTAGTGACCAGGTCGTATCCACTAGCAACGGCTCACCTCTCTGGCTGCTGAAGATAGGCGCGGTACAAGGGAGTAGACAGAAGCAAGGTCGGACGTAGCAGAAGGTCGGGGCAGGCAGCAAGGATCGTAGTCAGGGGCAACGGCAGGAGGTCTGGAACACAGGCTAGGAACACACAAGGAAACGCTTTCACTGGCACGATGGCAACAAGATCCGGCAAGGGAGTGCAGGGGAAGTGAGGTGATATAGGGAAGTGCACAGGTGAACACACTAATTGGAATCACTGCGCCAATCAGCGGCGCAGTGGCCCTTTAAATCGCAAAGACCCGGCGCGCGCGCGCCCTAGGGAGCGGGGCCGCGCGCGCCGGGACAGGACCGAGGGAGAGCGAGTCAGGTACGGGAGCCGGGGTGCGCATCGCGAGCGGGCGCTACCCGCATCGCGAATCGCATCCCGGCTGGAAGCGGAATCGCAGCGCCCCGGGTCAGTGGATCTGACCGGAGCGCTGCAGTGGGGAGAGTGTAGCGAGCGCTCCGGGGAGGAGCGGGGACCCGGAGCGCTCGGCGTAACAGTACCCCCCCCCTTGGGTCTCCCCCTCTTCTTAGAGCCTGAGAACCTGAGGAGCAGACTTTTGTCTAGGATGTTGTCCTCAGGTTCCCAGGATCTCTCTTCTGGACCACAACCCTCCCAATCCACTAAAAAAAAGGTTTTCCCTCTGACCTTTTTAGAAGCTAGGATCTCTTTGACGGAGAAGATGTCCGAGGAGCCGGAAACAGGAGTGGGAGGAACAGATTTGGGAGAGAAACGGTTGATGATGAGTGGTTTAAGAAGAGAAACGTGAAAGGCATTAGGGATACGAAGAGAAGGAGGAAGAAGAAGTTTGTAAGAGACAGGATTAATCTGACACAAAATTTTGAAAGGACCAAGATAGCGTGGTCCCAACTTGTAGCTAGGGACACGGAAGCGGACATATTTAGCGGAGAGCCATACCTTGTCTCCAGGGGAAAAAATGGGAGGAGCTCTTCTTTTCTTATCCGCGAACTTCTTCATGCGTGATGAAGCCTGTAAGAGAGAATTTTGGGTCTCTCTCCATATGATGGAAAGGTCACGAGAAATTTCATCCACAGCGGGCAGACCAGAGGGCAAGGGGGTAGGGAGGGGGGGAAGAGGGTGACGGCCGTACACCACGAAAAATGGGGATTTGGAGGAAGATTCAGAGACTCTGAAGTTATACGAGAATTCGGCCCATGGAAGGAGATCTGCCCAGTCATCCTGGCGGGAGGAAACAAAATGTCGTAAATAATCACCCAAGACCTGGTTAATTCTTTCTACTTGTCCATTGGATTGGGGATGATATGCAGAAGAAAAATTTAATTTAATCTTGAGTTGTTTACAGAGAGCCCTCCAGAATTTAGACACGAATTGGACGCCTCTATCCGAGACGATCTGCGTAGGCAACCCGTGAAGACGAAAAATGTGTACAAAAAATTGTTTAGCCAACTGAGGCGCTGAAGGAAGACCAGGAAGGGGGATGAAATGTGCCATTTTGGAGAATCGATCAACGACCACCCAAATAACAGTGTTGCCACGGGAAGGGGGTAAATCAGTAATAAAATCCATACCAATCAGAGACCAAGGCTGTTCGGGGACAGGCAGGGGATGAAGAAAACCAGCGGGCTTCTGGCGAGGAGTCTTATCCCGGGCACAGACAGTGCAGGCTCGCACAAAGTCCACAACATCCGTCTCCAGAGTCGGCCACCAATAGAAGCGGGAGATGAGTTGCACAGATTTCTTGATGCCCACATGACCTGCGAGATGAGAGGAGTGACCCCATTTGAGGATTCCGAGGCGTTGGCGTGGAGAAACAAAGGTCTTTCCTGGAGGAGTTTGCCTGATGGAGGCTGGAGAAGTGGAGATCAGGCAGTCAGGTGGAATGATGTGTTGCGGAGAGAGTTCAACTTCTGAGGCATCCGAGGAACGAGAGAGAGCATCGGCCCTAATGTTCTTATCGGCAGGCCGAAAGTGAATTTCAAAATTAAATCGGGCAAAGAACAGAGACCACCGGGCCTGGCGAGGATTCAGCCGTTGGGCAGACTGGAGGTAGGAGAGGTTCTTGTGATCGGTGTAAATAATAACTGGAAATCTTGATCCCTCCAGCAGATGCCTCCATTCCTCAAGTGCTAATTTGATGGCTAGAAGCTCTCGATCCCCGATGGAGTAGTTCCTCTCCGCCGGAGAGAAGGTCCTAGAAAAAAAACCACAAGTGACAGCATGCCCGGAAGAATTTTTTTGTAGAAGAACAGCTCCAGCTCCCACTGAGGAGGCATCAACCTCCAATAGGAAGGGTTTGGAAGGGTCAGGTCTGGAGAGCACGGGAGCCGAAGAAAAGGCAGACTTGAGTCGTTTAAAGGCGTCTTCCGCTTGAGGAGGCCAAGACTTGGGATCGGCATTTTTTTTGGTTAAAGCCACGATAGGAGCCACAACGGTAGAAAAATGTGGAATAAATTGCCTGTAATAATTGTCGAACCCCAAAAAGCGTTGGATAGCACGGAGTCCGGAGGGGCGTGGCCAATCTAAGACGGCAGAGAGTTTGTCTGGATCCATTTGTAGTCCCTGGCCAGAGACCAAGTATCCTAGAAAAGGAAGAGATTGGCATTCAAACAGACATTTCTCAATTTTGGCATAGAGTTGATTGTCACGAAGTCTCTGAAGAACCATACGGACATGCTGGCGGTGTTCTTCTAGATTGGCAGAAAAAATTAGGATATCTTCCAGATATACAACAACACAGGAGTATAAAAGATCACGAAAAATTTCATTAACAAAGTCTTGGAAAACAGCAGGGGCGTTGCACAGGCCAAAGGGCATGACCAGATACTCAAAGTGTCCATCTCTGGTGTTAAATGCCGTTTTCCACTCATCCCCCTCTCTGATGCGGATGAGGTTATAAGCACCTCTTAAGTCCAGTTTAGTAAAGATGTGGGCACCTTGGAGGCGATCAAAGAGTTCAGAGATGAGGGGTAGGGGGTAGCGGTTCTTAACCGTGATTTTATTAAGACCGCGGTAGTCAATGCAAGGACGTAGGGAGCCATCTTTTTTGGACACAAAGAAAAATCCGGCTCCGGCAGGAGAGGAGGATTTACGGATAAAGCCCTTTTTTAAATTTTCCTGGATGTATTCAGACATGGCAAGAGTCTCTGGGGCAGAGAGAGGATAAATTCTGCCCCGGGGTGGAGTAGTGCCCGGGAGGAGGTCGATAGGACAATCATAAGGCCTGTGAGGAGGTAGAGTCTCAGCTTGTTTTTTGCAGAAAACATCCGCGAAGTCCATATAGGCCTTAGGGAGACCGGTTACTGGAGGAACCACAGAGTCACGGCAAGGGTTACTGGGAACCGGTTTTAGACAGTCCTTGGAACAAGAGGGCCCCCAACTCTTGATCTCCCCAGTGGACCAATCCAGGGTTGGGGAATGAAGTTGAAGCCAGGGAAGTCCAAGGAGAATTTCCGAAGTGCAATTGGGGAGGACCAAAAGTTCAATCCTCTCGTGATGAGATCCGATGCTCATTAGAAGGGGCTCCGTGCGGAAACGTATGGTGCAGTCCAATCTTTCATTGTTTACACAATTGATGTAAAGGGGTCTGGCGAGACTGGTCACTGGGATGTTGAACCTGTTGACGAGAGAGGCCAAAATAAAATTTCCTGCAGATCCAGAGTCCAAGAAGGCCACAGTAGAGAAGGAGAAGGCAGAGGCAGACATCCGCACAGGCACAGTAAGACGTGGAGAAGCAGAGTAGACATCAAGGACTGTCTCACCTTTGTGCGGAGTCAGCGTACGTCTTTCCAGGCGGGGAGGACGGATAGGACAATCCCTCAGGAAGTGTTCGGTACTAGCACAGTACAGGCAGAGGTTCTCCATGCGGCGTCGTGTCCTCTCTTGAGGTGTCAGGCGAGACCGGTCGACCTGCATAGCCTCCACGGCGGGAGGCACAGGAACGGATTGCAGGGGACCAGAGGAGAGAGGAGCCGAGGAGGAGAAACGCCTCGTGCGAACAGAGTCCATATCTTGGCGGAGCTCCTGACGCCTTTCGGAAAAACGCATGTCAATGCGAGTGGCTAGGTGAATGAGTTCATGTAGATTAGCAGGAATTTCTCGTGCGGCCAGAACATCTTTAATGTTGCTGGATAGGCCTTTTTTAAAGGTCGCGCAGAGGGCCTCATTATTCCAGGATAATTCTGAAGCAAGAGTACGGAATTGTACGGCATACTCGCCAACGGAAGAATTACCCTGGACCAGGTTCAACAGGGCAGTCTCAGCAGAAGAGGCTCGGGCAGGTTTCTCAAAGACACTTCGGATTTCCGAGAAGAAGGAGTGTACAGAGGCAGTGACGGGGTCATTGCGGTCCCAGAGCGGTGTGGCCCAAGACAGGGCTTTTCCAGACAGAAGGCTGACTACGAAAGCCACCTTAGACCTTTCAGTGGGAAACTGGTCCGACATCATCTCCAGATGCAGGGAACATTGGGAAAGAAAGCCACGGCAAAACTTAGAGTCCCCATCAAATTTATCCGGCAAGGATAGGCGTAGACCAGGAGCGGCCACTCGCTGCGGAGGAGGTGCAGGAGCTGGCGGAGGAGATGACTGCTGAAGCTGTGGTAGTAACTGCTGTAGCATAACGGTCAGTTGAGACAGCTGTTGGCCTTGTTGCGCTATCTGTTGTGACTGCTGGGCGACCACCGTGGTGAGGTCAGCGACAACTGGCAGAGGAACTTCAGCTGGATCCATGGCCGGATCTACTGTCACGATGCCGGCTGGCAGGTAGTGGATCCTCTGTGCCAGAGAGGGATTGGCGTGGACCGTGCTAGTGGATCGGTTCTAAGTCACTACTGGTTTTCACCAGAGCCCGCCGCAAAGCGGGATGGTCTTGCTGCGGCGGTAGTGACCAGGTCGTATCCACTAGCAACGGCTCACCTCTCTGGCTGCTGAAGATAGGCGCGGTACAAGGGAGTAGACAGAAGCAAGGTCGGACGTAGCAGAAGGTCGGGGCAGGCAGCAAGGATCGTAGTCAGGGGCAACGGCAGGAGGTCTGGAACACAGGCTAGGAACACACAAGGAAACGCTTTCACTGGCACGATGGCAACAAGATCCGGCAAGGGAGTGCAGGGGAAGTGAGGTGATATAGGGAAGTGCACAGGTGAACACACTAATTGGAATCACTGCGCCAATCAGCGGCGCAGTGGCCCTTTAAATCGCAAAGACCCGGCGCGCGCGCGCCCTAGGGAGCGGGGCCGCGCGCGCCGGGACAGGACCGAGGGAGAGCGAGTCAGGTACGGGAGCCGGGGTGCGCATCGCGAGCGGGCGCTACCCGCATCGCGAATCGCATCCCGGCTGGAAGCGGAATCGCAGCGCCCCGGGTCAGTGGATCTGACCGGAGCGCTGCAGTGGGGAGAGTGTAGCGAGCGCTCCGGGGAGGAGCGGGGACCCGGAGCGCTCGGCGTAACACATGGCACCCTACGTTACTCCTTTAGGTGCTGTAACGATGCTGGATGTGGATCCTCTGACCTGTGTGGCAGATGACATGGGCCATATTGAGGAGCGGAGTCAAAGGTGCCGCTGTTCTTCACCGCAAGGCAGGATGGGCTTGCTGTGGCAGGCGACACCCAGGTCGCTACTCCCGATACGACTCGCCCACACAGGTAGCTAGGCAAGATCAGGTACAGAAGGATAAGACAGAGGTGTTGTCGGACTTAGCAGAAAGGTCAAGGCAGGTGGCAAAGGAGCGTAGTCAAATAAAGTAACGGAAGGGTCAAAATACATGGGTGGGGCAACAGACAATAGGGAACGCTTAATCTCAGGCAAGGGGCACTAAAGATAAGGCAGAGAAGAGGGGGAGGAGCTACCTTAAATAACATAGAGGAAGGACCAGGCACCAATTAGCATTGTGCTGGCCTTTTAAATCACAAAAAGCCAGCCCTAGAAGGCAGGGGTGCGCACAGGGAACCAAAGAGCCTGGCAGAAGCTGGTAAGGAACGGGCTGTGATTCGCATGTGGGCTCGTCCCACAATGCGAGTCGCGATCCCGCCGGGGGAACAGGGCGGTGAGCACTCACAGTTGGAGCACCAGACCGGAGCACCCCCCTTTTGGTCTCGCCTTCTTTTTGGAGGACAATAATTTTAGAATGAGGTCACGGTCTAAGATGCTGTCCGGCGACTCCCAAGACCTCTCCTCTGGCCCCAATCCTTCCCAATACACAAGGAGAAAACGTTTTACTCTGATAAATTTGGAGTCTAAAATCTCTTTAACAACATAAACATAAGAGGAACCAGAGATGGGAGTAGGAGAAATGTCTTTTTTTAGAAAAGCGGTTATGGAAGACAGGTTTCAAGAGGGAGACATGAAAGGAATTTTGATCCGGAGAGAGGACGGCAGATGGAGGGAATAGGCCACGGGATTTAAAAGTTTCTTGATTTTATAAGGACCCAGAAAGCGAGGAACCAGTTTATAACTGGGTACCTTAAAGCGGACATACTTGGATGACAACCAAACTCTGTCACCAGGAGAGAATTCGGGAGGAGAACCCCTTTTCCTATCCGCTTGAGACTTCATACGAGACGTGGCATGTAAAAGGGAGAGATGGTGGAGAAATTTTGCACTTGCTCATCTACCATAGGAATTCCGGAGGAAGAAGACAAGGGAAGATGGGAACGAGGATGAAGTCCATAAACCACAAAGAAAGGTGAAGTTCCAGTGTATTCAGAATCTTTATGATTGTATAAAAACTCTGCCCAGGGAAGTAAATCGACCCAGTCGTCTTGACGAGCAGAAATTAAATGAGGAAGATATTCTCCTAAGACCTGGTTCACCCTTTAGACCTGTCCATTGGATTGTTGGTGATAATCTGAGGAAAAATCTAACTTAACTTGGAGATATGAACAGAGGGCCCGCCAGAACTTAGAGATGAACTGGACTCCATGGTCGGATACAATATGAGAAGGCAATCCATGTAAGCGGAAGATGTGGCAAAGGAAAAGTTTAGCAAGCTGCGGTGCAGATGGAAGTCAAGGCAGAGACACAAAATGAGCCATTTTAGAGAATCGATCCACTACAACCCAGATGACCGTATTGCCACCAGAAGAAGGAAGGTCAGTGTTACGTTATGTTCTCCGGCCGCACACGCTGGCCGTGAGCGTATGGTCCCGTTACCTGCTGCTGGCGGGGCTGGGATTCACATCTCGGGACCCGCCCACATGCGAATCACAGCCCGTCACTCACCTGGTGCTTCTCCTACCCCCGCCTCTGCCTCTCTGCTCCGGCACGTGTGTCCCCTAGGGTGTGCTTGCACCAGAGCCTTAAGATTTAAAGAGCCAGTGCACCCATTAGTGAAGTAACACCTGTGGCTCATTGATAAATTCCTCCACCTCCCACACTTCCCTGCCAGATCTTTGTTGCCCTAGAGCCTGTGAGAAAGCATTCATGTGATTGTCTTGCCGTGTATTATACCCTTTGCTCCGTGACTTGACCTTGCTCCTTTGCCACCTGCCTACTGACCATTTGCTACATTCCTGACTACACTACTGTGCCACCTGCCCTGACCTTCTGCTATCCTGACCAAGATTATACATACGAAGAGTGCCCAGTATGTAAGATCCTATGTATTAAATATAGAACTACCAAAGAAAGATAGGGGTATATAGATCAAAAAGTATTACATTTTATTAAACATATATGCATCAAATTCACATTTAAAATCACTAAAATACATAATAACAGAGACAAAGCTGCAAGGATGCAGAATAGGAGGTCTGCTGGATGTATAACTATATGAATCTAGGCTGAACAAACATGCAGCACATCCTATGTAAGCTAAATACCCTACAATACTGCTGTTAGAAATAGAGATAATACATACAATACAGTAATAAGGGTATACAAAAATCACCTAGTGGTAGCACAGTAGGACCTCCAACACCACCCAACGTTTTGCTATGTTTGCTTCTTCCGGGGTGTAATCACAGGGAGGGAATGGACCTTCATTTTCTATCGTGGGCAACCAATCATTGTACCCCATGTGCATATGCGTCATAGTGCAGAGAAGACCGGGCCAATAACAATGTGGACCTAATCACTGCCGCAGGTGTTCGGCGCATATGTCAACAGTTCATAGGTAATAACAAAACACGCCCCCATGGTAATAATACCTGAATAGATCATCTGGTCATGTATATACAGCTTCGGTGGAGTCATGGACTATGGTGAAGAAAGACCGGAAGTGGAGGTCATGCGATACGCAGACGCGGCTAGTGCGTCGTGCGCATAACAGTATAGGGCCAGAAGTGGAGGCCATGTGGTTCCGGTACCCGGCAGTCGTGTCTTACGCAGCCATCGTGAGATTGCAGCTATCATAGCCTGGATACAAAGACGCCCGAACTCCCGCGGTGCCCGATCGCAGCATCACGAGATCAAGGGCATCCACTGTTAGAATGAAAGCCCGAAATATCACAACGCCCAACAAACAGGCACCGCAAGACGTCTGGGCATGGGGCATATTTAATCTAAAGAAAAGGGGTGAGGAAGGGGATAGGGAATATGCAATTTGGGGTAATGGTCAGCATGAATATAAAGTTAAATAAAAATTTATAAAGAAACAAATTAATAAGAAAACAAATGTGAAGTGTCCTTCTGTGCAACCACTTTAGTAACAAATGATATACGTTGTTCAGATCAAGTTACAATCACGTAGTCAAAAAAGTACCTTTTATAGGGACATATGTGCAAAAAATATATATGTTGAAAAGAATTGCATGTGTATCCAAAGATCCAAAGATTTGTGAAGAATTGAATGTAAAATGAGGTGGAAGTGAAATGTGTGAGAAAAAAGAGTGTGTCCTTGGCAGGACTGTATTCGCGGCAGTTGGGCATCGCCAATATAATATTAGTGTCAAGGGCGAATCATAAGTGAAAAATAAGATGTCAATTCACCAATATTTATGATGAATATAACCAATGGCCATTTATAAATAACCACACTCAACCACACTAAACGCATATCATACCAAAAGACAAAAAGCTACAGACAAAAACATGTGCAAACACCCAAGTGAAAAAAGTGTGACATACCCATCACCGTGCCGTAGAAAAGGTCCGAGTTCTATAAAGAGAAAAAAATCACATTAGTATTTTTTTCATATAGTTAGATACATCGTATGACATGGGTACCATTCAAAGATAAACGTATTAATAATATTGATATAGATATGGTAGTAAAAGGAGGGACAAAAAATATATATTGTAATAATAACCTTGTATCTCATGGTAGCACAGAATGGTATAGTAGCACAGAAAATAGATCCAGCGAAGGACCAGGGAAAAGATACGAAGGTATGTGTAACGCCGAGCGCCGTGTCCCGCATCCATCCCGGAGCGCTCACGGCGTTTGTCCTCCTGCAGTGCCCCGGTCTGTCCCTCTGACCGGGAGCGCTGCTACAATGCTGCCGGCGGGGATGCGATCTGCGTGGCGGCACAAGTCCGCCGGCGGGTCGCATCCCATTCCACTTGCCTTCCTCTGCCTCCTGTGTCCTCCCGGCGCGCGCAGCCCCGGTCTCTAGGGCGCGCGCCGGCTCTCTTAAATTTAAAGGGCCAGTGCACCATTAATTGGTGCCTGGTCCAATCACTATTAAACTCTATAAAACCCCACCTTCCCTTCCTGTCCTTGCCAGATCTTGTTGCCCTTGTGCCAGTGAAAGCGTTTTGTGAGCCATTGCCTGTGTATCCAGACCCTTGCTGTTGCCCTTGACTATGAACCGTTGCCACCTGCCCTGACCTTCTGCTACGTCTGACCCTGCCTTTGCCTTGTCCTTGTGTCCCACGCCAGTCTCAGCCGCCAGAGGGGTTGAGTCGCTACTGGGTGGAACGACCTGGGGGTTACCTGCCGCAGCAAGTCCATCCCGCTTTGCGGCGGGCTCTGGTGAATACCAGTAACCCCTTAGATTCCGTTCCCCTGGTACGGCCCACGCCATCGCCTCTCTGGCACAGAGGATCCACTACCTGTGTCCTCCCTGCATACCAGTCCGGATCCTGACAGTAGATCCGGCCATGGATCCCGCTGAGGTGCTGCTGCCCAGTATCGCTGACCTAACCTCCGTGGTCGCCCAGAAATCTCAGCAGATCGCCCAACAACGACAACAGCTGACTCAGCTGACTGCCATGCTACAGCAGCTTCTGCCTCCACAGCAGCAACCATCTCCTCCGCCAGCTCCAGCTTCTCTTCCGCAGCGAGTTGCCGCTTCTAGACTCCGCCTGTCCCTACCTGATAAGTTTGATGGGGACCGCAACGATCCTACCACTGCTACTATTCAGTCCTTCTTCTCCGAAGTACCCAGTGTCTTTGAGGAGCCAGCCCGGGCTTCCTCAGCCGAGACGGCTCTATTGAATCTTGTCCAAGGGAGCTCTTCAGTGGGCGAATACGCCATTCAGTTCCGCACCCTCACCTCTGAACTAGCCTGGAACAATGAGGCCCTCTGCGTGACCTTCAAGAAAGGTTTATCCAGCCACATCAAAGATGTTCTGGCCACACGAGAGATTCCTGCTAACCTGTCTGAACTCATCCATT
Source organism: Hyla sarda (assembly GCF_029499605.1). Classification (NCBI taxonomy): domain Eukaryota; kingdom Metazoa; phylum Chordata; class Amphibia; order Anura; family Hylidae; genus Hyla; species Hyla sarda. The sequence continues at coordinate 180,459,521 of NC_079196.1, read as the reverse complement.
TGGCCACCCGCATTTACATGCGTTTCTCAGAAAGACGCCAGGAGCTTCGCCAAGGAAAAGGATCTTGTTCGCACCAGGCGGTTTCCTCGCTTGGCACCTCTCTTCCAGTCTCCTTTGCAACCTGTTCCTGTGCCTTCCGCCGAGGAGGCTATGCAAGTGGATCGGTCTCGCCTGACCCAACAAGAGAGGAATCGCCGCAGGAACGAAAATTTGTGCTAGTACCGAACATTTCCTAAAGGACTGTCCTATTCGTCCTGTTCAGGGAAACACACGCACCTAGTTAACGTGGGAGAGGCATTACTAGGTGTGAATTCATCCTCTCCTCGACTGACTATACTTGTGCGGATTTCTCTACTCGCAAATATGAATACTTCCTTCTCCGCTGTGGCCTTTCTGGACTCAGGTTCAGCAGGAAATTTCATTGAAGCCTCTCTCATCAACAGATTCAATATTCCTGTTACCCGTCTCTTCAACCCTCTCTTTATTTCATCAGTGAATGGAGAAAGACTGGTCTGCACCATACTTTATCGCACAGAACCTCTGCTCATGAGCGTTGGAGTTCTCCACCATGAAAATATTGAATTTTTTGTATTGCCCAACTGCACCTCTGAAATTCTTCTTGGCTTGCCCTGGCTCCAGCGTCACGCACCTACCCTCGACTGGGCCACTGGGGACATTAAGAGTTGGGGTCCTACCTGTCACAAGTGATGCCTTAAGACTTTACCCACCAGTCAAGTACCCATCGCTTTGCCTCTGCCAGGCCTGCCTAAGGCCTACCAGGACTTTTCTGATGTTTTTTGTAAAAAGCAAGCAGAGGTCTTACCACCACACAGACTATTTGATTGCCCTATTGACTTGCTTCCTGGTACTTCTTCGCCCCGTGGCAGGATTTATCCACTCTCTGCTCCAGAGACCCAAGCCATGTCCGAGTATGTTCAAGAAAATCTAAAAAAAAGGATTTATCAGAAAATCTTCTCCTGCTGGAGCAGGGTTCTTCTTCGTTGCTAAGAAAGATGGATCCCTACGTCCATGCATCGACTACCGCGGTTTAAATAAAATTACAGTAAAGAACCGTTATCCACTCCCCCTTATCTCTGAATTGTTTGATCATCTGCAGGGAGCAAACATTTTTACCAAACTTGATCTAAGAGGGGCTTATAATCTTATCCATTTACGTGAAGGAGACGAGTGGAAGACTGCATTCAACACCCGTGACGGAAATTTTGAGTATCTTGTCGTGCCTTTCGGCCTTTGCAACGCCCCTGCAGTTTTCCTGGACTTTGTCAATGAAATTTTTCGTGACATGCTGTATACCTGTGTAGTAGTCTATCTGGATGACATTCTTATTTTTTCTTCCAACTCTGAGGAACATCCCCTCCATGTCCATCAGATGTTACAGTGCCTACGCAAAAATCCTCTTTATGCTAAGATTGAAAAATGTCTCTTTGAACGCAGCAGTCTACCTTTCCTGGGATACATTATGTCCAGTCAAGGCCTTCAAATGGACCCTGACAAGCTTTCTGCGGTTCTGGATTGGCCACGCTCCTCTGGACTGCGAGCTATCCAACGTTTCCTCGGGTTCGCTAACTACTATCGTCAATTTATTCCCCACTTCTCCACCATCGTTGCACCTATTGTAGCATTGACCAAGAAAGATGCGAACCCGAGGACCTGGCCACCAATGGCGGAGGAGGCCTTTAACCATCTTAAGGCTGCCTGCGCTTCTGCTCTTGTTCTGTCCAGGCCTGATCCCTTGAAGCTTTTTATTCTCGAAGTGGACCTTCTGCTATGTCTGACCTTGCCTTTGCCTTGTCCTTGTGTCCCGCGCCAGTCTCAGCTGCCAGAGGGATTGAGTCGCTACTGGGTGGAATGACCTGGGGGTTACCTGCCGCATCAAGTCCATGCCGTTTTGCGGCAGGCTCTGGGGAAAACCAGTAACCCCTTAGATTACGTTCCCCTGGTACGGCCCACGCCATCGCCTCTCTGGCACAGAGGATCCACTACCTGTGTCCTCCCCGCATACCAGTCCGGATCCTGACAGTATGTATGAGTATGGTGACTAAGCACATGCAGTGGAACGCACAAAACACACAGCTGGTGGCTGCGGAAACAGTGTGCATACATATAATAACAAATATATGTGAAAAATATGTCAAATATATGGAGTCATGATGAACCAATATATAAAGTGCAATATTATGTAATGATAGTAACCTCGTATCTCATGGTAGCAGAACATGGTGTAGTAACACAGAAAATAGATCCATCGAAGGACCAGGGGAGAGATACGAAGGTATATAAGAGTATGGTTACTAACCACATGTAGTGGAATGCACAAAACACACAGCTGGTAGCTGCGGAAACAGTGTGCATACATATAATAAAAAATGTACCGTATTTATCGGGGTATACCACGCACCGGCCTATAACACGCACCCTCATTTTACCAAGGATATTTGGGTAAAAAAAGTTTTTTACCCAAATATCCATGATAAAATGAGGGTGCGTGTGTGCGCGTGTATACCCCGATATACCCCCAGGAAAGGCAGGGGGAGAGAGGCCGTCGCTGCCCGCTTCTCTCCCCCTGCCTTTCCTGGGGTCTAGAGCGCTGCTGTCGGCCCTTTTCACCCCCTGGTTATCGGCGCCGCTGCCTGTTCTGTCCCCCTGACTATCGGTGCCGGCGCCGATAGCCAGGGGGAGAGAAGCGGCGCCGACAGCCAGGGGGAGAGAAGGGGCAGCGGCACCCATTGCCGGCGCCGCTGCCCCGTTGCCTCCCCCCATCCCCGGTGGCATAATTACCTGAGTCGGGTCCGCGCTGCTCCAGGCCTCCGTCGTGCGTCCCCAGCGTTGTTGCTATGCACGGCGCGGCGCTCTGACGTCATGCGCCGCGCCGTTCAGCGCATAGCAATGATGCCGGGGACGCACGACGGAGGCCTGGAGCAGCGCGGACCCGACTCAGGTAATTATGCCACCGGGGATGGGGGGAGGCAACGGGGCAACGGCGCCGGCAATGGGTGCCGCTGCCCCTTCTCTCCCCCTGGCTGTCGGCGCCGCTTCTCTCCCCCTGGCTATCGGCGCCGGCACCGATAGTCAGGGGGACAGAACGGGCAGCGGCGCCGATAACCAGGGGGTGAAAAGGGCCGACAGCAGCGCTCTAGACCCCAGGAAAAGCAGGGGGAGAGAAGCGGGTAGCGACGGCCTCTCTCCCCCTGCCTTTCCTGGGGGTGTATCGGCGTATAACACGCACACAGACTTTAGGCTAAAAATTTTAGTCTAAAAAGTGCGTGTTATACACCGATAAATACGAGTAAGGCTGGTTTTTCCGGCTGAAACGCGTAACCTTGTGTCCTGCTATCCTATGGCTTGAATCTACAATAAATTTTGGCTTTTATTGCACGTTATCCTGCCCTGGACCATCTATTTCTTCACCGATAAATACGGTAATAAAAAATGTCAAATGAATGAAGTCATGAAAGTGCAATATTAAGTGCACAAATAAGGTGATTAATATATAAAAGGAGGTCAATATGACCAATGATAGCTATTTAAATAAATCACAGTTAAAGTGCAGTGATAATGTGTTAATTATACCCTAGTCATCAGAATCACTCATAAGTATAAAGGTACATAATAAAATACAACAAAGTGCCAATTCCACTGAACAACAAATACCCCATAAAAGCAATATAGCCGTAATTGCACAATCCCTATGTAAACAAATATCCCCTTGATGAAGGGTAGAGAAGATACTTCAGTAGTAGGTCCCGGTCTTCGAAAACACTGTATGAAAAATAAAGGAAAGAAAGAAGGTCCGAAATATAAAATCAAGACAAATGTTAAAAACAATTAAAAGCCCACAGTCGGAAATTCAAGTCATTCACTATCCTCCTTACAGAAAAGGTGTAAAGCTATTCACTTCATTGAGGCCCCGTGGTGCTAAAGCATCCAGGCGAAATATCCAACGTGTCTCACGTTGTGCTACCAACCGATGCCAATTTCCTCCATGTGGGCCGACCGGAACATGATCAATTCCTTTGAATTTTAATAGTGTAGCATCACCATTGTGTCGGAGTATAAAATGTCGGGGAATGGGTTTCACGCATGGCTGGTCAGGTTGTTCCAGTGCCATTTTAATATCCAATACGTGTTCAAGTATGCGTCGTTTGAAGGGACGTATCCTCTTCCCTATATACAGAAGCCCACAGGGGCAAGTGGCCGCATAGACCACTCCAATGGCGGTGCAGTCAATGTGGTGTCTAATCTGAAAAGTACGTGTTCCCAAGGAGTTCTGGAAACTCAAACTCCTCTCCATATTGCTGCAGGCCACGCATTTAGTACAAGGAAAGTTACCGTGTTTGGGGCCAGAGGACCCAAAAATGTGTGGTCTAGGACCAACATTGTAATGGCTGTGAACCAATTGATCTTTAAGATTTCTTGTCCTTCTATAGAATATTGCTGGTGTACTAGGTAAAAATTGGTTCAAGGTTCCATCTGTTTGTAGGATAGGCCAGTGTCGGCTCAATATATCTTTCACTTCTAGACTGCGTGAATTGAAATCTTGAATACCTCTAACCTTGTTTGAAGATTGCATCATTTGTCTCTGAGAGTGGAGTCCGATTGCTGAACATGGCTCGCCGGTATGCCCTGCTGATAGATCGGTTACTGTAACCGCGTTCACAAAATCTTTACTTTAAGTCCTGGGCTTGCTGTTCAAAAAGATGATCATTAGAATACAGTCTCCTAGCTCTAAGAAATTGCCCCACTGGTATATTTCTTACCAAGTGTGCAGGGTGAGCTGAGCTAGCATTCAATAGTGTATTAGCTGAAGTTGCTTTGCGGTGTAATGTCGTCTGTACCGTCCCATCTTCGTCCATCTGGATAAGAATGTCCAGGAAGTCAATCATGGATCTGCTGAATTTGTATGTTAGCTTGATGTTTAATTTGTTGCGGTTAAGATGGTCCACAAATTCCTTCAGTTCAGTAGATGTACCCTGCCAAATAATCAAGATATCATCAATATATCTACTACATGAAATTACTTTCTCCAAGTGTGGAACATTGTCATAGGCATAGAGGGTCCTCTCCCACAGCCCCAGGAACAGGTTAGCGTATTAGGGCGCACAAGCTGCCCCCATCGCTGTTCCCTGGAGCTGCAGGTAGAGGACTCCCTTAAATATAAAAAAAAAACATTTTGGTCAATGCAAACGTGAGAAGTTCCAGAATAAATAGACACATCCTTGTTTATGTCACTGGACTCAAGAAAGAATTTAGTTGCTGTGATGCCATCTTGGTGTCATATCGAAGTATAAAGGGATTCGACATCACAGGTGACAAAAAACATGTCATCCTCTAAATGGATCCCCTCCAGTTTTTTCAAGATGTCGTTAGAATCCTTTATATATGAACCTTATATATTTTGGACCTTCTTTCTTTCCTTCATTTTTCCTACAGTGTTTTCGAAGACCGGGACCTACTACTGAAGTATCTTCTCTACCCGTCATCAAGTGAGTATTTGTTTACATAGGGATTGTGCAATTATGGCTATATTGCTTTTATGGGGTATTTGTTGTTCAGTGGAATTGTCACTTTGTTGTATTGTATTATGTACATTTATACTTATGAGTGATTCTAGGGTATAATTAACACATTATCACTGCACTTTAACTGGGATTTATTTAAATAGCTATCATTGGTCATATTGGCCTCCTTTTATATATTAATCACCTTATTTGTGCACGTAAAATTGCACTTTATATATTGATTCATCATGACTTCATACATTTGAAATTTTTTATTAAATTTTTTATTATATGTATGCACACTGTTTCCACAGCTACCAGCTGTTTTGCGTTCCACTACATGTGGTTAGTCACCATACTCTTATATACCTTTGTATCTCTCCCCTGGTCCTTCGCTGGATCTATTTTCTGTGTTACTACACCATTCTGTGCTACCATGAGATACGAGGTAACTATCATTACATAATATTGCACTTTATATATTGGTTCATCATGACTCCATATAGTTGACATATTTTTCACATATATTTGTTATTATATTTATGAACACTGTTTCCTCAACCACCAGCTTTGTGTTTTGTGTGTTCCACTGCATGTGGTTAGTCACCATACTCATACATACCTTCGTATCTTTTCCCTGGTCCATTGCTGGATCTATTTTCAGTGCTACTATACCATTCTGTGCTACCATGAAATACGAGGTTATTATTACAATATATATTTTTTGTCCCTCCTTTTATCACTATATATATTTTTTGCACATATGTCCCTATAAAAGGTACTTTTTTGACTATGTGATTGTAACTTGATCTGAACACCATATATCATTTGTTACTAAAGTGGTAGCACAGAAGGACACTTCACATTTGTTTTCTTATTAATTTGTTTATTTATGAATTTTTATTTAACTTTATATTCATGCTGACCATTACCCCAAATTAAATATTCTCTATCCCCTTCCTCCCCCCTTTTTTATAGGTTAAATATGCCCAATGCCCAGACGTCTTGCGGTGCCTGTTTGTTGGGCGTCACAATATTTCGGGCTTCCATTCTAACAGTGGATGCCCTTAATCTCACAATGTTGCGATCGGGCGCCACGGGAGTTTGGGCGTCTTTGTATCCAGGCTATGATAGCTGCAGTCTCACGATGGCTGCGTCAGACGCGACCGCCATGTAACGGAACCACATGACCTCAACTTCTGGCCCTATACTGTTATGCGCACGATGCGCTAGCCACGTCAGCGCATTACATGACCTCCACTTCCGGTCTTTCGTCACCATAGTCTGTGACTCCACCGGAGCTGTATATGCATGACCAGATGATCTCTTCAGGTATTATTACCATGGGGGGCGTGTTTTGTTTCTACCTATGAACTGTTGACATACACGCCGAACACCTGCGGCGGTGATTAGGTCCACATTGTTATTGGCCCATTCTTCTCTGCACTATGACGCATATGCACATGGGGTACAATGATTGGTTGCCCACGATATAAAATGAAGGTCCATTCCCTCCCTGTGATTACGCCCCGGAAGAAGCAAACATAGCGAAACATTGGGTAGTGTTGGAGATCCTACTGTGCTCCCACAAGGTGATATTTGTATACCCTTATTACTGTATAGTATGTATTATCTCTATTTCTAACTGCAGTATTGTTGGGTATTTAGCTTACATAGGATATGCTGCATGTTTGTTCAGCCTAGATTCATATAGTTATACATCCAGCAGACCTCCTATTCTGCATCCTTGCAGATTTGTCTCTGTTATTATGTATTTTAGTGATTTTAAATGTATGTCCTTTTGATGCATATATGTTTAATAAAATGTAATACTTTTTGATCTATAAATGCCCATCTTTCTTTGGTAGTTCTATCCTGACCATGAGCTGCCTTCTTCCTCCTGTGTCTCAAATTCCTCAATCGTGTGGTTGAGCCGTGCCAGGGGTAGTGAACCAGGTGCCTGCCGCAGCAAGTCCATCCCGCTTTGCAGCGTGCTCTGGTGAAAACTAGTGGCACCTTAGACTCCGCTCCCTGGCATGGCCCGAGTCATCTGCCACTCAGGTCCAGCGGATCCACATCCACCTGTGTCTTCTGAAACCTGAGAGTTACAGTCAGTAATAAAGTCCATAACAATATTGGTCCAGGGAGGCTTAGGAACTGGCAAAGGCTGTAGAAGACCTGCAGGTTTGAAACGAGGGGTCTTGTCCCGAGCACAGACCGAACAGGAACGGACAAAATGAAGGACATCCTGTTTTAAACTAGGCCACCAATACTGTCTGAAGATGAGCTGAAGACTCGGAGTCTTAAACGGGGAGATACGTCTTTCCAGGAGGCAGGTGCTGAAGACTTGCTGGTGCTGAAGAGATGAGATGTTCAGGTGGAATAATATGCTGAGGAAGAGATTATTATTTTTTTTTTTTTCCATGGCACTAGAATAAGGATTGTGTGGAAGGGGTGGGTGGGTGGTGTATGAAGTGGGTATGTACATAGGTAACTATAAGACAGGTATCCTTTGGGTTCTATGCTGTTAATAATTAATATAGAGAGATATAGGATAACAAATATAACCCTGTATTTTATATTTCGGTTTTGTCTTGTATAACTGCATGGTTTGTAACTTTGTCTGTTCTGTTTTGTGATGTAAAATAAAAAGAAGTAATTACAAAAAAAAAAAAAAACTTGATGGAGGTGGGAGCGATGAGTCTGTACATTGGGCGAGTAGATGAGAATGTTGTCCAAGTAGACGACACAGGAGTATAGGAGGTCATGAAATATATCAGTGACGAACTCATGGAAGACTGATGGAGCATTACAGAGTCCGAAAGGCATCACAAGATACTCGAAATGTCCATCATGAGTATTAAATGCAGTCTTTCATTCGTCTCCTTCTCATATACGAATAAAATTATAGGCCCCACGAAGGTCAAGCTTGGAGAAAACCCTCGCTCCACGCAGACGATCAAATAATTCCGAGATCAATAGAAGCGGGTAGTGGTTCTTGACAGTAATTTTATTCAAGCCACAATAGTCAATGCAAGGTTGAAAATAACCGTCTTTTTTTTCCACAAAGAACAACCCAGCTCTGGGAGGGGAAGAAGACTTCCTGATAAATCCTTTCTGAAGATTTTCTTGAATGTTATTAGACATGGCTTGGGTTTTTGGAACAGACAAAGGGTAAATTCTGCCCCGAGGAGGTGTGATCCTTGGCAGTAAGTCTATAGGACAATCGTAGGGACAATTAGGTGGTAAAACTTCAGCTTGCTTCTCACAGAAGACGTCAGCAAAGTCCAGAAGAAACAATAGCAAACCGGGCAGAGAATTAGAAGGAGACACCAACTTAGACGGAAGTGTATGCAAACAGTTGTTATAGCAGTAGGATCCCTAACGGAGTACTTCTCCAGTTTTCCAATCAAGATTAGGGGCATGTAGTTGCAACCAAGGAAGGCCAAGTAGAAAATCGGAGGTGCAATGAGAAAGTACATAGAAAGACAAATTTTCAACACAAATAGAGAAACATAGCCGCACATCCACCATTTGTATTTTGATCTTCTTGCTTCTCAGCATAATTTAAAAAACGAACATGTTATTAGTATACATTTTGATCAAACAGTACAAGCCCACTCGCCACGTCAAGGCCACCTAGTCAGAGTGGGTCCCTAACCTAACACCGGCGTAGCGCCGGGCGGAGACCATCGCCTCCGAGACACCATGCCCACAGGGGGAACGACCCAAATTTTCCTTATGCAGGACTCCAACCTGCATAGATAAGGGTTCCATGTGGAATAGCACAGTACAGTACAGTTTTTCTCCGTTGACCGAAGAGATGTACAAAGGCTTCAAAAGGCTGGACACCGGCAGACGATACCTATGTACTAAGGAGGCATCAATAAAATTTCCCGCTGAACCAGAGTCCAGGAAAGCAAGAATGGAAATAGTCTCTTTGGAGGGTAGAGAGAGCTGGACCATCAAATTCAAGCATGGAGAGGAGGTATTGGTGCAGTTGACGCAAAGGTTCTCAGCTCGTTGGCGAGTTCTTTCCTGCAGAGTTAGGCGAGATCGATCCACCTGCACAGCCTCCACGGCGGGAGGCAACGTAGAAGTTTGCGGTGGTTGCTGGAAAACTGGTGCCAGGTGAGGAAAGTGCAGAGGTCATGCAGATTCCCTTTCATGACATTGTTCCTCATGTCGTTCAGAGAAACTGACATCAATCCGAGAGGGCAACTGTATGAGTTCATTCAGGGTTGATGGTAATTCCCGGGTAGCAAGGACATCCTTAACCCCTTAAGGACCGGGGTTTTTTCAGTTTTTGCACTTTTGTTTTTTGCTCCTTGCCTTTAAAAAATCATAACTCTTTCAATTTTGCACCTAAAAATCCATATGATTGCTTATTTTTTTGCGCCACCAATTCTACTTTGTGATGATGTCAGTCATTTTGCCCAAAAATCAACAATGAAACGGAAAAAAAAATCATTGTGAGACAAAATTGAAAAAAAAAATGCCGTTTTGTAAATTATGGGTGCTTCCGTTTCTACGTAGTAAATTTTTTCGGTAAAAATTACACCTTATCTTCATTCTGTAGGTCCATACGATTAAAATGATACCCTACTTATATAGGTTTGATTTTGTCGTACTTCTGGAAAAAATCATAACTTCATGCAGGAAAATTAATACGTTTAAAATTGTCATCTTCTGACCCCTATAACTTTTTTTATTTTTCCGCGTATGGGGCAGTATGAGGGCAAATTTTTTGCGCCGTGATCTGAAGTTTTTAACGGTACCATTTTTGCATTGATAGGACTTATTGATTTTATTCATTTTTTCATGATTTAAAAAGTGACCAAAAATGCACTATTTTGGACTTTGGAATTTTTTTGCACGTACGCCATTGACCGTGTGGTTTAAATAATATATTTTTATAATTTGGACATTTCCACACGCGGTGATATCATATGTGTTAATTTTTATTGTTATTTACACTGATTTTTTTTTTTATGGGAAAAGCGTTGTGATTCAAACTTTTAATAGGGGAGGGGTTAAATGATCTTTATTCACTTTGTTTTCCCACTTTTTTAGCAGTGTTATAGCTCCCATAGGGGCCTATAACACTGCACACACTGATCTTTTACATTGATCACTGGTTTCTCATAGGAAACCAGTGATCGATGATTCTGCCGCTTGACTGCTCATGCCTGGATCTCAGGCACTGAGCAGTCATTCGGCGATCGGACAGCGAGGAGGCAGTCCGGCTGTTCTATAAGCTGTTCGGGATGCCGCGATTTTGCCGCGGCTATCCCGAACAGCCCACTGAGCTAACCGGCACTTTTTACTTTCACTTTTAGCAGCGTGGCTCAGCTTTGAGCACGCGGCAAAAGGGTTAATAGCACGCGGCACCACGATCAGTGCCACGCGCTATTAACGGCAGGTCCCGGCTTCACTATGACGCCGGGCCCGCCGTGATATGATGCGGGGTCACCGTGGGACCCCGCGTTATATCACAGGAGCGGGACCAAGGACGTACTCATACGTCCTTAGTCCTTAACAGGTTAGTATGGCTAGAAAGTCCTCTTTTGAAGATGGTGCAAAGAGCTTCATTATTCCATAATAACTCCGATCCCAGGGTGCGAAAACGGATGGCATACTGGCCCACAGAAGAGTTGCCCTGAGAAAGGCTCAGCAAAGCTGTCTCTGCGGAAGAAGCTCGTGCAGGTCCTTCAAAGACACCTAGGAATTCAGTCAAGAAAGCCTGGAGATTAGCTGTGAGTTGATCACTGCCGTCCCATAACGGGGTTGCCCAGGCCAGGGCCCTTCCAGTTAAGAGACTGATGACAAAGGCCACCTTCGCTTGTTCCGTAGGGAACTGTTCCCCCATTAGTTCTATGTGCATGGAGCACTGTGTCACAAAACCACGTTAAGACTTGGGATCCCCCTCATACTTCTCAGGTAGAGACAAACAGAGCTTAGATCCCGAGGTGATTGCAGGAGTGAGATACAACACTGGAGCAGGAGGAGGCTGAGGCTGCTCTGGTTGTTGTTGGGCAAAAAGCAACAGCTGCATCACGGCGGACAATTGGTTTAACTGTTGTGCCTGCTGGGCCAACTGCTGCGATTGGAGAGCCACGATAGAGGCGAGATCTGGATTATCGTGCAAAGGAACCCCAGCGGGATCCATGGCCGGATCTTGCTCTAATGATGCTGGATATGGATCCTCTGACCTGTGTGGCAGATGACACGGGCCATATCGGGGAGCAGAGTCACAGGTGCCGCTGGTCTTCACCGCAAGGCAGGATGGGCTTGCTGCGGCAGGTGACACCCAGGTCGCTACCCCCGCTACGACTCGACCACACAGGTAGCTGAGCAAGACGAGGTACAGAAGGATAAGGCAGAGGCGCAGTCAGACTTAGCAGAAAGGTCAAGGCAGGCGGCAAAGGTGCGCCATCAAATAGCATAGCAGAAGGGTCAAAATAAATGGGAAAGGCAACAGACAATAGGAAATGCTTAATCTCAGGCAAGGGGCACTGAAGATCCGTCAGGAAAGAGGGGGAGGAGCTACCTTAACCCCTTAAGGACCAAGCCCATTTTAACCTTAAGGATCAGGCCAATTTAATTTTTGCGTTTTCGTTTTTTCCTCCTCGCCTTCTAAAATCCATAACTCCTTTATATTTCCATCTACAGACCCATATAAGGGCTTTTTTTTTGCGTGACCAATTGTACTTTGTAATGAAACCTCTCATTTTACCATAGAATGTACAGCAAACCCCTCAAATTTTTTTTAGGGAGGAAATTTTTATGAAAACCACAATTTTGCTCATTTTGGAGGGTTTTGTTTTCACACTATACACTTTACGGTAAAAATGACATGTGTTCTTTATTCTGTGGGTCAATACGATTAAAATGATACCCATGGCTAAATACTTTTATATTTTTACCGCTTAAAAAAATCTAAAACTTTTTGTACAAAATCAGTATCTAAAATCACCCTATTTTGACAACCTATTAATTTTTAATGTTTCCATATATAGGGCGGTATGAGGGCTCATTTTTTGCGCCATCATCTTTACTTTTTATCGATACCCCATTTGCATATATAAAACTTTTAGATCATTTTTTATTATTTTTTTTTTAATGTGACAAAAAAAGCTACATTTTTGGACTTTTTTTTTAACGTTTACACCATTCACCGTGCGGGATAATTAACATTATATTTTGATAGTATGGATATTTACGCATGCGGCGATACCAAATATGTTTATTAAAACATTTTTTTACGATTTTTGGGTGTAAAATGGGAAAAACTGACAATTTTATCACTTTTTTTTACTTTTTATTTTTACATTTTTCAACTTTTATTTTACACTTTTTATGTCCCCATAGGGGACTATCTATAGCAATCCTTTGATTGCTAATACTGTTCAGTGCTTTGTATAGGACATAGCACTGCTCAGTATTATCGGTGATCTTCTGCTCTGGTCTGCTCGATCTCAGACCAGAGCAGAAGACCCCGGGAGACGGCCAGAGCAAGGTGAGGGGAACTCCGGCTGCCATACTGGATGATTGGATCGGATCTATATTGATCATGGCATCTGAGGGGTTAATGGCAGACATCCGCGCGATCGCGGATGTCGGCCATTACCAGCGGGTCCCCGGCTGCGACTAGCCGGCTGCGACTAGCGTTCCGATGCTCGCAGTCATACACAGGACATAAATGTACATCCTGGTGCGGGAAGTCCCACCAAACCAGGACGTACATTTACGTCCGTGGTCGTTAAGGTGTTAAATAACATAGAGGAAGGACCAGGCACCAATTAGCGTTGCACTGGCCCTTTAAATCTCGAGAAGCCGGCACATCCTAGGATGCATAAGCTGGTAAGGAACGGGCCACAATTTGAATGCAAAATTTTTTTAAATGACAGACAACCTCTTTAAGATAAAACTAAAATGTCCTAATATTTAGATACTTGCCAAATTGTGAAACTTGAAAAAAGCCCCTCTGCGATTGGCAAACATATCATCCCCTCCCTCCACCCCAGAGTTATAAGATCTAGTGTTTCCATCAACCCTGGCAGAAAACTATATAAAAATATTATTTCCTCTAGGAGCTGCAATATCGAGACATTTTGTTAGCCTCATTTGTGCAGTTAATAGTCTGCAAGAAAACTATTATCACAAGAAAATTTGAAAATAATACTCTGGAGAAAATACAGCTAGAGTGTCAAGTTTTTAGTTGAACTCTACCTCTAGGAAGACATGACTTTCCTATACTACATTTTTAAGGTAACAAGAAAAGTTGAAATCAAAATTGAAATCGGTGTTAATACAAAAATCACTGAAGCTGGTTCATGGCAGAAAAATATAGAGGGAAACAAAGCTTAAAGGGCCACTGATCCTAAAGTGTGCATGGTCAGTATACACAGGAAATTTTTATAAAAATAATGCAATATACATGTGTAGAACAAGAGCCAGTACTGCATTTGTGCCAGGATCACGGACTGAAGAAGTATTCTTTATTGTTGTTATACCATTGTGGATGATTGTGAATGGGGCCCAGTGGAGATGCTGCCTGCCTGTGAAGCAGTTGGTCTTGTGACCTGTTCCACCAGGTAGTATTGCAGTTTGCTGTAGGCTGGTGCAGGCTTTGAAATCAAAAAGATAGGCAATGGGCTAGAAGCAAGATAATGGCAGGGCCGGCTCCAACTATAGACAAAATAGGCAGTCCCCTAGAGTGCTCTTTTGATGGGGGCACCACTCTGTCTGCTGAAGAAGGGATATTCTCTTGTATGGCATTTGTTCGGTTATTCTGTTCTGCCCATGTTTTGTGTATCTTAGTCCGAGTTCACACTGTGCGTTTGTATCAGTCCTGTTTTTGACTTTGTTGTAATCCTGGATCTCCTAGGATAGAATGCGGTTCTGAGATTAATGCTAATCCATCTATCTAGGAGCATGTTAGTCTTGTATTCTTATCTGTGTCCCCTCATGTTGTGGAGTTTTGGCTTTGAGGTCTTTCTTGATTTGAGCCTAGTGTGAATAGTGCTCTTGATATCTGGACCTATATGGTTTCTGACATCAGTGAACTGGTTCATGTCCTGCATATCTTTGTCCTGTTTTGATGTATTACTTTCATCCTGTTATTTAGACCTGCTCATATTATCATATCTGCCATTTATTTTTTCTCTGATTTCTAAACTGATTGTCAGTATGCTATTTTTTGCCTTAATATTTCTGTATTTTTCCTGTTTGTTGGTTATTGTGTTAACATTTTATGTTCCCGACATGTACTGGTGGTACTTCATGGTTGTCGATCCATCAGTTAAAAAGAAAAAGTGCAAAAAAGCGGGGACAGTGCCTCGTGTAATCCTGTGATGGCAGCAAAAGGATAAGGTGGGGGTCTAAGTCAGGGTCTCTCACCTGGATAAACCTTGAGTTAGTGCATATCGCCCATGTATGTGGGGTATTAGAAGGATTTCAGTCCGTAGGAGTTTACACAGGAACCGTGACACCAGATCCAGTATGGAGAAAATAAAGAAAATAGGAAAAAAAACTCCAGAAAATGGCGCTATCCCATAGAAAGCAGAGATGTATATCTTGGTAAGCAAACCGTTCTTTATTGAAAAAGACAGTCTACATGTACATCCATAGGCAAGACGCATTTTGGGTATTTTCTTACCCTTTATCAATTGCAGATCAATTGCAATTGATAAAAAGTAAGAAAATTCCCAAAACGTGTCTTGCCTATGGATGTACATGAAGACTGTCTTTTTCAATTAAGAACGGTTTGCTTACCAAGATATACATCTCTGCTTTCAATGGGATAGCGCCATTTTCTGGAGTTTTTTTTTCCTATTTTCTTTATCTGATCCATCAGTTAGAGCGGATAGGTAATAGGAAGGGACAGCAGCTTTATGACAGTTAGGATGCACTAACTCCCAGCCCCCCCCCCCCCCCTCATGACAAGAACATCTTGTTGTATTTTTAATGGCATTAATTTGGGGCATATATAATGTATTAAATATATTTAATTGTTTTTTGGGGGAGGAATGGTGAAACTAAAGGAATTTTGACTTTATTTTTGTAAATATACTTAAATAAAGGTGCAGTGCCAGAAAGAGCTGTCCTTTATTTTAGACGTTTCGGTGTTCTCCACATTTTGGAATTTTTCCAGGAATTCCCAGAAAGCTGGCAAGTAAGATGTATATTAGGATTACCTGCTGAAGGCCCTCTGCCACCCTAACAATTCCCACTGAAGACACTAAACTGTGAATTAAATGCTAATTCATTATACGGATAAATGCCTGAATTTGAATAGGTATATAATAGGGATCGACCGATTATCGGTATGGCCGATATTATCGGCCGATAATCACGATTTTGGGCATTATCGGTATCGGCAATTACCTTGGCGATAAGCCGATAATGCCCCGCCCCCGCACCACCCTCACCGCCCCGCGACCGCCCCCCCCGATCCGCCGCCCCGCACCGCGACCGCCCCCCCGTAGTGCTGGGCGGTATACCGGTATGGATTTTTGCCCATACCGCTATACCGGTCGGGCCCCTCCCCCACCCTCCGAGGCAATAAAAAAAAATTAAACTTACCCGTAATGGGGGTGGTCCGGGCCATCCATCCTGTAGTGTACGGCGGCATTCCGGGTGGAGGGTTAACCGATCCGGGCTGTCCTTCTTCTCCGGGGGTCCTCTTCTCCACTCCGGGCAGGCTCTGGCCTAGTATGCTGCATAGACGCCGCTACGCCGTGATGTCAGGTGCGTCGCTGCGCACAGGCATCACTGCGCAGTGGTGTCTATGCAGTGTACTAGGCCGGAGCCTGCCTGGAGTGGAGAAGAGGACCCCCGGAGAAGAAGGACAGCCCGGACCGGTTCACCCTCTACCCGGAATGCCGCCGGACACTACAGGAAGGGAGGATGGATGGCCCGGACCACCCTGACAGGTAGGGGGGAGAGAAGCGGGTGGTGGCGGTGGCGGCGGCGGCCTATGGCACCGCAAAAGCCACCGCAGTGCATTGATTTAAAGCGCCCGCTTTAAATCAATGCTCTGCAGCGGTGTCGAGGGGGGATAAATAACCGATAACTTATACCGGAATATCGGTATAAGTTATCGGCTATCGGCCCTAACCTCCACCGATTATCGGTATCGGCCCTAAAAAAACGATATCGGTCGATCCCTAGTATATAATGTATATATTTACTGTGAAGAATATTGCATTTATGTGTAGTATGCATAGTCCAACTCAGTCAAGGTCACACTGCTGTATGTTACTTTTTTTTTTTTTTTGCTCATTGCTTTCTATTTTCTAACACAATGAAAAGCAGAAGACTTTGTAAATCTCTCCTCTTACAGTCACCAGAATATGCCCTTTCCTCATATGGAGGCATAATAGAGGCTTTAGACATTCCTCACCATAACCCAGAGTGCATGAAATTACTAGATGTCAAAATAAAAAGTATGATGAGCTTCTCTAGGAAACATATACTGTACAAGACATACATTTCAATGATGTGACAACCATTATCGCTGCCCATTGATTCAACCCTAGTTAGAAGTGATAGATTTAAAAAAAAGTGTAAAGCAACCTACATATAGGAAAACACGTCAACGTTTGTAGGACCATTAACAACTGTAGCTCTTTAAAGGGTCACAAAACTACAACTCCCAGCATGTGTCTGTCAGGGCATGCTGGATGCTGTAGTGTTGCAACTGTGTTTTAAATAAAGACGGTACTCCCTGCAGTGCCTAGAATCTTTATTGCACACATATAGGCTATGGGAGACGCTTTTTGCGTCTTCTCTTATTTTGATGAACATCTGTATCTAGGAATGCCCCCTATGATCTTAGAAAATTGGTATGTGAAAAAAGGATTTTTTAAGCCAGACAACCCCTTAAATAACAATGTATCGATGATTGTAGAATGCTGTATATTAAAAGCTAGGCCCTATTTTGTTTCCTTTCATATTGTGGCATAAATGATCTTAAATCAGACAAAAAACACCAACACTGTGTTCACTTCTATCTCTCATACAATTAATGTGTGTTTTTTTTCTTTTTTTTTAATGTCTGTTTCCATGGAGCTCTCCAATTCCAATCTCAATGTCCAGGACAGACGGCATCAGTACCTGGGGAATAAACCAAGAAATAACAGAGTATAATAAATATATAATCATTGGATAATACTTTGAAAGCCTGTTAACTCCTTATATAGAGTAGGTTACAATTATATAAAAAATATGACACTGGTGATCCAGGGCAAATCCATTATTCCCAGGTGAGACATGTTTTCAACTATATAATCAGGGTGCAGACACAGCTAAAACAGAGTAGATACCTATTAGCTCCCTGCCCTGTCACTTCCTTTTGTAAGCCCGGCCATTATCATCATCCTTCCGGGCGGAGGGTCTTGTACCCGATATTGGGATACTGCCCACAGGCACAGGGTCAGCTGAAATCTTTAGGCTATCTCCTGCCATAGACTGTAGTACAGGAGAGGTCACTGAGTCAGTACAATGATGGCACTTCCGGTCCGACTTCCCGGGTCTTAGGGAGCTAGAAGCATGAGAGTGCGTTATGGCGCGACTGCGACATGGCCATAGAGACAGATTTAGAAATGGTCTCATTTACTGAAGCCATAGCGGATGCAAGGGCAGAGTGTATGGATCTGTGAACAAGTTGCTGGATTTGGTCAGCGGACATGCAACCTGCATCCTGTACACTAGTGGGGCCATCCCCCATGGTCAAATCCATTTTGCCCTCTAACATGGCAGCTAATAATCAGTAGAAAATAGTAACAAGGACTGTAATAGCACTGGGGCTGCTGAGAGAAAAATACAGAAATGTAATAAGTACAACACTTTATTATAAAAGGAACAATGTATAATAATAAAAGTTCACACTTCTGAGCCCAACTGGTGAGAAGACCCTCTGGGAACAACAGCACTACACACTCCCAGTAAGAGCACCACTTGCCCCACCAGGAAGCCCACAGAAACTGCGATCCTGCAATCAGCAAACCTCCCTGCACTAAGAACACAATGGGAATAGGTCTGTACGCCAGCCCGGGGAGAGACACTCTCCCCTGCCGGAAAACCTAGCCTCTCGCCTCCTACTCTGCTAGAGTCGGCTTGCAGTACCGCACGCAAGCAGAGAGGAGGGAGAGAGGCAACTTTAACAGGAGACGCAATCACCGGCATCAGGTGGCCAGCAGTCACTGCCCGCAGTTTTGCGATACCAGCCGCAGTCACATGATGCGTACAGCTAACGTGAGAAGCCCACGCTGGTAATCGGAGAAGGAGGGGGGCCGCAGCACTGGAGAAGAAAGGTGACGTCACTGGCAATGGCGGAGCGCCAGCCGGTGACTGCACAGGTACCGTGGGACAGAAAAAAAAAACACTAGTGAACACTGCGGTAGTCACGGGAAAGCCCGCCCGGGACGGGAAATACGCCGACCCGAAAGACCTGCTGGCGATGCTGGCGTGATGTCCCGAGGGGGTGGGGCGTGATGTCACGAGGGGCGGCCCTGAACACGGAAGCCCTCACACACATGGTCCGGAACAAGAACTTCCGGACCCTGGAAAGCAGAGCTCCGACAGCAAGGTAACGGAGTACCCCTTTAAAGCTGCTTTTACAGTTTGCAGCTTTTGCTGCAGCTCTGAAGCCAAAACTAGATGTGGATAATAATGAATTAGATAATATAAAGAACAGGTGCTACTTCTACTCTTTTTTTTTTCCAATCCATTCTCATGTAAAAACAAAGAAAAGAAGTGGCATTTGTTCTTTACATTCTCTAAACCATTAGGATCCATACCTGGTTTTGGCTTAAATGTTAAAGCATAAACTGCACTGTGTAAGAACTCCCTGTCTATGTTCCGGTCTATGTTTTTCAGTCAAATTTGTTTTCTTTTTGTTTTGTTTCCCTGGATCCCAGAACCTATATGTTGTAAGTTACTGCTAGAGATAGTTTAGGGTTTATAGTCTATTGTTGGAATATGGCAGGGGCAGTGAACATTAGCGCATCTGGTGTTTGCCTAGAGCAGTGTTTCCCAACCTTTTTCGGGTCGGGGCACACCTCGAAAAAAAAAAAATCCGCGGGGCACCGCTACAGAGGTTGACGAGCAAAAAAAAAAAAGGGGGGGGGGGGGGAAATGGTAAAAAATGCAATGCACTATATCTATTTATCAGTGGGTATGTAGTTTAAAGTGCTGCTTTATACAGCAACTCACCAATGACGTCTTCTCTAATTTGCAATGTTGCCTTCTCTTCTCCATCTGGTCTGGGCCATCATCACGATTTCTTCCACACACAATTCTTCACCGTTAAACCTGCAAAACAAATCTATTAGGCGCCGAACTTTTTTTTAAATGGGTGACAGAGGGGTGTAGAAGAGTGTACATGGGTGACAGAAGGATGTAGAGGGGTGGACATGGGTGACAAAGGAGTTTAGAGGGGTGTAGAGGAGCGTACAGAGGGTTGTACAGGAGCGTACATGGGTGACAGAGGTGTAGAGGAGCGTACAGAGGGGTGCAGAGGAGCGTACATGGGTGACAGGGGTGTAGAGGAGTGTACAGAGGGGTGTAGAGGAGCGGACAGAGGGGTGTAGAGGAGCATACATGGGTGACAGGGGTGTAGAGGAGCGTACATGGGTGACAGGGGTGTAGAGGAGTGTACAGAGGAGTGTAGAGGAGTGTACAGAGGAGTGTAGAGGAGTGGAGAGAGGGGTGTAGAGGAGCGTACATGGGTGACAGGGGTGTAGAGGAGTGTACAGAGGGATGTAGAGAGGGGTGTAGAGGAGCATACATGGGTGACAAGGGTGTAGAGGAGTGGACAGAGGGGTGTAGAGGAGCATACATGGGTGACAGGGGTGTAGAGGAGTGGACAGAGAGGTGTAGAGGAGCGTACATGGGTGACAGAGGGGTGTAGATGAGTGTACAGAGGGGTGTAGAGGAGCGTACATGGGTGACAGGGGTGTAGAGAAGCAGACAGGGGGGTAAAGGAGTGGACAGAGGGGTGTAGAGTAGTGTACATGGGTGACAGGGGTGTAGAGGAGTGGACAGAGAGGTGTAGAGGAGCAGACAGAGGGGTGCAGAGGAGTGTACAGAGGGGTGTAGAGGAGCGTACATGGGTGACAGGGGTGTAGAGGAGTGGAGAGGGGTGTAGAGGAGCGTACATGGGTGACAAGGGTGTAGAGGAGTGGACAGAGGGGTGTAGAGGAGCGGACAGAGGGATGTAGAGGAGTGTACATGGGTGACAGGGGTGTAGAGGAGTGGACAGAGGGGTGTAGAGGAGCGGACAGAGGGATGTAGAGGAGTGTACATGGGTGACAGAGGTGTAGAGTAGCAGACAGAGGGGTGCAGAGGAGCAGACAGAGGGGTGCAGAGGAGCGTACATGGGTGACAGGGGTGTAGAGGAGTGTACAGAGGGGTGTAGCGGAGTGGAGAGAGGGGTGTAGAGGAGCGTACATGGGTGACAGGGGTGTAGAGGAGTGTACAGAGGGGTGTAGAGGAGCGTACATGGGTGACAGGGGTGTAGAGGAGTTTACAGGAGCGTACATGGGTGACAGGGGTGCAGAAGAGTGGACAGAGAGGTGTAGAGTAGTGGACAGAGAGGTGTAGAGGAGTGGACAGAGAGGTGCAGAGGAGTGGACAGAGAGGTGTAGAGGAGTGGACAGGGGTGCAGAGGAGTGGACAGGGGTGCAGAGGAGTGGACAGGGGTCAACAGGAGGGTGAACATGGGTGACAGAGGGATGACAGAAGGGTGGACGGGGGTGGACATGGGTGATGGGGGGTGAACGGGAGTGAAAGGGATGACAGGAGGGTGGACAGGGGTGACAGGAAGGTGGTGGACAGGGGTGACAGGAGGGTGGTTGACAGGGGTGACAGGAGGGTGGTTGACAGGGGTGACAGGAGGGTGGTTGACAGGGGTCACAGGAGGGTGGTTGACAGGGGTCACAGGAGGGTGGATGAGGGTGAACATGGGTGACAGGAGGGTGGACGGGGGGGGGCGGGAGTGAAAGGGATGACAGGAGGGGATGAACATGGGTGACAGGAGGGGGTGAACGGGAGTGAAAGGGATGACAGGAGGGTGAACATGGGTGACAGGAGGGGGGGCGGACTGGGTGACAGGGAGTGTGTGGACATGGGTGACAGGAGGGTGGATGAGGGTGAACATGGGTGACAGGAGGGTGGATGGGAGTGAAAGGGATGACAGGAGGGTGAACATGGGTGTCAGGAGGGGGGCGGACTGGGTGACAGGGGGGGGGGCGGACATGGGTGACAGGAGAGTGGATGAGGGTGAACATGGGTGACAGGAGGGTGGATGGGAGTGAAAGGGATGACAGCAGGGTGAACATGGGTGACAGGAGGGTGAACATGGGTGACAGGAGGGATGACAGGAGGGTGAACATGGGTGACAGGAGGGGGGGCGGACTGGGTGACAGGGGGGGTGGACATGGGTGACAGGGGGGTGGACATGGGTGACAGGAGGGTGGATGAGGGTGAACATGGGTGACAGGAGGGTGGATGGGAGTGAAAGGGATGACAGAAGGGTGGTGAACATGGATGACAGGAGGGTGGTGAACATGGATGACAGGAGGGTGGTGAACATGGGTGACAGGAGGGGGTGAACATGGGTGACAGGAGGGTGGTGAACATGGGTGACAGGAGGGGGTGAACATGGGTGACAGGAGGGTGGATGGGAGTGAAAGGGATGACAGGAGGGTGGTGAACATGGATGACAGGAGGGTGAACATGGGTGACAGGAGGGTGGATGGGAGTGAAAGGGATGACAGAAGGGTGAACATGGGTGACAGGAGGGGTGAACATGGGTGACAGGAGGGTGGATGGGAGTGAAAGGGATGACAGAAGGGTGGTGAACATGGATGACAGGAGGGTGAACATGGGTGACAGGAGGGTGGATGAGGGTGAACATGGGTGACAGGGGTGACAGGAGGGTGGATGGGAGTGAAAGGGATGACAGGAGGGGGTGAACATGGGTGACAGGAGGGTGAACGGGAGTGAAAGGGATGACAGGAGGGTGAACATGGGTGTCAGGAGGGGGGCGGACTGGGTGACGGGGGGGGCGGACTGGGAGACAGGGGGGGTGTGGACATGGGTGACAGGAGAGTGGATGAGGGTGAACATGGGTGACAGGAGGGTGGATGGGAGTGAAAGGGATGACAGCAGGGTGAACATTGGTGACAGGAGGGTGAACATGGGTGACAGGAGGGTGAACATGGGTGACAGGAGGGATGACAGGAGGGTGAACATGGGTGACAGAAGGGGGGGCGGACTGGGTGACAGGGGGGGTGGACATGGGTGACAGGGGGGTGGACATGGGTGACAGGAGGGTGGATGAGGGTGAACATGGGTGACAGGAGGGTGGATGGGAGTGAAAGGGATTACAGAAGGGTGGTGAACATGGATGACAGGAGGGTGGTGAACATGGGTGACAGGAGGGGGTCAACATGGGTGACAGGAGGGTGAACATAGGTGACAGGAGGGTGGATGAGGGTGAACATGGGTGACAGGAGGGTGGATGGGAGTGAAAGGGATGACAGGAGGGTGGTGAACATGGATGACAGGAGGGTGAACATGGGTGACAGGAGGGTGGATGAGGGTGAACATGGGTGACAGGGGTGACAGGAGGGTGGATGGGAGTGAAAGGGATGACAGGAGGGGGTGAACATGGGTGACAGGAGGGGGTGAACGGGAGTGAAAGGGATGACAGGAGGGTGAACATGGGTGACAGGAGGGGGGGCAGACTGGGTGACAGGGGGGGCGGACATGGGTGACAGGAGGGTGGATGAGGGTGAACATGGGTGACAGGAGGGTGGATGGGAGTGAAAGGGATGACAGGAGGGTGAACATGTGGGTGACAGGAGGGGGGCGGACTGGGTGACGGGGGGCGGACTGGGTGACAGGGGGGGGGTGGACATGGGTGACAGGGGGGGTGGACATGGGTGACAGGAGGGTGGATGAGGGTGAACATGGGTGACAGGAGGGTGGATGGGAGTGAAAGGGATTACAGAAGGGTGGTGAACATGGATGACAGGAGGGTGGTGAACATGGGTGACAGGAGGGGGTCAACATGGGTGACAGGAGGGTGAACATAGGTGACAGGAGGGTGGATGAGGGTGAACATGGGTGACAGGAGGGATGACAGGAGGGTGAACATGGGTGACAGGAGGGGGGGCGGACTGGGTGACAGGGGGGGTGGACATGGGTGACGGGGGGGGTGGACATGGGTGACAGGAGGGTGGATGAGGGTGAACATGGGTGACAGGAGGGTGGATGGGAGTGAAAGGGATTACAGAAGGGTGGTGAACATGGATGACAGGAGGGTGGTGAACATGGGTGACAGGAGGGGGTCAACATGGGTGACAGGAGGGTGAACATAGGTGACAGGAGGGTGGATGAGGGTGAACATGGGTGACAGGAGGGTGGATGGGAGTGAAAGGGATGACAGGAGGGTGGTGAACATGGATGACAGGAGGGTGAACATGGGTGACAGGAGGGTGGATGAGGGTGAACATGGGTGACAGGGGTGACAGGAGGGTGGATGGGAGTGAAAGGGATGACAGGAGGGGGTGAACATGGGTGACAGGAGGGGGTGAACGGGAGTGAAAGGGATGACAGGAGGGTGAACATGGGTGACAGGAGGGGGGGCAGACTGGGTGACAGGGGGGGCGGACATGGGTGACAGGAGGGTGGATGAGGGTGAACATGGGTGACAGGAGGGTGGATGGGAGTGAAAGGGATGACAGGAGGGTGAACATGTGGGTGACAGGAGGGGGGCGGACTGGGTGACGGGGGGGGCGGACTGGGTGACAGGGGGGGGGGTGGACATGGGTGACAGGGGGGGTGGACATGGGTGACACGGGGGGGTGGACATGGGTGACAGGGGGGGGTGGACATGGGTGACAGGGTGGGGTGGACATGGGTGACAGGGGGGGGTGGACATGGGTGACGGGGGAGGGGGTGGACATGGGTGACAGGGGGGGTATACGGTAGACCCGGGTGATTGGGGGGGGGTTGGGCAGGGTTGAGAAGGGGTAACAGAGGGGGTGGAAAGGGTACAGTACCTTAAGCAAGCCGGTCCGCGCAGCTTTGCAGGTCCACGGCAGGCACAGGATTCCGGCAGGTGAAGATCGTTCCGATCCAGGGACCCATTTTCGGCCCACTGCACCGCAAGGTGGAAGGGGGACGCAGGGGACGCAGTGGGGAGGGGGAGGGGGACGCTGTGTGCGCAGTGCGCACGCAGGCTTCCCTTCCCCCCTGCGCCGCCAGTCATAAGCGCGCAGGCCGGGGTGGGATATTTAAAAAGAAAAATCAATAAAAAATTTAGAAAAAACACGGCAAAATCCCGCGGCACCACGGCCAGTGGCGAACGGCACACACGTGTGCCGCGGCACCGCGGTTGGGAATCACTGGCCTAGAGTTTAGTGGAAGATCTAGGGAAAGATTAGAGAGCATTAGTTAAGGCCAGTAATTCCTGTTCGTCATCTTCTGTTTTGTTCTTTGCTGCCAACATATAATTTAACATCCAATCCTATAATCTCCAGGTCCAATTATCTAATGGTAGTTTGCTAAACTCATATATGTTTTCTTCCAATATTTACATGTGGTATCCCAGAACAGTGTCATCGTTTGCTACTCAGAACACTGTTTGGGTGGCTGTAGTCACAAAGGTTTCCTGCCCTGTTCTTTAAGTGTTTTGCAATGTAAATTTATTTTTCTGTGTTTTAAAATATTGTGTACATGCACTGAACTTGATATAAGTGTAAGGAATTAACATTATCTACCCAAAAGCCTTATCTTCACTGTAAAAGTTCTGGTAACATGTCACATGTCCACCTCTTAGCCAGTGCGGTTAATTACTGTCCAGGAACAGGGGAGGGATTCTAAAACACATGTTCAACTGGGCTCTGGCCTCTGGTCTCTAACTTTCAGAGGGAATCTGTCTCTAGCTTCAACATTTTGGCAAAATTCACCAAAACTGCAACCTATCTAGCATGTCCTGCCACAGGGATACCACAAGTGTTAGTATTAGGGACAAAGACAAGTCCGACTGACCCTATTGCAAACTAAGGCTGTGTGCGACTATTCCTCTTGAACTGGCCTAGACAGTGACTAGGGATTTCTTTCTGGATGCCCTCAAAGATGGTGTCTCAGAGAACCCAAGGAAATGTAAGTGAAGTAGGGGATCATTGCATAGCTTACCCTGTATCTCAAATCTACATTATCCCAAAATGTTATTTATCTGTATTGGAGCTGCACCAGAAGTAAAGAACAACTTGTCTTCTATAAACTCTGCTTTTGAGGTATTATTTTCCTGGAGCCTTGGTATGGATTACAGTTTAATTGAAGTAATGTTTTGTAGGACTGTACATCAAAATATAGGTTTGCACCAATCCTACTATGTGACACTACAACCCTCAACATTCACCATTTACTACAAATACAACCCTACTTATGGTGTCCCAAACTTTTCATTTGCACAACCGAAAGGTAAGCCAAGCATCCTACCATCACTTGTTCTTATTCACCACTCACCATAGATACTTTGATAAGTGAACTATAGATAATAAGTGCTACCATTATTTTGGTTTAACTTAGAATTTATTTTCAATGTGGTAACGTTTTTTTTTCCATCCGTATCTGCTGTCCCTGCAATAATCTCTTTTGTATGCCAATGAGGTATATATTAAAAAGGCTGCAGACTTTAAAATGTCCTTGTGAATTTTAAGACAGCAAATGAATTGAGCGCTTCAGTCAGTGTCATTGTAGGCCAAAACTAACACTTCATTGTAGTTAATAAATGAAAAATCCAGGAGGCCGATAAGGGCCATATCTATGAAAACTGCTTCATTCATCTGATTTTTTCTCCTCGTAATCCCAGACACAAATAATTTTCTAATTCTCTAGTTTAAACCTGTGGTTCATGTTATACAGATTCACTAGTTTCTAAGGAATAATTTTTCTTAAATTCTTTCGCAACTTTTTTCTTCTTTATTTCATGGAAATGTGAGTCTTGATAAGATACAGAAGCAGCTTTTCAATGTGCAACAAAGGCTGCAGAGATAGAAGAGATATTGTAATAGGAAACCGCGACAATTGGACAGTGCATCTTGAATGTCAATCTGCCGTGGAGGAAACATTGCAGTGAGTTATTCTCAACATGGAATTATATTTATACTTGTACGCACTTTTATTAAAGTACAACCCAAGAACCCATCTGTCACCAAGTATAGTAGATGCTAATGTTCACCAGAGCTGTAGCTAACTTTTTTTTGTATCAAGGTGACAACATAATTTTTATATTTTTTCTACAGCTGCAATCTTGCCCACTGAAGCATGACAGCACCCCCTCGGAAAAGCCTCAAGGCACCCCTTAACTCCCTACTCCTGTGCAAGAGAGTGCAGCTTCCAGGTCCACTCCAGTCTTGACGATCACCTCACTCGCCTTATGGGATTTATAGCACTGATGTTCACAGCTAAGAGAAACCCCCTACGCCTCTTCCTAAAAGAAAACAAAAATGAAAGTTACCCTTTCTTTTACTAATTCAAACTATACTGAAACATATTCTTTTTTTCTAAAATGTTTTTTTCCTGTCCTACCTGGGACTTCTGTAAATTATCCATAAAAATCACTGAAGTCAAAATTCAGCAAGAAATTATTAGTGTTGTGCAAACACTGTAGATCTACAGCAAAATTTCTCAGTGTTGATCAATACATAGATTTGATTAGCAAATTCTGTACCAAAAACTGCAGTAATCAAACAAATTCACACAAAATCTACAACATTTGGTGAATATTTTTCACTGTGGACTTTGGTCATACCCTAAAAGGGCTATATGTGGCCGTAATCCAGTTTTTCATTTATTAGTGTATGATTGCTGGAACCTTCCTGACAATGGCAAGAATGAGAATCCGTAGTTTCCCACTTCTCCTAACCTCATTCCTACAGTCTACAGCTGTGAGGAAGAAGAATTGGACTGCCCAGACAGACCACCAGCAGAGAGGATCATTTGATCTGCCTTCCATAATTTCCTTGTCCACCATGCGGACACAGTGGCATCTTGGACGCTGTGTGGTAATCGGTTTAATCCTGCCTTTTCTGTGGAGTAACACACTGCCCCAACTTCAGTGTGATGATCTGGTTAATCACCCCTAATGGTGATACCAAGGACAATAACAACTCAGGGATATGTACAGGACATCCTGCGGCCACATGTGTTGTCTCTCATTGCTTCCAACTGGTATTTTTCGGCAATATATTTCTCCCCGGCACACAGCAAGGGTTTCCCAGGAATGTCTCCGCTAGGTTTCATTACTTTCTTGGCATACCAGGTTGCCAGATTTATTGCCAAATGATAGGACCAGCTGGAATTTCAGGTTTGCCAATGCCCAACTGCAAAATCTGTGAGCAAGCAGAGACTGAATACCTCCATACCGAACCATATTTCATCTTGTATCCAGCTAGGGGTGGCACAACAAGGTACTTCCTTACCATTGGATGTTTTTTTTCCTAATAAACATATTCTTCCACTGCAATACTGTAGTCACATCATTACATTTAAAGTTTAATTTGATTTCAAGAACTCCTTCTCGGTGTGTTTATTTTGTCAATGAATGTAAACCACAAGTGAGGACAATAAGCTAAGGTTTGGAAAGTGTTCATTTCACTCATTTAACATAAATTATGACATTTTCTTATCAGTTGTGGTGGCCATTTTAGGAAGTCAGCCATATTGGTTATACCATTTCAGGAAGTCAGCCATATTGGTTATTACTTTTAGGTTAAGAAAAATTGCTACATTTTCAGAACACAATGGCACCATATAATTGATTTCTTTAACTTTTTAAAACATAAATCAAAGAACTTTTTCCAAGTCCAAAAGTACATGTGCCAACCTTTAAGGAAACCTCTGTCATCTTCAGTGGTGCATGTGACATGTTGTGTTTCTGAACAAATACACCATCAGACTATTACTTTTGCAGAACATCTCCACAGTCTGACTGTTGAAACATAAAAACACATTTTCTTTTTTACCACAGAAGAAAATCTAAGTCATCAATCATAAGAAGCAATATGTGATACATCCAAAGGGGAAAAATGTCAATCTCTTCTGTAAACCTCCACTAACTGAGAAGTCTATGGCTTTTACACAGTGCTGATACTACAGTTTATTAGGGAGAGTCTAATAAAGTCTTTGAAGTAGGGGTGACCTATACAGGGTCCAGGGGTTATATTTGAACTTTAAATCTGGAATTAAAGTCACTGGACCACATGAGGAAACAGGAACAGGTACTTACTACTAAGACTTGAAATGCTTGGGTGAGGGTGCTTATTACAGATTTTGCACTGTGGTACTGTTCCCTCTGCATATGCTCATTCTTTGAAGTGTTTGAAGTGTAAATTGTGTAGAATTAGTAATACATACTGCAGTAGTGTGGTGTCCTGGTACGGAACGTATTACCGTGCCTGCAATTTCAGGTAGATGTTTCCCCAGGCATCTGTTCTGGCCCACATTTCCAGGAAAGATGTTTTGTGAGCTTCTATTAATTGTTTATTGATTTATGTTATTTATGCCTTTGTATGATTAATATGTTGTGAAAGGGGCTGCTGTACCTGTAAGGTAGAACTGCAGAGGTGTCGTGTGAACTACTGTGGCCAAAAGGGATCTCCTGCCCTGGGTTTAGTTGGTCTGTTTAGGTGGGGAGGAGTCAGTTTAAGGGGTTTTCTGCCCCTAGACATCTTATCCCCTATCCAAAGGATAGGGGATAAGATGTCAGATCGCCGGGGTCCCGCTTCTGGGGACCCCTGGGATCTCCGCTGCAGCACCCCGCTATCATTACTGCACAGAGCGATTTCGCTCTGCACATAATGACGGGCAATACAGGGGCCGGAGCATCGTTACGTCATGTCTCCGCCCTTCGTGACGTAATGGTCCGCCCCGTCAATACAAGTCTATGGGAGGGGGCGTGATGGTCGTCACGCCCCCTGCCATAGAATTGCATTAAGGGGATGGGCCGTGATGTCATGAGGGGCGGAGCCATGACGTCACGCAGCTCTGGCCCCTGTATTGCGAACTCGCTCTGTGCAGTAATGATGGCTGGGTGCCGCAGTAGCGATCCCCGGGGTCCCCAGCAGCGGGATCTAACATCTTATCCCCAATTCTTTGGATAGGGGATAAGATGCCAGGGGCAGAGTACCCCTTTAAGTAGAGTTGTAGAGTTCAGTACAGAGTGAGGAGAGGAGTCGTGGTGGAGTCTGAGAGAAAGTCAAAGTTCAGCAAGGAAGCAACAACACTACCTACAGGCATTCCTCCCATTCAGTCAAAGTTGTGGAGAGAAGTAGCTAGAGAGACGACAGGGGCCCTGTAGCACAAGTTGAGGTATGAGAGTAGAAAGCCTGCGAAGGCTGCAGTCCAAAGGTGTACACTCGCAGAATTCTCTGAGTTTTGTGCTCTGTAGTTAATGTTAAAGGGGTACTCCGGTGGAAAACATCATTTTTTTTCACTTCAGCTGGCTCCAGAAAGTTAAACAGATTTGTTAATTACTTCTAAAAATCTTAATCCTTCCAGTACTTATCAACTACTGTATGCTCCAGAGGAAGTTGTATAGTTATTTCCTGTCTGACCACAGTGCTCCTGTCTGTGTCAGGAACTGTCCAGAGTTGGAGTAAATCCCAATAGCAAACCTCTCCTGCTCTGGACAGTTCCTGAGATGGACAGAGGTGTCAGTAGAGACAACTGTGCTCAGACTGAAAACTCAACTTCCTATGTCGAATACAGCAGCTGATAAATACTGGAAGGATTAAGATTTTTTAATAGAAGTCATTTACAAATTTGGAAATGCAGATATGTGTAGCTCAACCACAAAAAATGGGCGAGGTTAACTAAAAGCTGTCCCCCACAGAGAGATATAGAAAAATGATAGAAATGGGATATTAGTCCTCAGCTCAATATCAAAAAGATTAATGGTGGATGTCTGGTGTCAATAATAGAGAAAACGAAATTGGTATATAAATGGTATTTAATAGATATTAAATAGTACGTTCCCGCAGGGCCCTACGGTGGCGCACAATTGGTTAAAAGGTAATAAATATAAAAAATGCAACAAGTTATTACACTACAGAGCGAATGATACTATTAATAACAAATGTATCTATTATGGCTGCCAGCCATATAGCGATACACTGGGTGATAATGTAACATACAGTGTTATGCTGATCAGGATGTAAGTGAATTCAGTGTGCACAAAAATAAATAAAAATTGGTGACTGTGATTCAGCCTTTTATATTGGTCTAGTTCACACTACAGCTGCGGTTTTACAAGCACTGATCGGACAGTTCCTTTCTGGAGAGATCCTATTTATCATCCATTCACTACATGGTCCTGTATTCAAATCCATCTGCTGAACCGGTGCAGAGCCCTCCATCATTGGAATAAATATTTCTATCTGCATGCATCATTGATATTCAACGTAATCCAGTATCAACTAACCTCCCGCACAAGGTCAGCTGACCTGCCATCAGCTGACCTGCTACGTCAGACGCCAAGAGACAACTCGCCGGTGAGAGCGGCTGGATACTCATGCCAGCGATCATATTTTCATTTGCAGACCATTTGGCTGTGGAGTGGAGAAACCGGTAACAGCGATCCAGCTTTAATACCCACTATACAAATTTATTTATGTTATAATCATTTACAGCACATGATTTTATCACAGGACATTGTCTCAGGACAATCGTAGGATTCATTCTACAGGACACAACTCCACCACCTATAGGACTGTCACCATTATTATTTACAGGACATTTTGTACTTTTTATATTTTTATTTTTATACATTTTTTTTAATTCTTATTTTTTCTACTAAGCTATTTCCTTTCCAGGAGGAATGTTTTTAATTTTTATTTATTTTTGTGCACACTGAATTCACTAACATCCTGATCAGCGTAACACTGTATGTTACATTATCACCCAGTGTATCGCTATATGGATGGCAGCCATAATAGATACGTTTGTTATTAATAGTATCATTCGCTCTGTAGTGTAATAACTTGTTGCATTTTTTATATTTATTACCTTTTAACCAATTGAGCGCCACCGTAGGGCCCTGCGGGAACGCACTATTTCATATCTATTAAATACCATTTATATACCAATTTCGTTTTCTCTATTATTGACACCAGACATCCACCATTAATCTTTTTGATATTGAGCTGAGGACTAATATCCCATTTCTATCATTTACAAATGTGTTTAACTTTCTGGCACCAGTTGATTTGAAAAAAAATTGTTTTCCACCAGAGTACCCCTTTAACTCTGTCTCAATACAATGTAACACCAACTCAGTATAATAAATCACTGTTCCGATTATGAATCAACATAAATTATATCAACCTATTATCTTATTATCACCAACAGGTCTACATACACATGGTTTTAATATATATATATATATATATATATATATATATATATATATATATATATATATTTTTTTTTTTTTTTGCCTTCCTTACATCGTTTATTACTATCTTGATCACCATGTATATATACAAATAATGTTTCAACATATTTCCACATAATAAACATTCATGAACATATCCTTGATATGCCATCTCTCTATACCCAATTATTATTTTTTATTCATTTATTTTTATTTTTTGCAATCAAATTTTTACACTCAAGAAGAAGTTGACAACGAATTTTCCACATCCAGGTTTTGCATCACAACACCAGACAATCAGTATCCCCGGTACAACGATCCAGTACACAATTTGTATATAACGATGAGAACTATCCAATTACAGGGCTGCTGCAGGTATAAATAGTACCTCTCCACAACCAGTCAGCCATTGCTACTGAAAAAGAGGTAGATGAATACCTCGAAACGTGTCTAGCCTCTATCACCTATACCCCAGTATTGGCAAACCCCACGATCTTTACCATCATTCACCGGATTGCAAGAAATTTCCCGGAGCACGCTTCCGGGGTTGTACGCATCCCACCTGCCAGCGGACGTCTCCCCGGCAAAAACCTTTTCCGGCAACCAGGCTCCAGGACATTGCTGGTAAGAGGCACAGTGGGCCAAATCCCCAAATCCACTCAAAACTTTCCATGTGCCGCTGGGGTAGAGTGGTCCACATTTGAGGGGCCTCCAGCACTGCAGAACGCAGCCTCATGCACCCACAGGATTACAATTAAGAGACTATCTATATCCCACTCATCAATCTCTATCCCTGTGCCGCCAGGGTAGAGTGGGATACACACAAGGAAACCCCAGCGCCACAGAGCGCATTCATTTTAACCCCTTACCAACATGCTGCCGCATGCAGTATCCTGACCAGATACGAGCTATACAGAGACATCACTACTCAGACTATAAGATATTTGTAATGAACCATACAAGGCAGGATCTCAGTGCATACAGCTATAAACGCTACAGACTATTTCCTACACTGGGATACCAGCACTTTTTACCCTGTATATTATATGTCTATTTTATTGTATGAATATTTTATACATTCATTACCTTGCTTATCGTGGTGAGTGCGATGTACATAGGACACCACAAGCACTATCATAAAAATAATAAATTGTTTTAAATTAATTCACTGAATCTACATGATTTTTTACATATATTTTATATACACCCATTTATTAGTGACAATCAAGCCCAGACTTGAGGAAAGTGTACCCCCACTTTATACATTGTTCGCAGGTTGTATGGGATACACAACCTTTTTCACATTAGTACTCGTCCGGCAGTAATACTATTGTCCCTATTGTCGGGTTGCAGCTACCTATACACATTTTTGGCTAATTTAAAAATTTGTTTAACTTTAGGCACCAGTTGATTTGAAAAAAATTGTTTTCCACCGGAGTACCCCTTTAACCCTGTGTCTTGCTGCTCAATAAGTGTACAGGAGCAGGGGCTTCTGTCTTTGACCGGAGTCTTTGATTCTGTGCATACTTTCTGCTATTCTTCTCTGCAGATCCTCTCAAGCTCTGTCAGATTAGATCTGGAAGCCATTTTCAGGTGTCTACTCTTCACAGATGTTCAATTGGGTTCAAGTCAGGGCTCCGTCTAGGCCACTCAAAGAGTGCACAGAGTTTTCTCTAAGCCGCTAGTGAGGTCCAGAGCACTTTGGATCAGGTTTTTATTAAGAATATCTCTATAATTTGCTCCATTCAGCTTTTCTTTAACCCTGACCATCCTCCCTGCCCCAGCTGCTGAATAACACCTCACAGCATGATAGTGCCACCAACATTTTTCATTGTGGGGATGTTTTGGGTAACTTATTAACAGTGGCTGTTTGCTGTTAAATAATGCCGGAGTACAGAACTATATTCCGGCCTGACTCACTCCGAGCACTTTGTATGAAACATACATTCATTGTAATCTTCTTCACATCATGGCAGACAGTACATACAACAATTAAATCTTCATATAATGGCAGTCCTTAGCATATGTATCTTCATGATATGGCAGCTCTTAGCACAAGTTAACATGTAGGAGAGGTACATAGGCCTGCGTCCTTAAATCTTTTCTCACCAGCTGTGTTTTTTTTCCAAATACACAGCTCAAAAAAAATAAAGGGAACACAAACAACACAATGTAACTCCAAGTCAATCACACTTCTGTGAAATCCCACTGTCCATTCAGGAAGCAACACTGATTGACAATCAATTTCACATGCTGTTGTGCAAATGGAACAGACAACAGGTGGAACTTATAGACAATTAGCAAGACACCCCCAATAAAGAAGTGGTTCTTCAGGTGGCGACCTCAGACCACTTCTCAGTTATGCTTCCTGGCTGATGTTTTGGTCACTTTTGAATGCTGGCGGTGCTTTCACTCTAGTGGTAGCATGAGACGGAGTCTACAATCCACACAAGTGGCTCAGGTAGTGCAGTTCATCCAGGATGGCACATCAATGCGAGCTGTATCAAGAAGGTTTGCTGTGTCTGTCAGCATAGTGTCCAGAGCATGGAGGCGCTACCAGGAGACAAGCCAGTACATCAGGAGACATGGAGGAGGCCGTAGGAGAGCAACAACCCAGCAGCAGGACCCCTACCTCTGTCTTTGTGCAAGGAGGAGCACTGCCGGAGCCCTGCAAAATGACCTCCAGCAGGCCACATATGTGCATGTGTCTACTCAAACGGTCAGAAACAGATTCCATGAGGGTGGTATGAGGGCCCGACATCCACAGGTGGGGGTTGTGCTTACAGCCCAACATTGTGCAGGATGTTTGGCATTTGCCAGAGAACACCAAGATTGGCAAATTTGCCACTGGTGCCCTCTGCTTTTCACAGATGAAAGCAGGTTCACACTGAGCACATATGACAAATGCGACGTCTGGAGACACCGTGGAGAACGTTCTGCTGCTTGCAACGTCCCCAGCATGACCGGTTTGGCGGTGGGTCAGTAATGGTGTGGGGTGGCTTTTCTTTGGGGGGCCACACAGCCCTCCATGTGCTTGCCAGAGGTAGCCTGACTGCCATTAGGTACTGAGATCAGATCCTCAGACCCCTTGTGAGACCATATGCTGATGCGGTTGGCCCTGGGTTCCTCCTAATGCAAGTCAATACTAGACCTCATGTGGCTGGAGTGTGTCAGCAGTTCCTGGAAGAGGAAGGCATTGATGCTATGGACTGGCCTGCCCATCCCCCAGACCTGAATCCGATTTAGCACATCTGGGACATCCTGTCTCGCTCCATCCACCAATGCCACGTTGCACCACAGACTGTCCAGGAGTTGGCGGATGCTTTAGTCCAGGTCTGAGAGGACATCCCTCAGGAGACCATCCGCCACCTCATCAGGAGCATGCCCAGGCATTGTAGGGAGGTCATACAGGCATGTGGAGGCCATACACACACTTCTGAGCCTCATTTTGACTTGTTTTACAGACATTACATCAAAGTTGGATCAGCCTGTAGTGTGGTTTTCCCCTTTGATTTTGAGTGTGACTCCATGTCCAGACCTCCATGAGTTGATAAATGTGATTTCCATTGATCATTTTTGTGTGATTTTGTTGTCAAAATATTTAACTATGTAAAGACAAAAGTATTTCATACAATTAGTTCATTCATTCAGATCTATGATGTTGTTACGCCGAGCGCTCCGGGTCCCCGCTCCTCCCCGGAGCGCTCGCTACACTCTCCTCACTGCAGCGCTCCGGTCAGATCCACTGACCCGGGGCGCTGCGATACCGCCTCCAGCCGGGATGCGATTCGCGATGCGGGTAGCGCCCGCTCGCGATGCGCACCCCGGCTCCCGTACCTGACTTGCTCCCCGTCGGTCCTGTCCCGGCGCGCGCGGCCCCGCTCCTTAGGGCGCGCGCGCGCCGGGTCTTTGCGATTTAAAGGGCCACTGCGCCGCTGATTGGTGCAGTGGTTCCAATTAGTCTGATCACCTGTGCACTTCCCTATATCACCTCACTTCCCCTGCACTTCCTTGCCGGATCTTGTTGCCATTGTGCCAGTGAAAGCGTTTCCTTGTGTGTTCCTAGCCTGTGTTCCAGACCTCCTGCCGTTGCCCCTGACTACGATCCTTGCTGCCTGCCCCGACCTTCTGCTACGTCCGACCTTGCTTCTGTCTACTCCCTTGTACCGCGCCTATCTTCAGCAGCCAGAGAGGTGAGCCGTTGCTAGTGGATACGACCTGGTCACTACCGCCGCAGCAAGACCATCCCGCTTTGCGGCGGGCTCTGGTGAAAACCAGTAGTGACTTAGAACCGGTCCACTAGCACGGTCCTCGCCATCCCTCTCTGGCACAGAGGATCCACCTCCTGCCAGCTGGCATCGTGACAGTAGATCCGGCCATGGATCCCGCTGAAGTTCCTCTGCCAGTTGTCGCTGACCTCACCACGGTGGTCGCCCAGCAGTCACAACAGATAGCGCAACAAGGCCAACAGCTGTCTCAACTGACCGTTATGCTACAGCAGTTACTACCACAGCTTCAGCAATCATCTCCTCCGCCAGCTCCTGCACCTCCTCCGCAGCGAGTGGCCGCTTCTGGTTTACGCCTATCCTTGCCGGATAAATTTGATGGGGACTCTAAGTTTTGCCGTGGCTTTCTTTCCCAATGCTCCCTGCACTTGGAGATGATGTCGGACCAGTTTCCCACTGAAAGGTCTAAGGTGGCTTTCGTAGTCAGCCTTCTGTCTGGAAAAGCCCTGTCTTGGGCCACACCGCTCTGGGACCGCAATGACCCCGTCACTGCCTCTGTACACTCCTTCTTCTCGGAAATCCGAAGTGTCTTTGAGGAACCTGCCCGAGCCTCTTCTGCTGAGACTGCCCTGTTGAACCTGGTCCAGGGTAATTCTTCCGTTGGCGAGTATGCCGTACAATTCCGTACTCTTGCTTCAGAATTATCCTGGAATAATGAGGCCCTCTGCGCGACCTTTAAAAAAGGCCTATCCAGCAACATTAAAGATGTTCTGGCCGCACGAGAAATCCCTGCTAATCTACATGAACTCATTCACCTAGCCACTCGCATTGACATGCGTTTTTCCGAAAGGCGTCAGGAGCTCCGCCAGGATATGGACTCTGTTCGCACGAGGCGTTTCTTCTCCTCGGCTCCTCTCTCCTCTGGTCCCCTGCAATCCGTTCCTGTGCCTCCCGCCGTGGAGGCTATGCAGGTCGACCGGTCTCGCCTGACACCTCAAGAGAGGACACGACGCCGCATGGAGAACCTCTGCCTGTACTGTGCTAGTACCGAACACTTCCTGAAGGATTGTCCTATCCGTCCTCCCCGCCTGGAAAGACGTACGCTGACTCCGCACAAAGGTGAGACAGTCCTTGATGTCTACTCTGCTTCTCCACGTCTTACTGTGCCTGTGCGGATGTCTGCCTCTGCCTTCTCCTTCTCTACTATGGCCTTCTTGCACTCCGGATCTGCAGGAAATTTTATTTTGGCCTCTCTCGTCAACAGGTTCAACATCCCAGTGACCAGTCTCGCCAGACCCCTCTACATCAATTGTGTAAACAATGAAAGATTGGACTGTACCATACGTTTCCGCACGGAGCCCCTTCTAATGTGCATCGGATCTCACCACGAGAGGATTGAACTTTTGGTCCTCCCCAATTGCACTTCTGAAATTCTCCTTGGACTTCCCTGGCTTCAACTTCATTCCCCAACCCTGGATTGGTCCACTGGGGAGATCAAGAGTTGGGGGCCCTCTTGTTCCAAGGACTGCCTAAAACCGGTTCCCAGTAACCCTTGCCGTGACTCTGTGGTTCCTCCCGTGACCGGTCTCCCTAAGGCCTATATGGACTTTGCGGATGTTTTTTGCAAAAAACAAGCTGAGACTCTACCTCCTCACAGGCCTTATGATTGTCCTATCGACCTCCTCCCGGGCACTACTCCACCCCGGGGCAGAATTTATCCTCTATCCGCCCCAGAGACTCTTGCCATGTCTGAATACGTCCAGGAAAATTTAAAAAAGGGCTTTATCCGTAAATCCTCCTCTCCTGCCGGAGCCGGATTTTTCTTTGTGTCCAAAAAAGATGGCTCCCTACGTCCTTGCATTGACTACCGCGGTCTTAATAAAATCACGGTTAAGAACCGCTACCCCCTACCCCTCATCTCTGAACTCTTTGATCGCCTCCAAGGTGCCCACATCTTTACCAAACTGGACTTAAGAGGTGCTTATAATCTCATCCGCATCAGAGAGGGGGATGAGTGGAAAACGGCATTTAACACCAGAGATGGACACTTTGAGTATCTGGTCATGCCCTTTGGCCTGTGCAACGCCCCTGCCGTCTTCCAAGACTTTGTTAATGAAATTTTTCGTGATCTTTTATACTCCTGTGTTGTTGTATATCTGGACGATATCCTGATTTTTTCTGCCAATCTAGAAGAACATCGCCAGCATGTCCGTATGGTTCTTCAGAGACTTCGTGACAATCAACTCTATGCCAAAATAGAGAAATGTCTGTTTGAATGCCAATCTCTTCCTTTCCTAGGATACTTGGTCTCTGGCCAGGGACTACAAATGGATCCAGACAAACTCTCTGCCGTCTTAGATTGGCCACGCCCCTCCGGACTCCGTGCTATTCAACGCTTTTTGGGGTTCGCCAATTATTACAGGCAATTTATTCCACATTTTTCTACCGTTGTGGCTCCTATCGTGGCTTTAACCAAAAAAAATCAAGTCTTGGCCTCCTCAAGCGGAAGACGCCTTTAAACGGCTCAAGTCTGCCTTTTCTTCGGCTCCCGTGCTCTCCAGACCTGACCCTTCCAAACCCTTCCTATTGGAGGTTGATGCCTCCTCAGTGGGAGCTGGAGCTGTCCTTCTACAAAAAAATTCTTCCGGGCATGCTGTTACTTGTGTTTTTTTTTCTAGGACCTTCTCTCCGGCGGAGAGGAACTACTCCATCGGGGATCGAGAGCTTCTTGCCATTAAATTAGCACTTGAGGAATGGAGGCATCTGCTGGAGGGATCAAGATTTCCAGTTATTATTTACACCGATCACAAGAACCTCTCCTACCTCCAGTCTGCCCAACGGCTGAATCCTCGCCAGGCCAGGTGGTCTCTGTTCTTTGCCCGATTTAATTTTGAAATTCACTTTCGGCCTGCCGATAAGAACATTAGGGCCGATGCTCTCTCTCGTTCCTCGGATGCTTCTGAAGTTGAACTCTCTCCGCAACACATCATTCCTCCTGACTGCCTGATTTCCACTTCTCCAGCCTCCATCAGGCAAACTCCTCCTGGAAAGACCTTTGTTTCTCCACGCCAACGCCTCGGAATCCTCAAATGGGGTCACTCCTCCCATCTCGCAGGTCATGCAGGCATCAAGAAATCTGTGCAACTCATCTCTCGCTTCTATTGGTGGCCGACTCTGGAGACGGATGTTGTGGACTTTGTGCGAGCCTGCACTATCTGTGCCCGGGATAAGACTCCTCGCCAGAAGCCCGCTGGTTTTCTTCATCCTCTGCCTGTCCCCGAACAGCCTTGGTCTCTGATTGGTATGGATTTTATTACTGATTTACCCCCTTCCCGTGGCAACACTGTTATTTGGG
The DNA here is from genome assembly GCF_029499605.1 of Hyla sarda. NCBI lineage: Eukaryota > Metazoa > Chordata > Amphibia > Anura > Hylidae > Hyla > Hyla sarda. Next base: position 180,419,966 of record NC_079196.1, on the reverse strand, counting down.
TGGTCGTTGATCGATTCTCCAAAATGGCACATTTCATCCCTCTTCCTGGTCTTCCTTCAGCGCCTCAGTTGGCTAAACAATTTTTTGTACACATTTTTCGTCTTCACGGGTTGCCTACGCAGATCGTCTCGGATAGAGGCGTCCAATTCGTGTCTAAATTCTGGAGGGCTCTCTGTAAACAACTCAAGATTAAATTAAATTTTTCTTCTGCATATCATCCTCAATCCAATGGACAAGTAGAAAGAGTTAACCAGGTCTTGGGTGATTATTTACGACATTTTGTTTCCTCCCGCCAGGATGACTGGGCAGATCTTCTTCCATGGGCCGAATTCTCGTATAACTTCAGAGTCTCTGAATCTTCCTCCAAATCCCCATTTTTCGTGGTGTACGGCCGTCACCCTCTTCCCCCCCTCCCTACCCCGTTGCCCTCTGGTCTGCCCGCTGTGGACGAAATTTCTCGTGACCTTTCCATCATATGGAGAGAGACCCAAAATTCTCTCTTACAGGCTTCATCACGCATGAAGAAGTTCGCGGATAAGAAAAGAAGAGCTCCTCCCATTTTTTCCCCTGGAGACAAGGTATGGCTCTCCGCTAAATATGTCCGCTTCCGTGTCCCTAGCTACAAGTTGGGACCACGCTATCTTGGTCCTTTCAAAATTTTGTGCCAGATTAATCCTGTCTCTTACAAACTTCTTCTTCCTCCTTCTCTTCGTATTCCTAATGCCTTTCACGTTTCTCTTCTTAAACCACTTATCATCAACCGTTTCTCTCCCAAATCTGTTCCTCCCACTCCTGTTTCCGGCTCCTCGGACATCTTCTCCGTCAAAGAAATTCTGGCATCCAAAAAGGTCAGAGGGAAAACCTTTTTTTTAGTGGATTGGGAGGGTTGTGGTCCAGAAGAGAGATCCTGGGAACCTGAGGACAATATCCTAGACAAAAGTCTGCTCCTCAGGTTCTCAGGCTCTAAGAAGAGGGGGAGACCCAAGGGGGGGGGTACTGTTACGCCGAGCGCTCCGGGTCCCCGCTCCTCCCCGGAGCGCTCGCTACACTCTCCTCACTGCAGCGCTCCGGTCAGATCCACTGACCCGGGGCGCTGCGATACCGCCTCCAGCCGGGATGCGATTCGCGATGCGGGTAGCGCCCGCTCGCGATGCGCACCCCGGCTCCCGTACCTGACTCGCTCCCCGTCGGTCCTGTCCCGGCGCGCGCGGCCCCGCTCCTTAGGGCGCGCGCGCGCCGGGTCTTTGCGATTTAAAGGGCCACTGCGCCGCTGATTGGCGCAGTGGTTCCAATTAGTCTGATCACCTGTGCACTTCCCTATATCACCTCACTTCCCCTGCACTTCCTTGCCGGATCTTGTTGCCATTGTGCCAGTGAAAGCGTTTCCTTGTGTGTTCCTAGCCTGTGTTCCAGACCTCCTGCCGTTGCCCCTGACTACGATCCTTGCTGCCTGCCCCGACCTTCTGCTACGTCCGACCTTGCTTCTGTCTACTCCCTTGTACCGCGCCTATCTTCAGCAGCCAGAGAGGTGAGCCGTTGCTAGTGGATACGACCTGGTCACTACCGCCGCAGCAAGACCATCCCGCTTTGCGGCGGGCTCTGGTGAAAACCAGTAGTGACTTAGAACCGGTCCACTAGCACGGTCCTCGCCATCCCTCTCTGGCACAGAGGATCCACCTCCTGCCAGCCGGCATCGTGACAGATGTGTTCCTTTTATTTTTTTGAGCAGTGTATATGGCCTGGTTACTTCATCCAGCATGATGAATACATGTTCTAGCAAGTGACGTTGTGTCCATGCTTCCAAGATGGCAGCCTCTGTCTTTAGTTCTCTCAGTCATCATTCTCCTCTTTCTTCCGTGCGTCCGTATTCTTGAGGCCCTTGTATTGGACTCCCGTATTGGAGAACCCCAGCTCTATTTTCTCAGAGCCTCTTATGCTCAAATTTTGGGCATGTCTATGATAATTGAACTTATGTCCTTTATAAATGAGGGCGTGTTTATCCTAACTGAGGATGTGTCTACCATCACTAAGAGTCCATGAAAATACATATAAGGTTATTACGAGTATATGTCTCCTCCTTATGGGTTGGCTGAATATTAATTAACTCGTGGCCATATGCTTCTTCTGATTGGATACTACTTGTATTCATATATGGCCTTGTTCATCCCCACACTACAGGTGTACTTGAAATAGAATGTAGTATGTCATCACATGGTTTCTCAATGACAGCCTGTAACCTTCTAACACATGGTTTGTCTCTTGATAACCTTGAGTACCTCATTGCATAATTTTTATCACTGTAACCTCCAAAAATAATGCTTACAATTGAGGCCAAAAAGTTCAATTTTGGAACTAAAACTTACAACTCTGGACCAGAGAATCTTGTTTCTCACAATAGGAGAGTCCTTTAGGTGCTTTTCTTACAAACTCCCGGTGGCCTTTTTACCTATCTTTTACTGAGGAGAGACTTTCTTCTCGCCAGAGTATATATGTTTTCTCTCAACAGAGCTGCAATGTTTTTATTATGAGGTTCATGACATTTTTGACCTTGTTCTAGACCCCACCTTTGGAGCTATTATAGCTGGTTAGCAAAAAAATAGAGATAAGTATTGGGCTTACCATTAGATTTTAGGGACTTTGAGGGGAATTTATCATTGTCTGTGCACATTAAGTTCTTTTTTACACATTCTAAGAGTTCTCAGGTTTTCCAGAACTTAAAGCTACCACATTTTGAGTGGAAACATTAGTAAATTTGAAGATTTCTTTCGAAACGAAAACTTAGGATTTTTTTTACACTTGCCCCCTTCCCTCATGGCCATGCCCTTTTTGTAGGGTTTTCTGAGTAAAGTGGAAAGTTTGTAGGGTTTTTTGGATTTTTTTGTCAGAAATTCTGGTGCATGACATATGCAACACAAAAAACCCTACAAAGTGTACTCGGAAAAGCCTTAGTAAATGAGGCCCAATATGTTAGGAGATGTTGTGGAGATTTACCTAAAGGCAATGAGGCAAAGTGGCTTGTACTTGAGTTCATATTATTTTGTAAATTAGTCATCAAATTTCTTCTCCTGCCTTATTGTATCCCATATTTTAGGATTTAAATAATTTAGAAATAAATAGATTCTTGAAAGTTTGATCTGAATTGTTTATGAGTTACAAACTTTTGGACTGACTGATGGGTAGTTAGGCCAATTTTTTAGGAAGACAATGGGGGAGATTTAGCAAAACCTGTGCCGAGGCAAGTTGCCCAGTTGCCCATAGCAACCAATTTGCTTGCTTCTTTCATTTTTCAGAGACCTTGTTAAGAATGTAAGAAGTAAGCTCATTGGTTGCTATGGCCAACTGGGCGACTTTGCCTCTGCACAGGTTTTGATAAATCTCCCCCAATATACCTATCAGTGTTTGTAGGGTGAGAGAATACACAAACCCAGGAAGAACATTCAAGCTCTTTTCCTGTGTTTCCCATGGTTGGATTCAAACCCAGGGCCCTATTGTTGGTAATAGTACAAGCCATTGAGCAGATGCTGTATAGAGCCACCAGGCCTTATGTTCTAGAACTTTCATAGAAGAGACTGAGGGCATGTTCCCATATTTTGTACTTTCTAATGATGAGTTCATGAAACCTCATTCTTGCCTATGTTTTTATTAAGGAAAGCAATACAAATTTGTTCCTAGTTCTCTTTATTTTCCATTAGAAGAAAACTGTATCACAGTTTTTTTTATTTTTATTTTTATTTTATTTTATCTGTCATTGTGGTTTCCAGACAATAATCTCTGGAATGCTATCACTATATCTGTCTCTAAGTTGAACACTTTGACTGCACCCATTGAATATAAATACAACCAGGTTATTTAATTCAATTGACAGAAATTGATTGAAGGTGACTAGAGCTGGATCACAAAGTTATACTTGTCGAGACTGATCTCTTGAATAGAGAACCTATATAGTGGTCTTTATATATGTAAATTTTATTGTCCCATACCAAGTAAAAGAAGCTGACTGCAGTACAAGTATAATGGAGTGGAACTGTTATAAATGGATCTGGATAAGTTGGATGCTTGGGCTGAGAAGTGAAAGATGAAGTTCAACACTGATAAATGGATTCAATGTAGTGTTATGAATCGAGAGTTAAAATACACATGGGGAGAAAAAATACAGGCTGGGATTACATATTAAATGGGAACACTTTGGGGGACTGACAAGGCAAACAAAATCATGGGGTACATTAAAAGAGGCATAGATGCATCTGACAAGGAAATAATTCTACCACTGCAAATCACTAGTCAGACCACACATAGAATACAGTGTACAGTACTGGGCAAAAGTGTACAAGAAAGATATAGTGGAGCTGGAGAGGGTTCAAAGACGGGCAACCAGATCAATACGGGGAATGGGAGGACTACAGGGCTTAGGGGGCGACCTAATAACTATGTATAAATATATCAGGGGACAGTACTGACATTTTGCCCATGATCTATTATACCCAGGACTGTATCTATAACAAGAGGGCGACTGTATCTATAACAAGGGGGCATCCTCCTCTAAAGGAAAGAAGGTTCCTACACCAGCACAGATGGGGGTTTTTACTGTAAGAGCAGTGACACTATGGAACTCTCTTCTGGAGCAGGTGGTCATGGTGAACTCAATAAAACTGTTTAAAATGGGCCTGGATGCATGTCTGGAGAGTCATAACATTACAGGCTGTAGTCACGAGATATAGGTGAAGGGCTGTTGATTCAGGCATTTATTTTGATTTGGAGATTTAGATTCAGGAAGGATTTTTTTCCCCTAAAATAAGAAACATTGGCTTCTACTTGGTGTTTTTTTTTTGCCCTCCTCTGGAATAGCACTATAGGATAATAGGCTGAGCTGGAGCGACGTATGTGTTTTGTTCACCCTTCCAAAGTATGTAACTATGCTAAACAAATAAAAATAATTAAATAGACAATGTACAGTAAATGTATGATCCTCAAATGATCCAGAAAGATCCCCCCGTCTATTCTCTCCAATGGCCAGTAAGATGTTGTCTTAAATTAACCTCATCTAAATACATCACTCAAGATAAGAATAAATAATCTCACCCTGTTACAGTAGTTGCCTAAATGTAACAGGTAGAGACAGCTAAGATGGTGGCAGAAACAATGGGCCCAGGCCTTGATGCCTGAGAGGGAACAAAGGCCCTTCTGCTCCATATTATCAATGCTAAATGGTAGGTGGGGGACCCTGCTACAGACTTACATTGGAGCAAAGGAGCTCCAATTTACACTTCAATTTTCTTTATAGCACATCTCTTACATCACATCAGTGGCTGATCTTCTGTGGTTTCTATGATGTAGAAATTGCTGTGCAGTAAAATGTAAACATTTCTTTGCCAATACAATAATTTATGGACATTTAAGACAATTGTCTGCTGTAACACTGCTCACTTACATTTTGTTAACCAGCACCATAGTATCTGTAATATTAAAGGGGTACTCCACCCCTAGACATCTTATCCCCTATCCAAAGGATAGGGGATAAGATGTCTGATCGTGGGGGGTCCCGCCGCTGGGGACCCCCGCAATATAGCATGTGGCACCCACCTGTTTCTGCTCCAGAAGCGCTGGAGGGTCTGGGTCCCGAGCACGGGAACGGAAGTTTGTGACGTCACGACTTCGCCCCGTGTGACGTCACACCCTGTCCCCTCAATGCAAGTGTATGGGAGGGGGCGTGACGGCCATCAGAATAGACAATGCATCACAGCTTGCTCTGTATGGAGCTATGTAGCCATAGGCTATGACAAGTTCCCATGCTAACCCCGTCTACCACCAAAACTTATGACAATGTTGGCATGTAAGTATCAGAACTTAACAATGAAGAAATGGAAAAAACAGATCACCTGGTCTGATAAATTACATTTGTGTTTACCTCATATGGACTGGTGTAAGTGCCCCACTAACCTGCGGAAGACAGTATACCAGGATTCATTATGGGACAAAGACAAGCTGGTACAGGCAGAGTGATGCTCTAGGCAAAGTTCTGTTGAGAAATATTAGGTCCCGGCATTTATATGAATGTTGTTGATATGTACCACCTACCTCAACATTGTTAAAGGCCAAGGATACCCCTTCAGGTGTATTCCCTAGCTGTGGCCTATTTTGGTAAGAATGATTTGAGGAACATGACAAAGAGTTGAAGATGTTTTCTAGGCCTTCTAAAGTCTAATTTCCATGTATCCGGAATCCAGCATATTTTCCATCCGACCTGTAGATCCTGGATTGAAAAACACTGCATATATGTGAATCTAATCCAAATGGCAAATATGCCTTATGGTCTTTAGGACTAGTGCTGTTCCCCAGTTTCAGCCTATGTGGCAACAGATGGGAAGTCAGAAGCAAAAGAACCAGTTTGTGGCATCTGGCATTCCCATTTATTCCGATCTGTGATAATGTCAGATCTCCTGACTAATGTAAACCTTGCCAATTTCCCCAAATATCATTTTTCTTAGTATCTGTGTGATGTACTGTAAAAACAAGTCTGACCGATGGAGGCCGCACCTCACAGGACTTACAATGATCTGCTGCTAACATCTTGGTGCCAGATGCCACAGGATACCTTTAGAGGTCTTGTGAAGTTAAGTCCTGAAGGGTCAAAGCTTTTTGGAGACATCAAAGGTACCTACACAATTTTAGGCACATGACTTTAATACCAATGGCTATATATTAACTGTATATCTTGGAGCAGAGATAAAAAGAAAGATAATGTGAACTGAATGATTTTGCATTCCTTTTACCAATTCAACGGAGGAATCACATTTTCCGAATGAACAATTCACCTTTGTTCATAAACATAATTGTATGGTTTTATGGGATACAACAGGTTGGACAACACATTTGTTTCATTTTCGATTTAAATTCATTTTAGACTCCTTATGCCCTGATCCTCTTTTAAATTAAGCTTCTGGATGAAAACAGCAGAATATTAACATTTTGTCCTGATAGAATGTCCTCAGACTACAGCATGGGTCTCCAATTCTAATTATCAGGGATTTATAGTGATGGATAGTCTGCAAGAAAAAGGAACAAATTAAATTACTGGGAAGGCTAGAACTCTTGCGTTTCTAATTCATTAATGTCCCCTGCTAGCTCATTTCCAGTCATTTACATATGAACCAGTCATTTACGAAGTTGAGTCAAAAACAAATCTTCCAAGAACCTATTATGGCTTGTGTCAAGAAAAAAACACTGATATGCCACAATTACCATGTTGGCTATTTAACTTAACACTAAGAATCTGTGTCGCAATTTAAATTGGATGGCTTTAATTTCTTCACTGTCACAGTCATGCTACAGACTTCTGATTACTTAGGCGTAAGTCTACTGTAAATTGTTCTGAAGCCTAATACACTGCTACGTCTGCTCCTTAATCAGATATAGTCATTGACTGTTTTGTCTTAGGTCTTACCATGACAGTGAGGCATTCAAATGGATCACTCCACTAAAAGCATTCATGTTACACTAGCCTACATGAAATCCAACCCAAAAAATCCATCCCATATCACATTGGCCAATTCTTCCCAATGAGGTTGTTCCAACCAGACATCCCCTTCTCAAAAACCAGGGAAAGCTTTGTGTGGCCAACCACGTAATACATGGGTACACTGAGTCAGCTGTAATGATAACAGCATATGCTGTGAGCAAAAGCTCGAAATGTTTCTGAGTTTATACTTAACCCCTTCCCGACCTATGACATACCTGTACGTCATGAGTGGGAAGGTGTTCACGACCCATGACATACAGGTACGTCATGAACATTTTTGCCGCTACTTGCGGCATCCCGCAGCGCCCGGTAAGATGGTGGCTATCACTGATAGCCAGCCATCTTACCATGCGACCACGGGGGGTTTCATCCCCCACCCCCCCCAGCGATCACTGCTATCAGCTGGTCAAATCTGACTAGCTGATAGCAGTGTTCCGCTATGAGAATACTTAGCAGCGCGGTGTGTGAGTCCCGATCACGGGGATCGGGACACACACCGCTCTGCTAAGTGTCCCTGACCCGTCCCCCGGCGTCACTTACCCGGCCATGCGGTGTCCCGAGCGGTCCCGGCGCGAGCGGCGTCCTCCAGGCGGTCCCGGCGGCGCTGCGTCCCGGAGGTGAGTTTCCGGCAGCAGTGCGGCATCTTCATTGGCAGCAGTGAGATCGCCGTAAAGCGATCTCACGGCTGCCTCTGGGACTTTCAAAACTGCAACTCACAGCATGCTGGGAGTTGTAGTTTTGCAACATCTGGAGGTCCACAGTTTGGAGACCACTTTATAATGGTCTCCAATCTGTGCTCTTCCAGATGTTGCAAAACTACAAATCTCAGCATGCTCAGTCTGTCCAGGCATGCTGGGAGTTGTAGTTCTCTAACATCTGGAAGAGCACAGATTGGAGACCATTATACAGTGGTCTCCAAACTGTGGACCTCCAGATGTTGCAAAACTACAACTCCCAGCATGCCCAGACTGCCCAAGCATGCTGGAAGTTGTAGTTCGGCAACATCTGATCCTTCAGATATTGCCGAACTACAACTTCCAGCATGCCTGGGCAGTCTGGGCATGCTGGGAGTTGTAGTTTTGCAACAACTGGAGGCACACTAGTTGGAAAACATTGTCCGTTTCCTACCTCAGTGCCTCCAGTTGTTGCAATTGTTGCAAAACTATAACTCCCAGCATGCACTGACAGACCATGCATGCTGGGAGTTGTAGTTTTGCAACAGCTGGAGGCACACTGGTTTGGAAACACTAAGTTTGGTTGCAAAACACTTGAAAGTTTATTACTTAACTTAGTGTTTCCAAACCAGTGTGCCTCCAGCTGTTGCAAAACTACAACTCCCAGCATGCACGGACAGCCAAAGGGCATGCTCGGAGTTTGCAACAGCTGGATATTTGCCCCCTCCCCCCAATGTGAATGTACAGGGTACACTCACATGGGCGGAGGTTTACAGTGAGTGCTTCAAGTTTGAGATGGCGCAAATTTTGCGCTGCAGCTCAAACTTCCAGCAGCAAACTTGCTGTGAACCTCTGCCCATGTGACTGTACCCTAAAAACACTACACTACACTAACACTAACCTAAAATAAAAAGTAAAAAACACTACATATACACATACCCCTACACAACCCCCCTCCCCCAAAAAAATGAAAAACATCTGGTGCGCTACTGTTTCCAAAACGGAGCCTCCAGCTGTTGCAAAATAACAACTCCCAGTATTGCCGAACAGCCATTGACTGTCCAGGCATGCTGGGAGTTTTGAAACAGCTGGAGGCACCCTGTTTGGGAATCATTGGCATAGAATACCCCTATGCAAATCCCTAATTTAGGCCTCTCACTTTGGAGCCCTGTCGTATTTCAGGGCAACAGTTTTGGGACACATATGGGCTATTGCCATACTCGGGAGAAATTGGCTTACAAATTTTGGGGGGCTTTTTCTTCTTTAACCCCTTATGAAAAGGTGAAGTTGGGGTCTACACCAGCATGTTAGTGTAAAAAAATAAATTTTTTACACTGACATGCTGGTGTTGCCCTATACTTTTCATTTTCACAAGAGGTAAAAGGGAAAAAAGACCCTCTAAATTTGTAATGCAATTTCTCCCGAGTACGGAGATACCCCATATATGGGTGCAAAGTGCTCTGGGGGCGCACAACAAGGCCCAGAAGGGAGAGTGCGCCATGTACATTTGAGGTGATTTGCACAGGGGTGGCTGATTGTTACAGCGGTTCTGACAAACGCAAAACAATAAATATCCATATGTGACCCCATTTTGGAAACTACACCCCTCACGGAATGTAATAAGTGGTGCAGTGAGAATTTACACCCCACTGGCGTATGACAGATTTTTGGAACAATGGTCTGTGAAAATGAAAAATAAAATTTTTAATTTGCACAGTCCACTGTTTCAAATATCTGTCAAACGCCAGTGGGGTGTAAATGCTCACTGCACCCCTTATTAAATTCCATGAGGGGTGTAGTTTCCAAAATGGGGTCACATGTGGGGGGGGTCCACTGTTCTGGCACCATAGGGGCTTCCTAAATGGGACATGCCCCCCAAAAACCCTTTCAGAAAAACTAACTCTCCAAAATCCCATTGTCGCTCCTTCCCTTCTGAGCCCTCTACTGCGCCCGCCGAACAATTTACATACACATATGAGCTATTTTCTTACTCGAGAGAAATTGGGTTACAAATTTTAGGGTGATTTCTGCCCTTTTACCCCATTCAAAAATTGGGTCTACAAGAACATGCGAGTGTAAAAAATGAAGATTTAGAATTTTCTCCTTCACTTTGCTGCTATTCCTGTGAAACACCTAAAGGGTTAAAACACTTACTGAGTGTCATTTTGAATACTTTGGGGGGTGTAGTTTTTATAATGGGGTCATTTATGGGGTATTTCTAATATGAAGACCCTTAAAATCCACTTCCAACCTGAACTGGGCCCTGAAAAAGTACGATTTTGAAAATCTTGAGAAAAATTGGAAACTTGCTGCTGAACTTTGAAGCCCTCTGGTGTCTTCCAAAAGTAAAAACTTGTCAATTTTTTGATGCAAACATAAAGTAGACATATTGTATATGTGAATCAATATATAATTTATTTGGAATATCCATTTTCCTTTCAAGCAGAGACTTTCAAAGTTAGAAAAATGCTAAAATTTCAAAATTTTCATGAAATTTTTAGATTTTTTACCAAGAAAGGATGCAAATATCAGTGAAATTTTACGAATAACATAAAGTAGAATATGTCACGAAAAAACAATCTCGGAATCAGAATGATAAGTAAAAGCACTCCAGAGTTATTAATGTTTAAAGTGACAGTGGTCAGATTTTCAAAAAATGCCCAGGTCCTGAAGGTGAAAATGGGCTGGGTCATGAAGGGGTTAAAGGGGGACTCCGGTGAAAAACTTTTTATTTTTATTTTTTATAAATCAACTGGTGCCAGATAATTAAACAGATTTGTAAATTACTTCTATTAAAATTTTTTAATTCTTCCTGTACTTATTAGCTGCTGAATACTGCAGTGGAATTTTTTTCCGTTTGAAACACAGAGCTCTCTGCTGACATCATGAGCACAGTGCTCTCTGCTGACATCTCTGTCCATTTTAGGAACTGTCCAGAGTAAAAGGAAATCCCCATAGCAAACATATGCTGCTCTGGACAGTTCCTAAAATGGACAGAGATGTCAGCAGAGAGCAAACAAATCTGTTTAACTTTCTGGCACCAGTTGATTTAAAAAAAAAAAAAAAAAAAAAGGTTTTCACCGGAGTACCTCTTTAACATGCGGATGTAGACTTGCAACGTGAAGCATGCAGTATTTGATAAATAAAAGAAGTTTTTCAGCACATCAATGTGCCGGATAAAGATGCAATCTGGCGACATATATGAAAGGTAATTAGATTTTGAGAAAGGTTTACAGTTTGGGACAACCCTTTAAATGTTCATATAATGCATACCAAAAGTTTATACAGTCACTGACAAAAAATAAATAAATAATGCACTGAGATAGAAATATCGGGATGATGCAAAACTCGGCATGCAGTCTGAGGCAGACTTGTAAATGATTACATGTATAATGCAAAAAAGTGCTTCCATTGCTGAGGTTGTGTACTTTTGGGTACTTTCAAGTCATGTGTCACATGGTTAGAGTTTGTTGACTGCTATACATGCCTCCACAATGCCCTCAAAGACATTTTGTCCTGTTGATAAACTTTAAGAGAAGGCGCATCATAAGCATGAGCAGCTCCCACAGTTTCCTTGTGTACCAGCCATACGGGACCTCCATGCACAACCGTATCTCATCTTGTATACAGGCTAGAGGCGCCCAATAGGTAGTAAACCCATTTTCAAAAAAAATTTAGCTTTGCTTGCACCATGTAAGTACATTTTTTTTAAAGTGGATGAGGCCTTGAGAAAAGGGTTGTGGCTTAAATTGCACCAAATGTTTAAAAGTCTACACCCAAAAAAAGGCTTTACCTAGAACATCTCAACAGATGACTAAGCACACAGTAGCCCTCATTTACAAATAGTGTTGCTCGCGAATATTCGCAATTCGAATATTATTCGCGAATATCGCATATTCGCGAATTTCGCGAATATAGCGCTATATATTCGTAATTACGAATATTGTTTTTTTTTTTTTTTTTTTTTTTTTTTTTTTTTTTTCTTCACAGTACACATCACAGTGATCACCCCTCTCTGCTTCCAGCTTGTGTGGTGTAAAGAAGGCTGTAATACTACTGTGTGAGACTGGCGTGCGAAAATTCCACATATGCTAATTTTCGCATGTGCGTATTTTCGCATACGCGAAAATAAAACGGGGATATAACGAATATGCGAATATTCGCGAATATATGACGAATATTCGTCCATATATTCGCGAATATTCGCGAATTCGAATATGGCCTATGCCGCTCAACACTATTTACAAAGACTGGAGTGTCGGTTAGGTTTATTTTTTCAGTGTACTCGTCTTTTTTTTCCTTGTGATTTACTAATGTGTCGCCCAATTTCCCTTTCTTTCTGTCGCAGGTTTTTTTTCTGTCGCACAAAATGTATTCTGTGCGACAGAAAAAAGTCTCTGCAAATTCTGACTATATTAGTGCTTGTACTACTACCCCCATCATGGAACAGGGTCTGTTCCATGTTGGAGGTAGTAGTACAGGGGCTGAGGGATTGATTGCACCGGGTCTCACTTCTGAGACCCGATCCGATCAGATGTTATTAAGCAGGGAAGCGGGTGGCATGTTCCGATCCCCTGCAATGTACTGTAAACTTTCAGTTTAACCCCTTAAAGACGCAGCCCTTTTTCACCTTAAGGACTGAGCCCTTTTTCGCAATTATGACCACCGTCACTTTACGAATTAATAACGCGAAAACGCTTTTACCGAATATTCTTATTCTGAGATAGTTTTTTCGTGACATATTCTACTTTATTTTGGTGGTAAATTTTCGGCGTTAATTGCATCCTTTTTTGGTGAAAAATCCCAAAATTTCATGAAAATTTTGAAAATTTTTAGCATTTTTCTAACTTTGAAGCTCTCTAATTGTAAGGAAAATGGATATTCCAAATAAATTGTATTTTTATTCACAAATACAATATGTCCACTTTATGTTTGCATCATAAAATGGACATACTTTTGCTTTTTGAAAAAATTAGAGGGCTTCAAAGTAGAGCAGCAATTTTCAAAAATGTCATGAAAATTGCTAAATCTGAAGGGACAGATGTTACAGAACTACAACTCCCAGCATGCCTGGGCAGTTGAGGCATGCTGAGAGTTGTAGTTTGGCAACATCTGGAGGGCTACTGTTTGGGCACCACTGTAACAGTGGTCTCCAAACTGTGACCCTCCAGATGTTGCAAAACTACAACTCCCAGCATGCCCAGACAGCCTTTGGCTGTCTGGGCATGCTGGGAGATGCAGTTTGGCCCCCCTAGTGGTTGCCACAGTAAAGATCGATTTACTTTCACTTTCAATTCCCCCCGCCACTGTCGATTCCCTACCTGATCAGGATCCTGCAGGCTCCAGCGAAGATCCCAGGTCCCCAGGCATCTTCTCCTGCAGGTACGGCCTCCATCTTCTTCCCAGAGCCCCTCGACATCCAGGGGCGGGCAGAACGGGGGTTGCCATGTCAACCCCCTGTCCTGCGCTGCCATTGGTCAGAACTCCGTTCTGACTAATGCCAGGGGATAGGAGTAGATCGCAGCTTTGCGACCTCACTCCCATCCTTTAGGCTGATCGGGGCTGTTGCTGACAGCTCCGATCAGCCCTATTTTCCGGGTGATCGGGTCACCAGAGACCCGATCTGCCTGGAATTGGTGAAAATCGCATGTCTGAATTGACATGCGATTTTCTCCGATCGCCGACATGGGGGGGGTCTCAGGATGTGCCAGGGTGCCTGCTGAATGATTTCAGCAGGCATCCGGCTCCGGTCCCCAACCGGCTAGCGGTGGGGACCGGAGGATTTCCCACGGGCGTATGGATACGCCCTCGGTCCTTAAGGACTCGGAATGCAGGGCGTATCCATACTGAATGGCCGAGATCGAGGAGCCAATCAGGGCTCCTGGCAGAATTTTAATATAGAAGCGCTGTGGTGGGCATAGATGTGTAGAATCGCTGGGGGGGGCATATATTTGGCCCCTCCAGCGTTTCTATATATCTTTCCCCCTGCTGCGCTATATCAAACTTAGTGTCCGCTGCGCTTGAATAAATGTACTGCCCCCCAGCGCTATTATATATCTATACTGACCCCCACTGCGCATATACTGACCCCCGCTGCGCATATTTATATATATACTGCCTCCCCCAAGCTGCGCATATTAATCTTCATCTTCTCCCTCCCCTGGCTGCCAATGAATGAAAACTCTATTAGCAGGGGAGCGGAGGGCTGCTGCCCGCTCTCCCTGCTAAGAGTTTGTCATTCATAGCGGGCAGCAGCTGCATATCATGCTGTGGGGGTCAGACATATGGATATATGTCTGACCCTCACAGCATACATATACAAATGCCGGCTCACCGCTATGAATGACAAGTAAGCTATTGGCAGCAGCAGCGTAGCCTCCGCTCCCTGCACTGCTTTACTTGTCATTCATAGCGGTGAGCCGGCACCTGTATATATAGATGCTGTGAGGGTCAGACATATATGCATATGTCTGACCCCTACCGCGCATCTACATATACAGGTGCTGGCTCACCGCTATGAATGACAAGTAAAGCAGTGCAGGGAGCGGAGGCTACGCTGCTGCTGCCAATAGCTTACTTGTCATTCATAGCGGTGAGCCGGCATTTGTATATGTATGATGTGAGGGTCAGTACATTTATTCAAGCGCAGCGGCAACTAAGTTTGATATAGCGCAGCAGGGGGAAATATATATAGAAACGCTGGAGGGGCCAGATATATACCCCCACCCCCCCCCCCAGCGATTCTATACATCTTTGCCCACCACAGCGCTTCAGATTTTCAAACAGACATATTTAAAGGGGTTATCCAGGAATAGAAAAACAGCACTAGTTTCTTTCAAAATCAGCCTCACATCTGTCCCCAGGTTGTGTGTGGTATTACAACTTGGCTCCATTCATTTCAGCGGAACTGAGCTGCAGAATCAAACCCAAGTTGGAGACAGATGGGGAACAGTTTTGGAAAGACATTAGCTCTGTTTTTCTATTCCTGAATAACCCTTCTAATAGTCTTAATAAAATTAATAAAGTTTTTGAATATGTCCCCTTAGGTGATTTTAATAGAGGTCGACATTTCCCTCTGAATACAAACCCATACAGTATTAAGGGGTAGTGAAAATCCAATGGGAACGTAGGTACGGGTATGACCCCATGTGGAAGAATTGGCCAATGGGTCATGAAATGGTTGGCGCTAACAACAACCCCCCCTTCCCCCTCCCCGCTCCAGACATACCCAAGTGCTGCGTCCAGCAGCAGCGACGCATATATGCCGGGAGGCGGGTGAGGCCAGGGAGCCAATGCGCTCTCAGCGCTCACTTCCACCTGTCTGATTGACAGGCAGGGAGCGAGCGCAGGCTGAATGAATTAGAACCGAAGGGAGACCCCTAGTGGCAGGTTTTCAAATGTAAAATAAACTAGTTAAAAGGAAAAAAAAAATAGATCTATATTAGAGATATGTTGAGTACATGAGTACTACAACATATAAAAAAAAATGTTTGGTGACAGTGCCCATTTAAAGTTTTGATTGTTTTATAGTTGTTTTTATGTGTGTTGGAAGCCACACTATTTTAGTATCTATCACATTGAAGTTATAATAATATTATGTTTTAAATTAAGCTATAATCTGTTCACAATTACTTTATTTCCAGGAAACAGCTAAGAAATGATATGTTGTGTGTCAGCACTTGCTAGAGACATAAAATAGCTGCCCCCTCCAGGAGGAGATAATAGGTAGATTTTATACGTATTTTACATTAAATAACCCACTTTATATTAAATAAGTCACTTTTTTGTGAATTTCCCTTTTGAATGTGTTGAAAATGTAAAGTCTAATATGAAAGTGCTTCCCAAATAAAGCCTATAAACCTTCTATTGGAAATTGTAATGCTTTTTTAACACCAAAGCAAGATGGCTAATAAAAAGGTTAATAATGACTTGCTGCATTTTATCTTTAGAAAATGTATTTATGTAGAAAGGAACATTCCTTTGGAACATCGAATTCAGCTTTGCTTTTGCAAAAATTATTACTTTGTTGCGGGCTATGCTAATTCAATTGGTTAAGGTAAAAACACTTACAATGACATGACCCCGCAACGGGGAAAAAATGCGCCAGGGCTGCGGGTAGTTACAGGATGTGCTACCACATTACCTGCTGTTCTCAATTGGTATCATTATGCACAAAATAAATAATGCAGTAAAGTATATGTAGTAACAGAATGCTAGAGTCTACTACAATCTTTTTTCCATATATACTTATTTAAAGGGGATGTAACCACAGTAAATAGCCTGTTATTTAAATAAAGTTAAAGTGTACCTGTCAAGAGATAAAAGAAAAAAATAAAGCTCCAGGCTTACTGTTAAACTGGCGCTGACCCTGTCTGTCCGTCAAAGCTCGATGTGATGGACAGAAGACCATTTTATCAAACTGTAGCTGATACTCTTTTACTGATACCGATACCGGTACACTTGCATTCAACTCTTGACAGTAACTTAAGGGTCCGCAGTTTGGTGGTTTTCTATCCCTTGCATCAAGCTGTGCGGTTATTTTACTTCATGCTAATGTAATTATATTAGCCTCAATGAAAGATGGATGCCTGTGTATTATGGAGCAGGATGAGAAGGCTAGAAGTAGAAAAAAGCAGAGGTTAATCCTGTCACAGAGCTTTCTCCTGTGTGACGTGCTTGATGCTGTCTTTGTGTAGTCAGAGACTTAGATCAACCCTTTACAATATGATGTGTCCTACTCTAGTAGATTCATTTTTTTTAAAAGCAGCTGTGTCCTCCTTTGGCTGAGCTGCATGATACACAGAACATTTTATTACAAGGCTGACAAACAGTATTTTGTATGAAATATTGCTAATTTACTGCCTATTTGGATCCATTGGTAAATGTCTTTCCCTGGTTTGTGATTTGCATTTGACAAATACATTAGTCACTCAACTTACAATATTAATTGGTTCCGAGATGAACATTGAATGCTGAAACCATTGTATCTTGAGACCATAATTCCATGGACAACTAGTAATTTGTCTCCAAAATTTATAATTTATATATATATATATATATATATATATATATATATATATATATAAATAAATTATGACTAATACAGATATAGCAAGTGCTTACATATAAAAGTCCAAAATAGCTGCTAAAAGCTATAAATCACTTTATACATAGAAAAGACTTCTTCAAGGTTCTGCACACACAGTGTACCGGAGATACAAAATGGTGCCACCCTCACCTTGTGTCCAAAGAAGCAGCTAGTCCTGGCACACACAAAGAGCAGTACTTTACCACACTATACAGTAGGGAGGCGCTACTACAATCAAAGTGCCCTCTTTAATTATTTGGAAATTTCTGCCATTCACATGAGCCATGGATCTGGACTGTTTCTGGCATTGTATGTTGAATATAGTTTCATGTTACAATGATCCATTGTATGTTGAAAATATTGTACCAAATCAATTTTGGGGTCATTGAAACTTGAAGATTATTGTAGGTGTAGTAGTTTTTGAATTTGATAAAACACTAGACATGCAAATTGATTTCATCCCCGTAAATCTTGAACACATGGCTCTGCTTCTCTATTTAGATGCCATTTAGAATCTGCCCCTCCCTTCACAGTTGGTACCTCGCAGAGAAGCAAAATCAGAGGCCACATTGTGGTTTATACATTAATGGCTGTTATAGCTGATTCGCAGGTAAACAGTAGTTTACAAAACTGTACAGCTATTGGTAAAGGGTATGTTCGTGCAGTTTTTGATCACATTGCCGACATATTGGCTACCAGAGTGTGTACCATAAAAATAAAGTCACCGTTGGTTATAGTGGTGTCTGCTAAGACATGGTGGTGGTCATGGTAGTAGTAAAAAATGAGTGGACATCTTTATACTTTGTGCCTATTAGGTCCTTTTCACATGGAGTTAAAGGGGTACTCCAGAGGGAAATACATTTTTTAATCAACCAGTGCCAGAAAGTTATACATATTTGTAAATTACTTCTATTTAAATATATTAACCCTTCCAGTACTTATTAGCTGCTATATGTTCCAGAGGAAGTTGTATATTTTTTTCCAGTCTGACTACAGTGCTCTCTGCTGCCACCGTATCTGGAACTGTCTAGAACAAGAGTGGTTTGTTATGGGCATTTGCTCCTGTGCTGGGCATGGACAGAGGTGTCAGCAGAGAGCACTGTGGTCAGACTATTAAGAACTACCTAACTTCCTCTGAAGCATACAGCAGCTGATAAGTACTGGAAGGATTAATATTTTAGAATACAGGGTGGGCCATTTATATGGATACACCTTAATAAAATGGGAATGGTTGGTGATATTAACTTCCTATTTGTGGCACATTAGTATATGTGAGGGGGAATCTTTTCAAGATGGGTGGTGACCATGGCGGCCATTTTGAATCCAACTTTTGTTTTTTCAATAGGAAGAGGGTCATGTGACACATCAAACTTATTGTGAATTTCACAAGAAATACAATGATGTGCTTGGTTTTAACGTAACTTTATTCTTTCATGAGTTATTTACAAGTTTCTGACCAGTTATAAAATGTGTTCAATGTGCTGCCCATTATGTTGGATTGTCAATGCAACCCTCTTCTCCCACTCTTCACACACTGATAGCAACACCACAGGAGAAATACTAGCACAGGCTTCCAGTATCTGTAGTTTCAGGTGCTGCACATCTCGTTTCTTCACAGCATAGACAATTGCCTTCAGAAGACCCCAAAGATAAAAGTCTAAGGGGGTCAGATCGGGAGACCTTGGGGGCCATTCAACTGGCCCACAACGACCAATCCACTTTGATGTGTTTCCCTCTTTATGCACTGAAGCTGGCATGTTCCCTGAGTTTTTCCAGCAAGATGGTGCACCACCACCTTATGGGTGTCAGGTCCGAGCATTCCTAGATGAACAGTTTCCTGGAAAGTGGATTGGTCACCGTGGGCCAGTTAAATGGTCCCCAAGGTCTCCCGATCTGACCCCCTTAGACTTTTATCTTTGGGGTCATCTGAAGGCAATTGTCTATGCTGTGAAGATATGAGATGGGCAGCACCTGAAACTACGGATACTGGAAGCCTGTGCTAGCATTTCTCCTGCGGTGTTGCTATCAGTGTGTGAAGAGTGGGAGAAGAGGGTTGCATTGACAATCCACCACAATGGGCAGCACATTGAACACATTTTATAAGTGGTCAGAAACTTGTAAATCAAAAAAAAAAAAAAAGAAAAAGAAGAAGGAAAGCTAGCAACCATATATCAATTGCACACCACAAATATTCAATATATTCCAAGTATAAATCTTTATTAATCATAAAGCAGACAGATAAGTACACACAATTTTAAAACCAATTAAAAACAAGATCCCAGAGCGGAGGAATATAATCCTGCTACGCCCACCCTGCAGTGGGTACAAATGACCCTGAGATGAAAATCAGTTCCGGCACAATCAATCCCAAAACAATCTATGCAGCAATGGAAAAAATGTTTAAATATATAATATATATCAATAAATGACAACAGCTGACAAAGATTGTAAAGTCACCTAGCAGCCTATCCACAAATCTATATACAATCAAAGTGCCACAGTGCCGGTAATAAACCTATCAATAAGATATAAGGTGCATGGCTACATCCTGATAAAGTGCAATGTGTCCGTCCAGTCCAAGAAATAGTGAGGGATGGCTGTCAGACTAAGTGCTGCAATGCTGCTGCCGGGACTCTATACATCAAGGGCAGGGAGAAGCTGACCCCACGCGTTCCGCCTCCAGCTACGGAGGCTTCCTCAGGAGTCATGAGTCATGAGTCTTGTTTTTAATTGGTTTTAAAATTGTGTGTACTTATCTGTCTGCTTTATGATTAATAAAGATTTATACTTGGAATATATTGAATATTTGTGGTGTGCAATTGATATATGGTTGCTAGCTTTCCTTCTTCTTTTTTTTTTGATTGACATTCAGTAGCAGCTTATTGCACCCAAGTATCATTGTAGTGGTGCCCATCAGTTTTCTTTATTTGTATAGAAACTTGAAAATAACTCATGAAAGAATAAAGTTAAGTTAAAACCAAGCACATCATTGATTTTCTTGTGAAATTCGCAATAAGTTTGATGTGTCACATGACCCTCTTCCTATTGAAAAAACAAAAGTTTGATTCAAAATGGCCACCATGGTCACCACCCATCTTGAAAAGTTTCCCCCCTCACATATACTAATGTGCCACAAACAGGAAGTTAATATAATCAACCATTCCCATTTTATTAAGGTGTATCCATATAAATGGCCCACCCTGTAGAAGTAATTTACAAATCGGTATTATTTTCTGCCACCAGCTGATTTAAAAACATTTACTTCCAGACCTCACCAATAAGTAAAAAAAGAACTATCTCTTACCTTCCTTGTGCCACCACCGGTATAACGGAGTCCTATTTCAATGCTGTGTTTTGATTCCAGGTTTGATGACTTGACACTCCCGCTCATGACACTGCCCAGTCTCCCAATCAGTGGCGCAGGACATCATGTCCCAAAACCCATTAGCACCAGACAGAAGAGAGCGGAGCTCTGTTATACTGGTGCCAGTGCGGGAGACATGAAGGACAGTTTATTTTAATTTTTTTACTTAAAGGGGTTATCCACCATTTTAGTACATACCTGGCAGACAGTAATGGACATGCTTAGGAAGGATCTGCGCTTATCTTGGGGCTAAATGGCTATGCTGTGAGATTACCATAGCACTGTGGCTAGCTTTTTGTGAACTTGTATTTCCTGTTTGACTTTACTTTTTTTTACTACAAATCCTACAATTCCATCTTCCTCCCTCCCACACATCAGCCACCCCACCCATTGAAACATAAATGAGCCTCATGTATTCAAATCAGTGTGGTTTTCAATCAGAGTGCCTACAGCTGTAGATTGATCTCTCTCCCACCAAGCGATCCCTCCACCCATTGAAGCAGACAGGCTCCCTGTCATCAGCTCACTAGCGAGTCAGGTCTCGGCCACACTGCAACCTGGGAAAAATCTGAGACAACAGTCATTTTGTATGCTGGTAAAAATAAATATTGGGGTGAAAATCACATAAGAATTGTGAGAAAACCGTCACACACAGGTAAAGACACTATATTGTGAACTACATTAACTTTACAGCCCCTGTAGCATAGTCAAATAAAAAAAAAATCCTGGAATACCCCTTTAACCCCTCTTTGACCAGGTTTTAAAAAGAGACTTTTCCCTGGACCACCCCATTTGGCATTTATGGGCATGGTCCTCTTTTTCCTGCTGTGTTGTTCTTAGATGTTTATTTATTTTACATTTTGCATTTGTATTTGTGTTTCTTTTTAATTCCCGGAATCTCAGAATATGTTAGACACCACCGTTCTCTTACTCAAGCAGTTTTACTTAGATGTAAATCGATACATCTCATCTTTTACACTTAATCCCATTTTGACATAAATGTCAGGGGCAGTGTCAAATTGCAGACATATAAAATAAGCTTTTGCATGAGAAACCGGAGTGTTAAATAAATCTTTTCCTGCTGGAGTCTCCCAATGTAGATTGCTGGCTTCAATCATTGTCCAAAAGGCGGGTCGAATGATGGGTTAAGAAGGGAGTGTGAAGAAGAATGACTGTGCGGCGACAAATGTCCCACTAGACTTTATTCATACATGAAACACCTCTAATTGTTATGGCTTGTACATATTGGACAGCCACATATTGGAAAGCCAGTAAGTCTTAATAATCACACACATAAGAAAGAATGATTATTAAGAGGTGCTGGAAGATAGGGAGATTATTCATTCACTTTACATAGCTTTAATGATAGAAATAAATCTGAGGAAAGGCACGTTAAGGCAATGGGAATTTCAGTGAGAAGTATAGCTTGCAGTTTTTTGGGCCCTTTATTCGAAATTGATAACAGGTCATCTTCATAACCGGCACCACTTATAACATTGGCATCTTGTTACGTGACAGGCTAGCCTTTGGGCCCTCTCAGGAACCAGGGCCCAGATGCAACGACTACCCCAGCAGTCATTATAGCTATACCCTCTGCTTCTAATAATGAGAATGACTTAAATGTTGGGAGATTTATGAAATTGTGAAAAATAAAAATGAGCTTAATTGTCAAAACAACCAGTCAGAGCACAGCTTTGGTTTTATATTTTGATCCCGAAAAATGAAAGTTACATTTTATTGCTTGCTATTATATTTGAAAAATAGCATTCAGAAAATACTATACATATATATATATATATATATATATATATATATATATATATATATATATATAATTTAAGCTGACATATAATGTACACATACATAATGCAGCTATACACTCACTAGACACTTTATTAGGTATTCCTGTTAGTTGTTTGGTTACACAAGTAGCTAATCAGCCAATCACATGGCAGCAACACAATGCATTTAGGTATGTGGATATGATCAAGACAACAAGTTCAATCCTATTATCAGAATGGGGAAGAAAGACTTGTACAATATGAAAAAGAAATAAAACAGACAAAAGCGCAAAGGACATGTGCCGTTACTCCGATGGTACAGAGGTAAATGGAAGCAGCAGTAAGGATAACCGCTCACCTGAGGGTGTTATGCTTAGAGCACAACACCTATTGATGCTTGTAACCCAATAATAGGGTGAGAAGTCGGGAAGCAGCCTGGATCCTACCCGTCTCTGTGTTCCACAGTAGCGGTCGGGGAAATCAGCGTTAGAAACTGCAAATTGCAGAGGATGAAAACTTGGACCCTCTTGGCGCTCACCCGATGGTCTTTAGCGCTGATTAAAGTAATGTTGATTATTTTATCCACTGTCCTCCACGGCTAATTCTTCCATCGGGTGAGCGCCAAGAGGGTCCAAGTTTTCATCCTCTGCAATTTGCAGTTTCTAGCGCTGAATGGGGAAGAAAGGGTATTGACATGACGTGGCATGGTTGTTGGTGCCAGATTGGCTGGTCTGAGAAGGGTCCAATAAAGAGAAAATATCCAGGGCGTGGCATTTGTGTGGATGAAAATGCCTTGTTGATGTCAGAAAGGCAACAAACACTTGTTACAACCAGGGTATACAGAATACTATCTCTGAAGGCATCACATGTCCAACCTTGAAGCAGATGGGCTACAGCCCATCTCACCAGGTCCCACTCCTATCTGCTAAGAACAAGAATCTGAGGCTACAATTAACACAGGCTCACCAAGACTGGAAAATGGAAGACTGGAAGAACATTGCCTGGTCTAATGAGTTTCTATTCCAGCTGCAATATTGAGATGAGTTCGAATTTGGTGTAAACAACATGAAAGCATTGATCCATCCGGCCTTGTATCAGCAGGTCAGGCTGGTGGTGGTGGTTTAGTGGTGCGGGGGGCATTTTCTTGGCACACTTTAGGCTCCTTAGTACCAAATCAGCATCATTTAAATGTGACAGCTTACCAGAGTATTGTTGCTGACCATGTACATGTATGACCACAGTGGAACCATCTTTTGATGGCTCCTTCCAGCAGGATAATGCACCATGTCACAAAGCTCACAGCATCTTATACAATGAGTTCACTGGACTCCAATGGCCTCCACAGCGCCATCCACAGCAAGTTGTCATGGACTGTGTGTTCTGTGAAATATATATCCTAGTTAACAGTTTGTTAGCAGTTTGTGTTAAAGTAGCTCTTTTGTGGGTTTGGACCAGATGAGTTAGTCCTTGCATCCTATGTTAACCAATGAACTGTAGGACCCAATGAAAATGCTGGGTGACCAGATGATCTTCTTTAGGGCAATTTTAGTAGGCACCTCAACTATACTTGCCATTTTAGACATGCTCTCACCCAGTCATTTAGTAATCACAAATTTGCTCTTGTCAAAGATTATTTTTTCCTGCTTTAAATGGGCACTGTCAGATCCAAAAACTTTTTATATGTTTTTACTGATGATAATTAAAGACCTTTTGTAATATGGTTGTTTAGAAATTTGTATATATTTAATAAAGAAATAAGCTCCTAAAAATCCCACCACTGGGGGTCCCCATAACTAATGGGACACTAACCAGTCCTGTAGCAGCATCAGGCTTGTCCATGAGTCATGGACAAGAGATGACTCATAGACAAGGCTGCATGAGTAGACACACAAATCACCTCCCACCACCTTAAGGGAGGGACACCCCCCCTTCCCCTGAGAGGATTTCTAACACTGTGAGCTAATGAAAAGAGGGATTTTTTTATAATAAATATAGGCGATATAGGCATACAAATTAGATGTACATGGTCACGATTAGGTACTGAGTTACTTTTTTTTCTGACAGGTACACTTTAAATACATCAACTTCAAGAACTGACTGTTCACTTGCAACCTAATATGTACAACCCTGTCACAGGTCCCATTGTCATAAGATAATTTATATTAATCATTGTAAGCAGTTTTCATGTTATGGCTGATTGGTGTATAAAAAATGCATGCTGTACTGTTTAATATTCATTCTGAATGCCAGTGTGTAGAGTATATGCATGTGTGAGTGTATTAAAATAGCTGAATTAGTCACAATCTGGTGAAAAAATAGGTCTGAGTGATTACATGGTTAATCATCTGTACTTAATGGGAATGATTGAGCCAGACCATGGGGAACAATGCCAATTAATGTCACTTTAATTAATTTAAATAAATACAGATTACAAAAATGACTGCCTCTAATAAGTTCTTTAAATAGAGGTCTTATAATAAACCAATAAATACAAAGAACAGCCTGATTAAATGTAACAATTAAAAGAGTTCAAAAAGTCGTCTTGTGATAGGATTTCACTAGATAATATGGGATTATTGGAAAGCTGCTGGAAATACAAGTCTATGTTCACATGTGTTAGATTTGCCATAGGCAAAACCCACAATGATTTTACTATAAATCCACAGCAGAATTTCAAGGCTGAAGTGTGGACTTCTGCTGTGGATGTGCCAGAAGATCTGCATATAGCACCATTATAGTTTCATCTACGACTTCTCCATGCCAAATCCACTGCCAAGAATTTTAATATCAACAGTTCATTTATTGTCTTGCGTGAACCTTTTTCCTGGAATGTAATTGGGGTATACAACACCCCATATATTTGTATTAACTGCAGAATGTTGACAGTATCTGCCAGAGTTTGGGTACCTAACAAAATCCTGCATGTGTGACCATGGACTAAAAGGTGGAAAATCAACAAAATGATGTACACGCAGGGGTCAAGTCCTGGGGGAAAAAAGTGTGGGAACTCACTCAAGATTTCAACCCAATGGTTGGTCCTTCAGGACTCATTCTAATGGGAACGGTGTTCCTGTTGTGAAAAAAGTGCAGGAACCCAGTTCCCGCACGTTCCTACAGGACTTGAGCCCTGCATACATCTATGTAATCCCTGATCGTGTGGGCAACTCACAGCCCCTGCCCTACACTAAGGGCAGGAGAAAAGTTCAATCCTGGCCATTTGGCGATAATTTTCACAATTTTTAAAACTGTTTTACTATTTATTTTAAATTGTTTAAGTCCCCAATAGGAGACTATTTATAGCAATATTGGATTTCTTTGGATTACTATAACAATTCAGTGCTATGAATAGGCATAGCACTGATCAGTAATAGAGGCCCTCTGAGGGTACACTATAGAATATGATCCCCAGAGCTGCAGGAGGCAGTTGAGTAGACCTCCGGACACATTCTTCACTGATTAGACCCCCAGGATCATGTTGCTGGGGGTCCGATAAGTGAACACACTGACCTTAACGGCTTCAGATGCCATAATCGGTATTGGTCAAGGGTTAATGGTGGTCTTAAGCATAACATGTCACCTATACGCAGCTGTAAAAAATGCGGGAATATTTTTACGCAATTGTGCGCAACCACTTTCTCTATGACATTTATCCCCTTTTTTCTGAAATAATAGTTACACTCTAAAGTGTTTTTATTTTAAAATAAAAAAAAAACTAAAACCCCTATGAATTTGATATTACTACAATCATATTGACCTCTTAAGGAAAAGATGAAAAAAAAAAAAATTTGTGAAGTATGTAACTGATGACAGTCTCTTTAGCTATCGTCTCTTAGCTTTTTGATCTTGTAGATTAAAACAATAAACAGTCTCTAGGACAATATTTCACAACCTGTGGCCCTCCAGCAGGGTGGGGGTTGTCATTTTGTAACAGCTGGAGAGCCACAGGTTGGGGAACATTGTTCTAGAAGTTGAGGCATTCATCTGCAATTCTGGAAATCAATGTCTAATGGTTCTTATATTGTTGTTGTAAAAAATATATGAGTGATTTTCAGCTAGAGGAGACAGTACTTGCACCGAAGCATAGAAGCCATTACCTTAAATTTGTGATTGTGTTATTTTTGTTCTAAATAAATCTTATCTGCAAAAAACATTGTAAATAAGTCAAATGTGATTGTACAAATGAAATAAATGATAGGCACCAATTGAAATAAGATCTACATTGACTTGTATGGGAAAGAGGCTTTAATATGGGAATTTCTGGTTGCAGTTGTATTTTGATGTAACGTAGATCTATCTCTGGCCCATAAAACAACTAGGCTGAGTAAAACACAACATAAAAAGGAAATGTCTCATTGTCTTATGCATTTAAATTCAGTTTAATTAAATAGATGTAAATAATGCAGGAGATTTACTAAAACTCTCTAATACCTAGTGTTAACTTAGACCCGGCAATCTAAGAATGGGACAATTTTATTATAATAGCTCGGACTGTTTTATAAACCTGGATCATGTTTTAGAACATTTGTCAAACTTTATGCCACCTAATGGTTTGCTTAACTTGTGCCAAAATTTCGCACCATATTCTCACTCAGTCATCCCCCTCTTGTAGAGCAAGGTACAAAAGGAGTCTAAATAAAATAAATGTGGTACACAGAATGTATTGCAGTTTCTTGGTGTAAATTGAGAGAAAATTCGGGTGCAGTTTAGCATTTAGCAGTGCGGTTTTTAAAATGTTGTAGCTATTTTTATTTTTAATAGCTATTCTTGAAACGGCCATATTGGACTCCTGTTTTGCATGCATAGATAGACCAGGCAATAGAGCAGTGATTCCCAACCGGGGTGCCCCGGCACACTGGGGTGCAGTTTGGCAGTGCCCGGGGTGCCGCGGGCTCTGGAGGGGAAATTTTTTTTTTTTAAATTAGAATTTCCCTCCTGGCGTGTGCTGAACACATCCGCCAGAGAGGAACATGCATTAGGATGCCGGGCGGGGAAGTGTCCACTGCAGTGATGCATTGCTTCCCCATTCCCTACAGCACACAGTCCAGCGCACAGGTGGAGGGGTTGGGGAGCAGGGATTTTCTTTTATAAAAAGGAGCGCAAGGGAAAGGGATTGAATGTAAGCAGGGGATTGAATGTAAGCAGCAGAATATGCAAATTTAGCGAATATATGACGAATATGCGTCCATATATTCGCCAAATATCGCAAATTCGAATATGGCCTATGCTGCTCAACACCATTTGAAAGCAGGGGCAGAAGGGGAGGGGGGGGGTGAAAGCATGGGCAGAAGGGGATGTTTGAATGAAGGCAGGGGCAGAAGTAGGGGAGGTTGAATGAAAGCAGGGGCAGAAGCAGGGGGTGTTTTAATGAAAGCAGGGACAGAAGCAGGGGAGGTTGAATGAAAGCAGGGGCAGAAGCAGGGGGGGTTGAAGGAAAGCAGGGGCAGAAGCAGGGGGAGTTTGAATGAAAGCAGGGGCAGAAGCAGGAGGGGGGGGGGTTGAATGAAATCATGGGCAGAAACAGGGGGGGATTTAATGAAAGCAGCGGAGGGTGGGGGGGTTGAATGGAAGCAGGGGCAGAAGCAGGGGGGATTTAATGAAAGCAGCGGCGGGTGGGGGGGGTTGAATGGAAGCAGGGGCAGGAGCAGTGGGGTGAATGTAAGCAGGAGCTATGGGGTGTATGGAAACAGGGTCAGGAGCGGTGGGGTAAATGTAAGCCGGGGGAGGAGCAGTGGGGTGAATGGAAGCAGGGGCAGGAGCAGGGGCGTGAATGGAAGCAGGGACAGGGGGGATTGAATGGAAGAAGAACCGGTGGGGTTAATGGAAGCAGGGGCAGAAGCAGGAGGGGGGGTTGAATGAAAGCAGGGGCAGGAGCAAGGGGGGTTGAATGAAAGCAGTGGCGGGTGGGGGGGGGTTTGAATGGAAGCAGGTGCAGAAGCGGTGGGGTGAATGGAAGCAGGAGTGGTGGGGTGTATGGAAACAGGGGCAGGAGCAGTGGGGTGAATGTAAGCAGGGGCAGGTGGGGTGAATGGGAGCAGGGGCAGGAGCAGGGGGTGAATGGAAGCAGGGGCAGGAGCAGGGGGTGAATGGAAGCAGGGACAAGGGTGATTGAATGGAAGAAGGAGCTGTGGGGTTAATGGAAGCAGGGGCAGGAGCGCTGGGTTGAATGGAAGCAGTTGTAGGAGCGGTGGGGTGAATGGAAGCAGGGGCAGGAGCAGGGGTTGAAAGGAAGCAGGGGCAGGAGCAGGGGGTGAATGGAAGCAGGGGCAAGGGGAGGTGAATGGAAGAAGGGACATGGGGGTGAATGGAAGCAGGATTTTTTTAAATGAAAACAGGCGCAAGGGAAGGGGGAAGAGGTTTGAATGTAAGCAGGGGCAGAAGCGGGGGGGGGGGGAGGTTGAATGGAAGCAGGGGCAGAAGCTGGGTGGGAGTTTTGAATGGAAGCAGGGGGGCAAGGGATGTCTGCCCCTGCTTACATTCACCCCACCCGCTCCTGACCCTGTTTCCATATACCCCACCGCTCCTGCTTACATTCACCCCACTGCTCCTGCCCCGCTTCCATTCAACCCCCCCCCCGCCCACCGCTGCTTTCATTAAATCCCCCCTGCTTCTGCCCCTGCTTTCATTCAACCACCCCTCCTGCTTCTGCCCCTGCTTTCATTCAACCCCCCCTGCTTCTGCCCCTGCTTTCATTCAACCTCCCCTGCTTCTGCCCCTGCTTTCATTCAACCCCCCTGCTTCTGCCCCTGCTTTCATTTAACCCCCCCTGCTTCTGCCCCTGCTTTCATTCAACCCCCCCTGCTTCTGCCCCTGCTTTCATTCAACCTCCCCTGATTCTGCCCCTGCTTTCATTCAACCCCCCCCCTGCTTCTGACCCTGCTTTCATTCAACCCCCCTGCTTCTGCCCCTGCTTTCATTCAACCCCCCCTGCTTCTGCCCCTGCTTTCATTCAACCTCCCCTGCTTCTGCCCCTGCTTTCATTCAAACAACCCCTGCTTCTGCCCCTGCTTTCATTCAAACACCCCCTGCTTCTGCCCCTGCTTTCATTCAAACACCCCCTGCTTCTGCCCCGTCTTTCATTCAACCCCCCTGCTTCTGCCCCTGCTTTCATTCAACCCCCCTGCTTCTGCCCCTGCTTTCATTCAAACTCCCCCCTGATTCTGCCCCTGCTTTAATTCAAACTCCCCCCTTCTTCTGCCCCTGCTTTCATTCAAACACCCTCTTCTGCCCATGTTTTCACACCCCCCCTCCCCTTCTGCCCCTGCTTTCAAACACCCCCCCTTCTGTCCCTGCTTTCAAACACCCCCATCCCGCTTCTTCCCCTGCTTACATTCAATCCCCTTCCCTTGCGCTCCTTTTTATAAAAAAAAATCCCTGCTCCCTAACCCCTCACCTGTGCGCTGGACTGTTTGCTCTAAGGAATGGGGAAGCAATGCTCCCAGCAGCCTCACACATGCACACAATGCCCCCCAGCAGCCTCACACAAACAATGCCTCCAGCAGCCTTACACACACACACGCAATGCCTCCAGCAGCCTCACACATGCACACAATACCTCCAGCAGCCTCACACATGCATACAATGCCCCAAGCAGCCTCACACATGCACACAATGCCTCCAGCAGCCTCACACATGCACACAATACCTCCAGCAGCCTCACACATGCAAACAATGCCCCAAGCAGCCTCACACATGCACACAATGCCCCAAGCAGCCTCACACATGCACACAATGCCTCCAGCAGCCTCACACACGCACACAATACCTCCAGCAGCCTCACACATGCAAACAATGCCCCAAACAGCCTCACACATGCACACAATGCCCCAAGCAGCCTCACACATGCACACAATACCTCCAGCAGCCTCACACATGCATACAATGCCCCAAGCAGCCTCACACATGCACACAATGCCTCCAGCAGCCTCACACATGCACACAATACCTCCAGCAGCCTCACACATGCAAACAATGCCCCAAG
Organism: Hyla sarda; assembly: GCF_029499605.1. Classification (NCBI taxonomy): domain Eukaryota; kingdom Metazoa; phylum Chordata; class Amphibia; order Anura; family Hylidae; genus Hyla; species Hyla sarda. The sequence continues at coordinate 180,389,565 of NC_079196.1, read as the reverse complement.
CAGCCTCACACATGCACACAATGCCCCAAGCAGCCTCACACATGCACACAATGCCTCCAGCAGCCTCACACACGCACACAATACCTCCAGCAGCCTCACACATGCAAACAATGCCCCAAACAGCCTCACACATGCACACAATGCCCCAAGCAGCCTCACACATGCACACAATGCCTCCAGCAGCCTCACACACGCACACAATACCTCCAGCAGCCTCACACATGCAAACAATGCCCCAAGCAGCCTCACACATGCACACAATGCCTCCAGCAGCCTCACATTTGTGGGAAAAAAGATAGGATGATGCTGGAACAAGAGTCTAATATGTATTTTTTTTATTTTTTAATGTTCTGATGTGAAGAGTTTTGACTGGAAGAAACCATCATGACAGTCTGGGCCAGATGGAGAAGAAAAAGAAAAGTGAATGACTCCGATCAGAGAAGAAATCACCTGTGAGTCCTGCATATAGCAGCACTGTAATCTACATAGCTAACAGATATATAGGTGATATGTATTGCTTCTTTTTAGCCATTTTTTGTCGCGCTTCTAATATTATTCCATAGGGGTGCCCTGCAAAAAAATTTTTGGCGAGGGGTGCCCCGAGCTGAAAAAGGTTGTGAACCACTGCAATAGAGTGTGACCCCTTATCTCAGATACCAGTGTGGTCTTCTTTGTGCTCTGCGTGTTGAGTTATTTAAGAAATGTTTTTTTTTTTTTGGGGGGGGGGGGGTTAAATATTCTTCTGAACTTTTGTTTAATTTTTCTCAATACGTTTTTAGTCCCCCTAGGTAAGCTATTATTCAATTTCCTGTACAAAACACTCACTACAATACAGCTAGCAGCTGGCACCTGAGCTTACTTCATACTAGAGCCCTGCTATGGGATTGGGATTCTGCAGGACCCAACCCAAAGCCTGTGGGTGCGGGTGGTCAGGAGGCTACTGTGGGACGGGCACTTATGGTCAGGCACTATGCCTGCGGGTCCCGCAAATCCCTGCAGCAGCCTCAGTGACTCAGCAGCAGCCCCACCCTCCGAGTACAGTTACCACTCACTCACCAGGGCGGGGCTGCTGCTCCTTCTAACTGTCTTCTCCACCGCCGCTACTGTAGTGCCGCCATTTCATCTGTGCCGCCATTCCATCCCCCTCTCAGCCTGCTTGCCGTGAGGATCAGTCAGTGACCCTCCATCTTCAGCTTCTGCCGCCGTCGATCCTCCCATGGCCTCCGTCTGTGTCTGCAGTCTGTGCAGAGTAGACTTCAGACAGAGCATTGCTCCCTAGTGTCTTCTACAGACCGTAGGGTGCAATGCTCTGCAGTCTGCACATACCCTCCCAGGTGTATAGCAGTGTGTTTGGAAATTCCTATACAGGCGGGGGTATGTGCAGAGCATTGCACCCTAGTCTTTGCTACAGACAAGGACGCAATGCTCTGCACATACCCCAATGTACATAAACACAAACCTATGGGAGTTATAACAATAAGTAAAAAGTATTAAAAGCAAAAAGTGTTAAAAAGAAAAAAATAACCCCTTCCCATTAACCCCTTTCCTAGTAAAAGCTTGAATACCCCCCCTCCCCGCCTTTCCCATTTTTAACCAAAATAATGTAAAAAAAAAAAAAAAAAAAAAAAAAGTATGTGGTATTGCCGCGTGTGTAAATGTCTGAACTATTAAACAATAACGTTAATTAAATCGCACGCTTGATGGCATACACGTAAAAAAATTTTTTGCATTTTTGGTCACTTCTTATGCCATAAATAATAATTATTAAAAGCGATCAAAAAGTCCCATTAAGACAAAAATGGTACCAATAAAACTACAGTGTCCGTACATTCCTATGTTAGCGGGAGCAGGCGGGATTGGACAAACATTTCAGCAGGAGCGTGGGGGATTGGACAAACATTTTAGCGGGAATGGGCGGGATTGGACAAACATTTTAACAGGAGTACGCAGAAGAGGATCAAACACATGGCAGGATTGGTCAAAAAAATTATCGGGAGCGAGATTAAAAAAACAGTCCCACGCAGGGCTCTACTTCATATTCCCAACTTTGTGATGTACCTAGACATACAATGTCTGGAAGGGGGCAATCCCCAAAAATAATTGTGAATAGTCTCTTAATTTGTATAAAAATATGAACTTCTTAAATAACATATTCCTATACCTGGTAACTAGTTATTGATGTTTGCGGTTCCTCAGGTCCAATGTCCAACACAGCACTTCCTGCCTTTTGCTTTCTATAGGGACTTTATAAGCATCCAATAATATCTATATCCTATCCTAATAATAAACATAAGTATCAGGGTATCAGGATAGCAAGAAGCCTATAAGTTTGAGTGACTGTGTTTACAACTAAGCACTGTGGCCCCTTCATTGGCGAGGCCCCCAGAAGTCTGACCCTTACTGATTAAACATTGAGTAAGTTTTGATGGTATATTATATATTCCATAAATATATATCCCCAGGAAGTTCATTGTGATATTAACAGCTTGCATGGTGTTCTCTGTAGTTTTACACCTACATTTTGCATGTGCTGCCCTGACATATGTTGTTTTATGGTGTCATTGATAATTTATGTCACATTGACAGCTGGATATCAAACCGTATGCACATAATATTGTTCTAAAACACTGAGTTCTATGTGTCATTTATAAGTATTAAAAGTAATTAAAGGCCTGTGAGTCAGGGGCGGACATATCGCCTGTGCAGCCGGTTCAGCTGCACAGGGGCCCAGCGTGAGAGGGGGCCGCTGCCCTCTCCAGATCCGGCCCCAGAGGCGAGCATTAGGCCACATTCCACCGCATACTCCCCGACCACAGCAAGTTTGACAGCACCCGGATGGACCCCTGCAGCCAGTGGCGTCTCTGGGGGGGGACAGAGGGGGCCACGGCCCCCCCCCTACATCATGTTTGCCCCCCTTGTGCCCCCCCTAGCAGCAGTAGGTCACTAGCAGCTCTCATGGCCATCAGGGGGGTACAGCTAGTTCACCAGTAAGGGGCCCGAGCCCCCGCTGCACCCCCCGCCCCCGCGGAGCCATCTACCCCGGCATCCTTTTTTAAAAATAAATCTTCAGCCTGCAGCCCTGTCACCACGCAGGGGCTGCGCTATGCAGACTGGGAAGAGCAGACAGGAAGCCCCTCCCCCTCTCTCACTCCCCTGTATGCTGGACCTTGTGGAACAGGCCCGCTGTGTGTATACAGGCCCGGACACCACCAGTATGGAAGACTTACCTGCCCACTGCCCACTGCTGATGCTGCCCTTTTAAAGTAAGTAACTTGCTTGGAGGAGAGGGGGAAAGTTGTAGGAGACAGTGGGAGGTAGTTCAGTGTTTCCCAACCAGGGGGCCTCCAGATGTTGCAAAACTACAACTCCCAGCATTCCTTTGGCTATCTCATATCTATCTATCTATCTATCTATCTATCTATCTCATATCTATCTATCTATCTATCTATCTCATATCTATGTATCTATCTCATATCTATCTATCTATCTATCTATCTCATATCTATCTATCTATCTATCTATCTCATATCTATCTATCTATCTATCTATCTATCTATCCTCATATCTATCTCATATCTATTTATCTATCTATCTATCTATCTCATATCTATCTATCTATCTCATATCTATCTATCTATCTATCTATCTATCTCATATCTATCTATCTATCTATCTATCTCATATCTATCTATCTATCTATCTATCTATCTATCTCATATCTATCTATCTATCTATCTATCTCATATATATATCTATCTATCTCATATCTATCTCATATCTATCTCATATCTATCTATCTATCTCATATCTATCTATCTCATATCTATCTATCTATCTATCTTTCTCATATCTATCTATCTATCCTCATATCTATCTCATATCTATCTATCTATCTATCTATCTATCTCATATCTATCTCATATCTATCTATCTCATATCTATCTATCTCATATCTATCTATCTATCTCATATATATCTATCTCATATCTATCTATCTATCTCATATCTATCTATCTATCTATCTATCTATCTCATATCTATCTATCTCATATCTATCTATCTCATATCTATCTATCTATCTATCTATCTATCTTTCTCATATCTATCTATCTATCTATCTATCCTCATATCTATCTCATATCTATCTATCTCATATCTATCTATCTATCTATCTCATATCTATCTATCTATATATCTCATATCTATCTCATATCTATCTCATATCTATCTATCTATCTCATATCTATCTATCTATCCTCATATCTATCTCATATCTATCTATCTCATATCTATCTATCTCATATCTACCTGTCTATTGCATATCTATCTATCTCATATCTATCTATCTATCTATCTCATTGCTATCTCTCATATCTATCTATCTATCTCATATCTATCTATCTATCTATCTATCTATCTATCTATCTATCTATCTACCTAACTCAGATAGATGAGAGATAGATAGATAAATAGATATGAGAGATAGATAGGTAGATGGATAATATATAGATAGATAGATAGATAGATACATAAATATATATATATATATATATATATATATATATAAATATATATATAAATATATATATATATATAGATAGATATGAGATAGATAGAAAGATAGATAGATAAATAGATGATATATAGATAGATGATATATAGAAAGATACATAAATAGATGGATAGATTGATGATAGATAGACAGATAGATAGATAGATGATAGATACATAGATATGATATAGATAGATAGATATGATATAGACTGATAGATAGATTAGATAGATAGATAGATAGATAGGAGATAGATGGATATGATATAGATAGATGGATATGATATAGATACATTTATATGATATAGATAGATAGATCAGTTTCCCAACCAGGGGGCCTCACGCTGTTGCAAAACTACAACTCCCAGCATTCCTTTGGCTTTATGAGCATACTGGGAGTTGTAGTTTTGCAACAGCTGGAGGCCCCCCTAGTTGGGAAACACTGATCTATATCAATCATCTATCTATTATCTATCTATCCAAAAAAAAAATAATAATCAAGAGACCAGCAGCACACAGAAAAATTAGTGCAAAAAAGGTGGAGATTTATTGCATTATCCCAGTGTACAAGCTCCTTGAGGACGGCGACGAGAGGTCGCTGAAAAGTCGCTTCTTTAGTACACTGGGATAATGCAATAAATCTCCACCTTTTTTGCACTAATTTTTCTGTGTGCTGCTGGTCTCTTGATTTTTTTTTTTTTTTTTGGATAGATAGATAATAGATAGATGATTGATATAGATCAGTGTTTCCCAACTAGGGGGGCCTCCAGCTGTTGCAAAACTACATCTCCCAGTATGCTCATAAAGCCAAAGACATGCTGGGAGTTGTCGTTTTGGAATAGCTAGAGGCCCCCTGGTTGGGATACACTGATCTATCTCATATCTATCTATCTATCTCATATCTATCTATATCATCTATCTATCTATCTACAAAACTGAAGATCCAGCGGCACTCCCAGATAAGGTGCAAAAACAAAGTGTTTTATTCCCCCATGTATGTGTGACGTTTCGATAGCATCCCGCCATCTTCATCATACGTACAGTTGTACATTCTGTAGTCTCTGTGACATCACTGTGCTTCATAATAAACTGTGACATCACTGTGCTTCATAATAAACTGTGACATCACTGTGCTTCATAATAAACTGTGACATCACTGTGCTTCATAATAAACTGTGACATCACTGTGCTTCATAATAAACTGTGACATCACTGTGCTTCATAATAAACTGTGACATCACTGCGCTTCATAATAAACTGTGACATCACTGCGCTTCATAATAAACTGTGACATCACTGTGCTTCATAATAAACTGTCATCACTGCGCTTCATAATAAACTGTGACATCACTGCGCTTCATAATAAACTGTGACATCACTGCGCTTCATAATAAACTGTAACATCACTGTGCTTCATAATAAACTGTGACATCACTGTGCTTCATAATAAACTGTGACATCACTGTGCTTCATAATAAACTGTGACATCACTGTGCTTCATAATAAACTGACATCACTGTGCTTCATAATAAACTGTGACATCCCTGTGCTTCATAATAAACTGTGACATCACTGTGCTTCATAATAAACTGTGACATCACTGTGCTTCATAATAAACTGTGACATCACTGCGCTTCATAATAAACTGTGACATCACTGCGCTTCATAATAAACTGTAACATCACTGTGCTTCATAATAAACTGTGACATCACTGTGCTTCATAATAAACTGTGACATCACTGTGCTTCATAATAAACTGTGACATCACTGCGCTTCATAATAAACTGTGACATCACTGCGCTTCATAATAAACTGTGACATCACTGCGCTTCATAATAAACTGTGACATCACTGCGCTTCATAATAAACTGTAACATCACTGTGCTTCATAATAAACTGTGACATCACTGTGCCTCATAATAAACTGTGACATCACTGTGCTTCATAATAAACTGTGACATCACTGCGCTTCATAATAAACTGTGACATCACTGCGCTTCATAATAAACTGTGACATCACTGCGCTTCATAATAAACTGTGACATCACTGTGCTTCATCATAAACTGACATCACTGTGCTTCATCATAAACTGTGACGTCACTGTGCTTCATCATAAACTGTGACATCACTGTGCTTCATCATAAACTGTGACATCACTGTGCTTCATAATAAACTGTGATATCACTGTGCTTCATAATAAACTGTGACATCACTGTGCTTCATAATAAACTGTGATATCACTGTGCTTCATAATAAACTGTGACATCACTGTGCTTCATCCAGTAATTTGATGTCACTGTGTATAACAACCCTGTAGTGACATCACAGTTTATTATTCTTGAATGCTGACTTCACTGTGTATATTTTCCCGGTACAATGACATCACTGTATAGTTACCCTCTACTGTGACAACACTGTGTTTATTAACCCTATAGTGGCAAAACTGTTTATTGTCCCTGTACAGAGACATTACTGTTTATATTAACTCTGAACTGTGATGTCACTGTGCATATTTACCCTGTATTGTCACTCGCAGTGCAAGGTAAATATGTACAGTGGCATTAGGGTATACAGGCTTAATATATACAGTGATGTCACAGTGCAGTGTAAGTATCAACAGTGATGTTGCAGTATAGAGATAACACACAGTGATGTTATAGTTCAGAGATAATATACACAGTGATGTCACAGTACAGAGATAATACACACAGTGATGTCACAGTACAGGGAGGGATAATATACACAGTGATGTCATAGTACAGGGATAATACACCGTGACGTCACAGTACAAAGATAATACACACAGTGATGTCACAGTACAGGGATAATACACACAGTGATGGCACAGTGCAGGGATAATACACAGTGATGTCACAGTACAGGGATAATACACAGTGATGTGACAGTACAGAGATAATACACACAGCCATGTCACAGTACAGGGATAATACACAGTGATGTCACAGTACAGAGATAATACACACAGTGATGTCACAGTACAGGGAGGGATAATATACACAGTGATGTCATAGTACAGGGATAATACACAGTGATGTCACAGTACAGAGATAATACACAGTGACGTCACAGTACAGGGATAATACACAGTGATGTCACAGTACAGAGATAATACACAGTGATGTCACAGTACAGGAATAATACACAGTGATGTCACAGTACAGGCATAATATACACAGTGATGTCACAGTACAGGCATAATACACAGTGATGTCACAGTACAGGGATAATACACAGTGATGTCACAGTACAGGGATAATATACACAGTGATGTCACAGTACAAGGATAATACACAGTGATGTCACAGTACAGGGATAATACACAGTGATGGCACAGTACAGGGATAATACACACAGTGATGTCACAGTACAGAGATAATACACACAGTGATGTCACAGTACAGAGATAATACACACAGTGATGTCACAGTACAGGGATAATACACAGTGATGTCACAGTACAGAGATAATACACACAGCGATGTCACAGTACAGGGATAATACACAGTGATGTCACAGTACAGATAATACACACAGTGATGTCACAGTACAGGGAGGGATAATATACACAGTGATGTCATAGTACAGGGATAATACACAGTGACGTCACAGTACAGGCATAATACACAGTGACGTCACAGTACAGGGATAATACACAGTGATGTCACAGTACAGAGATAATACACACAGTGATGTCACAGTACAGGAATAATACACAGTGATGTCACAGTACAGGAATAATACACAGTGATGTCACAGTACAGGAATAATGCACAGTGATGTCACAGTACAGGAATAATACACAGTGATGTCACAGTACAGGGATAATATACACAGTGATGTCACAGTACAGGGATAATATACAGAGTGATGTCACAGTACAGAGATAATACACAGTGATGTCACATTACAGGGATAATACACACAGTGATGTCACAGTACAGGGACAATACACAGTGATGTCACAGTACAGAGATAATACACAGTGATGTCACAGTACAGGGATAATACACAGTGATGTCACAGTACAGGGATAATACACACAGTGATGTCACAGTACAGGGATAATACACACAGTGATGTCACAGTACAGAGATAATACACAGTGACGTCACAGTACAGGGATAATACACAGTGATGGCACAGTACAGAGTTAATACACAGTGATGTCACATTACAGGGATAATACACAGAATGATGGCACAGTACAGAGATAATACACAGTGATGTCACAGTACAGGGATAATACACACAGTGATGTCACAGTACAGGGATAATACACAGTGGTGTCACAGTACAGGGATAATACACACAGTGATGTCACAGTACATGGATAATACACAGAGTGATGGCACAGTACAGAGATAATACACAGTGACGTCACAGTACAGGGATAATACACAGTGATGGCACAGTACAGAGTTAATACACAGTGATGTCACATTACAGGGATAATACACAGAGTGATGGCACGGTACAGACATAATACACAGTGATGTCACAGTACAGACATAATACACAGTGATGTCACAGTACAGGGATAATACACACAGTGATGTCACAGTACAGGGATAATACACAGTGATGTCACAGTGTAACCATCTAACAGACGGACCACCATGTAATTTCAGCAGAAAATAAAGCAGGGCCTCATGTTCAAGTTTCGCCTAAGGCCTCACAAAGTCTAGAGCCGCCTCTGGTCGGCCCTACCATGGGACCCGGTGGGACCATAAGTCCCAGGTGGCACTTTTCAGGGGCGGAATTTTGCTGCCCCCTTTTTTTTTGTGACTAGTAGGTTCATGGTAGGGTTGGCGCCGCCGCTGCTCACTGTTCTAAAGCAGCTGCGGGGTATAATAGCGCAGCGGGCACTTTAGACAGTGAGTCTGCCTCCGGGCGACCGGGGTCTGACGAGGGACGTCGCACAAGTGACGTACTTCTGCAGACCCGCTCAGGAGGACGTCAGTGACGTCACTCGTCAGGCCGCTGCCGGAGAGGAGAAGCGCTGTGCAAGGCAGGTAAGTGTGTCTCTGTGTGTGTCTGTGTCTCTCTGTGTGTTTGGGGGGGGGGGGCTATGGCTACCTAATGTGAGGAATCTATGCTACCTAATGTGGGGAAACTATGTTACCTAATGTGGGGAATCTGTGCTACCTAATGTGGGGAAACTATGCTACCTAATGTGGGAAAAGTATGCTACCTAATGTGGGGAAGCTATGCTACCTAATGTGGGGAAACTATGTTGCCTAATGTGGGGAATCTGTGCTACCTAATGTGGGGAAACTATGCTACCTAATGTGGGGAAACTGTTACCTAATGTGGGGAATCTGTGCTACCTAATGTGGGCAAACTATGCTACCTAATATGGGGAAACTATGTTACCTAATGTGGGGAAACTATGTTACCTGATGTGGGGAATCTGTGCTACCTAATGTGGGGAAACTATGCTACCTAATGTGGGGAAACTATGTTACCTAATGTGGGGAATCTGTGCTACCTAATGTGGGGAAACTATGCTACCTAATGTGGGGAAACTATGTTACCTAATGTGGGGAATCTGTGCTACCTATTGTGGGGAAACAATGCTACCTAATGTGGGGAAACTATGCTACCTAATGTGGGCAAACTATGCTACCTAATGTGGGGAAACTGCTACCTAATGTAGGGAATCTATGCTACCTAATGTTGGGAATCTATGCTACCTAATGTTGGGAATCTATGCTACCTAATGTGGGGGGCTTGAATGAGCTACGGCATATGGGAGGCCTTAATAAATAATTAGAAACTTATACAGCAAGTGACATATGGGGGTCCACCTGAGTAAGTGACACATGGAGGGGGGGGTGCTGAACAATTGATGTTTTGGGGGGGCACAGGCACATTCTTTGCACAAGGGCCCTCTGCTGTCTGTGTCCGCCCCTGGGTAGAGAATAAGGGGTAAAGTGGAACATAGAACAAATGCAGTTATTTTTTTCTTAATTTTTTTTTAATGAAGTAAACAAGATAAAGGTAAGCAATGACTTTTCCTCAGTCTGAAGCGCGGTCCTCATCGGCAGGAAGCAGTGAGGAGGAGGAGGATGACGGAGGTTCTGATTCCATCTCTGCTTCTTTTTCGTCCCTCTCTATATATAGGGCCGTGGCCATGAAGAAGGCCCCTCCGATGACTGCCATTATGGTGCAGGTCATGAGGGCATACTCCAGGCTGCGGTATTTCAGAAGAGGGGATTTGGCATATCCTCGTTCGTAGGTGTCAGATATCAGGCCGATGAGGTATGGGCTGCCGGCATCACCTAGGAGGTGATAGATTGTCATCTGCACGGCCAGGGCTGAAGATCTCCTCCACGGAGTTACTACTTTTAGTATAATGTCAGATATGAGGGTGAAATTTACTGACAGAAGCGTCTCTCCGATGAAGATGAAGATGTTGGTGGCAACTAGGCTGATGTTGCCAAAAGTCAATGCCAACAGAAGAAAAGGGGCGGAGAGCATCATCGCGCATCCACACACAAGCGGGTCCGCCCGTGGGTTGGATTTGCGATATCTTTTACTTATCTCCGTCCCTGCTACAACTCCCAGAATGCCGGAAACGACTGTAACCACACCAAATATTAGGATGTCGTGATAGTCACAGGGTTCAGCACGGCAAGGGTCCTTCTCTTGTAGGAGTGTTCGTGCGTGGGTCAGGTATGACGGACCCCATACACCTATGGCTCCCACTATGAAGGATACAGCCGTCGATCCCATGGTGGTTAACATGAAGCTTCGATTTTTAAATAGTTTTTTCAGATCTGTCGCCCATTTGGCAAACTTCTGGGATTTGTTGTTCTTCTTCCCGTTTGTAGTCGTTCTTGGAAGCTCCTTTGTGACCAAAATCATCAAAGCCACAGCTATGAGGCCCAGGCCAGGGGTGACCCGAAATGCCCAGTGCCAATCGCCCCTTGCTGCATCAGTCACTTTGGGCCCGATGATGTATCCTAGTCCGCAGCCTACAGGTATGACGGAGTAAAACACGTTCAGCATGCGGGTCCGCTGGTCACTTGTAAAAAGGTCTGCAATGATGGAGGGGGCGATGGTGCAGAAAGTCGCCTCTCCGGCTCCAACCAGTCCACTCGTCAGCAGGAAGAGCAGGAAGTACCCATCAGGGATGAATGACAGGGTAAGTGTCATGCTCAGCCAAATGATGACTCCTGCGCAAACAGTATATTTCTTATTACAGTGGTCGCCCAAATATCCGGCAATTGGTGCGACCAGCACGTAGCTTCCAATGAACAGTGTATTCAATAAGCCGGACAGACTAGCATTGGTGTCATATGCTTTCTGTATATAAGGCAGCACCCCCGCCACGCTGGAGCGATTTGCATAGATGAGCAAATTAACAAAGGCGAGGATTACTACGGTGATGATGGAACGTGCGGTGGACATCACGCTTAGAGATGGCAGGTTCTGCCTCTCAGGGATATCACCCTTTTCTACATCCATATCACTATGGTCCTCCATTGCTTCTTCCTCCTCCTTCAGCAATGGGTCTTGTGGAGAGGCCATGGTCACAGGTCAGAGCCTGAAAACACTAGAGAGAGAGAGAGATAAGTGAACACATTAGACAACATGTCATCATTCCTGTCATTATACAATAGATCCTTCATACAGAGCAGAAATGTCCAGCACAGAACCACAAGATAACACTAAGACCATTGCAGCCTCAGAAGAAGACGCTTCTCTATAAGTGTTTTATATGGAGACGTCTTCCCTGAGGTTACCAATGTCTGATAACCCTGAACCTGTCCGGTCCTAGTAATATCTGATAACCCTGAACCTGTCCGGTCCTAGTAATATCTGATAACCCTGAACCTGTCCGGTCCTAGTAATATCTGATAACCCTAAACCTGTCCGGTCCTAGTAATATCTGATAACCCTGAACCTGTCCAGTCCTAGTAATATCTGATAACCCTGAACCTGTCCGGTCCTAGTAATATCTGATAACCCTGAACCTGTCCGGTTCTAGTAATATCTGATAACCCTGAACCTGTCCGGTCCTAGTAATATCTGATAACCCTGAACCTGTCCGGTCCTAGTAATATCTGACAACCCTGATTCTGTCCGGTCCTTGTAATATCTGATAACCCTGAACCTGTCCGGTCCTAGTAATATCTGATAACCCTGAACCTATCCGGTCCTAGTAATATCTGATAACCCTGAACCTGTCCGGTCCTAGTAATATCTGATAACCCTGAACCTGTCCGGTCCTAGTAATATCTGATAACCCTGAACCTGTCCGGTCCTAGTAATATCTGATAAACCTGAACCTCTCCGGTCATAGTAATATCTGATAACCCTGAATCCCAGCAATAAAAAAAAAACTGTCAAACAAAAAGCCCTGTGTATGTATGAATAGAAGAGGCTGAGACTTACCTTGTGGTTCTCTCTTCAGACAAGGAACGGTCAAAATCTTGAATTCTCTATCGCAAATAGAAACTCTCTAACAAACACTTTGCACCACAGGTTGTGAATGCAAAACACACTGAAGAGACTGCAGCCGGCGCGCACCTCCTTGTACAGCTTATGGTGACATCATCACAAGCATGTGTGACATCACAGGGTTCTAAACCATCTTCAGGTATGTGTATATCTGTATAGTAAATGTGAGTAGCCATATTAGTCCAGTGATGCAGATTGTAATACCTTTTTTATTGGACTAACAGAATTTTGTAGAGACAAACTTTTGGGATTCCTCCCTGATAATTTATAAAGTCCTTTAATCATTAGTCCTTGACTATTGGACTTGATAAAGGGAGGAATCCTGAAAGCTTGTCTCTACAAAATTCTGTTAGTCCAATAAAAAAGGTATTACAAGATACTGCAACATATTTTTTTATTTGTGTGTATATATATATATATATATATATATATATATATATATATATAGTTCCAGGTGTGAGTAGGTGCCTCCAGCTAGGGTCCGTGTCCAGGATTCTGCATACGTAGTTCCAAGGAAAATGCTGTGGCACTCAAGGTATGGTGAAAAAATGAAAACTATTTATTCATCCCAAAAGTGCCACTTGATAATGATGGTGTGAGACCATCGAAACGTCGCTCTTTGCACATTTGGAATGAATAAATAATTTTCATTTTTTCACCATACCTTGAGTGCCACAGCATTTTCCTTGGAACTACGTATGCAGGATCCTGGACACGGACCCTAGCTGGAGGCACCTACTCACGCTTTAGGAGTGCTGCTTTCTTCTTTGACATATATATATATATATATATATATATATATATATATATATATTAATATACACCTAGAAATACATCAAGTACATAGAAAACATCTTTTAGAAAAATATTTCTCCAGGCCTGCCGAGTATATCCCCGTACTTCCCAGTGTCTTCTTAGTTTATATATTTTAATCTTTTGACCTTTTAACCCCACTAGGACCAAGGGCATCCTGGGACTTAAAGGGGTATTCCAGGCCAAAACTTTTTTTTATATATCAACTGGCTCCAGAAAGTTAAACAGATTTGTAAATTACTTCTATTAAAAAATCTTAATCCTTCCAGTACTTATGACCTTCTGAAGTTAAGGTTGTTTTTTTCTGTCTAAGTCCTCTCTGATGACACCTGTCTCGGGCAACGCCCAGTTTAGAAGCAAATCCCCATAGCAAACCTCTTCTAAACTGGGCGTTTCCCGAGACAGGTGTCATCAGAGAGCACTTAGACAGAAAATAACAACCTTAACTTCATAAGCTCATAAGTACTGAAAGGGTTAAGATTTTTTAATAGAAGTAATTTATAAATCTGTTTAACTTTCTGGAGCCAGTTGATATATATAACATTTTTTTTGCCTGGAATACCCCTTTAAGATTGAACCGATTATTATTGATATATGTCATGAATGCATCAACGATCAGATGGTCGGACGACCAAATGATGACTACATACCTCCCATACCATGCGAGGCATGTGGAAAATGGATTGGTGTGGAAAAAATAAACTGCTCCTCCCACCAAAAAACAAAAAGGTTAGCCCGAGCTGGTGATGACTTTGCTCCCATTGAAGCACCCGTGCGCTGCAAATAAAAATTGTTACCAAACACAAAATCTACCACCTCAATAATGTAATGTCTCAAATCCACAGAATATTTAGAAAATCTCATCAGTATATCCGAGATAGCTGATAATGCCAGGTTTTTCGGAATACTGGAATAGAGCGATTCAATGTCGCAAGTAAGCCACGACAGAGAATCGCTCCATGTGAATTTAGTTCTTCTGACCAGGAGTTTACTGAAAATTCAGATTGTTCAGATACCACAGACACTAGCGGGGACTCAGAACCGCAATATGTGAACACTCACAAGAATCGCAATGCGAGAAGACAGTCAAAAAACGAGGAAGGCGCGGTGGCAGAAAACATAGGAAGAAGAGCTTCGGAGCGTAACAAGGACAAACGGAAAAAGTAATAAAAGAGGATTTTCAAGTCATTAACATTTCTGCACAAATCATTACAGATGAAGAAACCTCGGTCCTGTGGAAAGGACTGGGTTTCTCTCCTACACATCATTTTGATGTTTATCGGACAATTTTGGATATAAATAAATTTGTGAGAACTTTAACAGTTAAGAAACATTTTTTTGTGGAAAATGCTGATGAACCATCGGACCCACCTCAACTTTCTATAAACCCTGATTTACCACTAATGCATACATTAGCAGAACAAATTGCTTTTAGAGATCTCTGTCTCCTTGAAAATAGTGGGATATCAATTTGTGATGAAGTGAATACTGCACATACCTTCTCCACTAAAAACCAAAATTTTTACCCCATACAGACCAGACTAGCAATTTTTTATTGGTTCCAGGACCTTATCATGAAAGATGTGGTTAATCTACAATCAAAAGTAATGTCCAATACAACTCGTCCTAATTTGAATAAAAAGGAGGCTGCTGCCATAAAGAAATGAAAGAAAAACAAAAATTTGACGATCCGATCCGCCGATAAAGGCGGCTCGGTAGTATTTATGGACACGGGACTGTACATCAATTTAAATGAAAATGAAAATCTCTGATGATAAAACTTACCTTAAACTTACCTCAGTACTGCAACCTCTGGTTATGCAATGCCCAAGTTATATCAAGGACACTAAGCACTTGCTAAAAATCATGGATGAATTCACATGGAGCGATTCTCTGTCGCGGCTTACTTGCGACATTGAATCGCTCTATTCCAGTATTCCGAAAAACCTGGCATTATCAGCTATCTCGGATATACTGATGAGATTTTCTAAATATTCTGTGGATTTGAGACATTATATTATTGAGGTGGTAGATTTTGTGTTAAAACACAATTATTTTATGTTTGGTAACAATTTTTATTTGCAGCGCACGGGTGCTTCAATGGGAGCAAAGTCATCACCAGCTCAGGCTAAGCTTTTTGTTTTTTGGTGGGAGGAGCAGTTAATTTTTTCTGACACCAACCCATTTTCCACATGCCTCGCATGGTATGGGAGGTATGTAGACGATGTGGTCATCATTTGGTCGTCTGACCGTTGATGCATTCATGACATATATCAATAATAATCGGTTATATCTTATGTTTACCCACACATGGTGTAAAAGTGAAACCCCCTTTTTGGATGTCATATTAAGTGGCAACCCTGATACAAATAAAATTGAGGTTGATCCTTACAGAAAAAATATATCAGGCAATACCATCCCATTCATGCCATTCCAAACAAACGGTAAGAGCCATACCAGTAGGTGAACTTATACGAATTAAGTGGAACAGTTCTTCCGCCGAGGTGTACCGCAGGGAAGCTGATGCAGCATGCACACGCCTGGCGGCTCGAGGTTACCCTGGATGGCTATTGAAAAAAGCTCGGTTGAGAGTGGATCCTATGAATCGAAAATCCCTTTTTTACAAGTAAG
This sequence comes from Hyla sarda, assembly GCF_029499605.1. Lineage (NCBI taxonomy): Eukaryota > Metazoa > Chordata > Amphibia > Anura > Hylidae > Hyla > Hyla sarda. Next base: position 180,373,081 of record NC_079196.1, on the reverse strand, counting down.
CAACCAACTGAATCACAAGATTGTCCTACATTTGTCACCACGTATGTTACGCCGAGCGCTCCGGGTCCCCGCTCCTCCCCGGAGCGCTCGCTACACTCTCGCTACTGCAGCGCTCCGGTCAGATCAACTGACCCGGTGCGCTGCGATACCGCCTCCAGCCGGGATGCGATTCGCGATGCGGGTGGCGCCCGCTCGCGATGCGCACCCCGGCTCCCGTACCTGACTCGCTCTCCGTCGGTCCTGTCCCGGCGCGCGCGGCCCCGCTCCCTAGGGCGCGCGCGCGCCGGGTCTCTGCGATTTAAAGGGCCACTGCGCCGCTGATTGGCGCAAGTGGTTCTAATTAGTGTGTTCACCTGTGCACTCCCTATGTATACCTCACTTCCCCTGCACTCCCTCGCCGGATCTTGTTGCCATTGTGCCAGTGAAAGCGTTTCCTTGTATGTTCCTAGCCTGTGTTCCAGACCTCCTGCCGTTGCCCCTGACTACGATCCTTGCTGCCTGCCCCGACCTTCTGCTACGTCCGACCTTGCTTCTGTTTACTCCCTTGTACCGCGCCTATCTTCAGCAGTCAGAGAGGTTGAGCCGTTGCTAGTGGATACGACCTGGTCACTACCGCCGCAGCAAGACCATCCCGCTTTGCGGCGGGCTCTGGTGAAAACCAGTAGTGACTTAGAACCGGTCCACTAGCACGGTCCACGCCAATCCCTCTCTGGCACAGAGGATCCACCTCCTGCCAGCCGGCATCGTGACAGTAGATCCGGCCATGGATCCCGCTGAAGTTCCTCTGCCAGTTGTCGCCGACCTCACCACGGTGGTCGCCCAGCAGTCACAACAGATAGCGCAACAAGGCCACCAGCTGTCTCAACTGACCGTGATGCTACAGCAGCTACTACCACAGCTTCAGCAATCATCTCCTCCGCCAGCTCCTGCACCTCCTCCGCAGCGAGTGGCCGCTTCAGGCCTACGACTATCCTTGCCGGATAAATTTGATGGGGACTCTAAATTTTGCCGTGGCTTTCTTTCTCAATGTTCCCTGCACTTGGAGATGATGTCGGACCAGTTTCCTACTGAAAGGTCTAAGGTGGCTTTCGTAGTCAGCCTTCTGTCTGGAAAAGCTCTGTCATGGGCCACACCGCTCTGGGACAGCAATGACCCCGTCACTGCCTCTGTACACTCCTTCTTCTCGGAAAGTCGAAGTGTCTTTGAGGAACCTGCCCGAGCCTCTTCTGCTGAGACTGCCCTGTTGAACCTGGTCCAGGGTAATTCTTCCGTTGGCGAGTACGCCGTACAATTCCGTACTCTTGCTTCAGAACTATCCTGGAATAATGAGGCCCTCTGCGCGACCTTTAAAAAAGGCCTATCCAGCAACATTAAAGATGTTCTGGCCGCACGAGAAATCCCTGCTAACCTACATGAACTCATTCATCTAGCCACTCGCATTGACATGCGTTTTTCCGAAAGGCGTCAGGAGCTCCGCCAGGATATGGACTTTGTTCGCACGAGGCGTTTTTTCTCCCCGGCTCCTCTCTCCTCTGGTCCCCTGCAATCCGTTCCTGTGCCTCCCGCCGTGGAGGCTATGCAGGTCGACCGGTCTCGCCTGACACCTCAAGAGAGGACACGACGCCGCATGGAGAATCTCTGCCTGTACTGTGCCGGTACCGAACACTTCCTGAAGGATTGTCCTATCCGTTCTCCCCGCCTGGAAAGACGTACGCTGACTCCGCACAAAGGTGAGACAGTCCTTGATGTCAACTCGGCTTCTCCACGTCTTACTGTGCCTGTGCGGATATCTGCCTCTACCTTCTCCTTCTCTACTATGGCCTTCTTGGATTCCGGATCTGCAGGAAATTTTATTTTGGCCTCTCTCGTCAACAGGTTCAACATCCCGGTGACCAGTCTCGCCAGATCCCTCTACATCAATTGTGTTAACAATGAAAGATTGGACTGTACCATACGTTTCCGCACGGAGCCCCTCCTAATGTGCATCGGACCTCATCACGAGAAAATTGAGTTTTTGGTCCTCCCCAATTGCACTTCCGAAATTCTCCTTGGACTACCCTGGCTTCAACACCATTCCCCAACCCTGGATTGGTCCACTGGGGAGATCAAGAGTTGGGGTCCCTCTTGTTTCAAGGACTGCCTTAAACCGGTTCCCAGTACTCCTTGCCGTGACCCTGTGGTTCCCCCTGTAACCGGTCTCCCTAAGGCCTATATGGACTTTGCGGATGTTTTTTGCAAAAAACAAGCTGAGACTCTACCTCCTCACAGGCCTTATGACTGTCCTATTGACCTCCTCCCGGGCACTACTCCACCCCGGGGCAGAATTTATCCTCTCTCTGCCCCAGAGACTCTTGCTATGTCTGAGTACATCCAGGAAAATTTAAAAAAGGGCTTTATCCGCAAATCCTCCTCTCCTGCCGGAGCCGGATTTTTCTTTGTGTCCAAAAAAGATGGCTCCCTACGTCCTTGCATTGACTACCGCGGTCTTAATAAAATCACGGTAAAGAACCGCTACCCCCTACCTCTCATCTCTGAACTCTTTGATCGCCTCCAAGGTGCCCGCATCTTTACCAAACTGGACTTAAGAGGTGCTTATAATCTCATCCGCATCAGAGAGGGGGATGAATGGAAAACGGCATTTAACACTAGAGATGGACACTTTGAGTATCTGGTCATGCCCTTTGGCCTGTGCAACGCCCCTGCCGTCTTCCAAGACTTTGTTAATGAAATTTTTCGTGATCTCTTATATTCCTGTGTTGTTGTATATCTGGACGATATCCTGATTTTTTCTGCCAACCTAGAAGAACACCGCCAGCATGTCCGCATGGTTCTTCAGAGACTTCGTGACAATCAACTTTATGCCAAAATGGAGAAATGTCTGTTTGAATGTCAATCTCTTCCTTTCCTAGGATACTTGGTCTCTGGCCAGGGACTACAAATGGATCCAGACAAACTCTCTGCCGTCTTAGATTGGCCACGCCCCTCCGGACTCCGTGCTATCCAACGTTTTTTGGGGTTCGCCAATTATTACAGACAATTTATTCCACATTTTTCCACCATTGTGGCTCCTATCGTGGCTTTAACCAAAAAGAATGCCAATCCTAAGTCATGGCCTCCTCAAGCGGAAGACGCCTTTAAACAGCTCAAGTCTGCCTTTTCTTCGGCTCCCGTGCTCTCCAGACCTGACCCATCTAAACCCTTCCTATTGGAGGTTGATGCCTCCTCAGTAGGAGCTGGAGCGGTCCTTCTACAAAAAAATTCTTCCGGGCATGCTGTTACTTGTGGTTTTTTTTCTAGGACCTTCTCTCCGGCGGAGAGGAACTACTCCATCGGGGATCGAGAGCTACTAGCCATTAAATTAGCACTTGAGGAATGGAGGCATCTGCTGGAGGGATCAAGATTTCCAGTTATTATTTACACCGATCACAAGAACCTCTCCTATCTCCAGTCTGCCCAACGGCTGAATCCTCGCCAGGCCAGGTGGTCTCTGTTCTTTGCCCGATTTAATTTTGAAATTCACTTTCGGCCTGCCGATAAGAACATTAGGGCCGATGCTCTCTCTCGTTCCTCGGATGCCTCGGAAGTAGAGCTCTCTCCGCAACACATCATTCCTCCTGACTGCCTGATCTCCACTTCTCCAGCCTCCATCAGGCAAACTCCTCCAGGGAAGACCTTCGTCTCTCCATGCCAACGCCTCGGAATCCTCAAATGGGGTCACTCCTCCCATCTCGCAGGTCATGCGGGCATCAAGAAATCCGTGCAACTCATCTCTCGTTTCTATTGGTGGCCGACTCTGGAGACGGATGTTGTGGATTTTGTGCGAGCCTGCACTGTCTGTGCCCGGGATAAGACTTACCCCCATCCCGTGGCAACACTGTTGTTTGGGTGGTCGTTGATCGATTCTCCAAGATGGCACATTTCATCCCTCTTCCTGGTCTTCCTTCAGCGCCTCAGTTGGCAAAACAATTTTTTGTACACATTTTTCGTCTTCACGGGTTGCCCACGCAGATCGTCTCAGATAGAGGCGTCCAATTCGTGTCAAAATTCTGGAGGGCTCTCTGTAAACAACTCAAGATTAAATTAAACTTTTCTTCTGCATATCATCCTCAATCCAATGGGCAAGTAGAAAGAATTAACCAGGTCCTGGGTGATTATTTACGGCATTTTGTTTCCTCCCGCCAGGATGACTGGGCAGATCTTCTACCATGGGCCGAATTCTCGTATAACTTCAGAGTCTCTGAATCTTCCTCCAAATCCCCATTTTTCGTGGTGTACGGCCGTCACCCTCTTCCCCCCCTCCCTACTCCCTTGCCCTCTGGTTTGCCCGCTGTGGATGAAATATCTCGTGATCTTTCCACCATATGGAAAGAGACCCAAAATTCTCTCTTACAGGCTTCATCACGCATGAAGAAGTTTGCTGATAAGAAAAGAAGAGCTCCCCCCATTTTTTCTCCTGGAGACAAGGTATGGCTCTCCGCTAAATATGTCCGCTTCCGTGTCCCTAGCTACAAATTGGGACCACGCTATCTTGGTCCTTTCAAAATTTTGTGCCAGATTAATCCTGTCTTTTACAAACTTCTTCTTCCTCCTTCTCTTCGTATTCCTAATGCCTTTCACGTTTCTCTTCTTAAACCACTCATCATCAACCGTTTCTCTCCCAAACTTGTTTCTCCCACTCCTGTTTCCGGCTCCTCGGACATCTTCTCCGTAAAGGAGATACTGGCCTCCAAGAAGGTCAGAGGGAAAACCTTTTTTTTGGTCGATTGGGAGGGTTGTGGTCCTGAAGAGAGATCCTGGGAACCTGAGGACAATATCCTAGACAAAAGTCTGCTCCTCAGGTTCTCAGGCTCTAAGAAGAGGGGGAGACCCAAGGGGGGGGGGGTACTGTTACGCCGAGCGCTCCGGGTCCCCGCTCCTCCCCGGAGCGCTCGCTACACTCTCGCTACTGCAGCGCTCCGGTCAGATCAACTGACCCGGTGCGCTGCGATACCGCCTCCAGCCGGAATGCGATTAGCGATGCGGGTGGCGCCCGCTCGCGATGCGCACCCCGGCTCCCGTACCTGACTCGCTCTCCGTCGGTCCTGTCCCGGCGCGCGCGGCCCCGCTCCCTAGGGCGCGCGCGCGCCGGGTCTCTGCGATTTAAAGGGCCACTGCGCCGCTGATTGGCGCAAGTGGTTCTAATTAGTGTGTTCACCTGTGCACTCCCTATGTATACCTCACTTCCCCTGCACTCCCTCGCCGGATCTTGTTGCCATTGTGCCAGTGAAAGCGTTTCCTTGTATGTTCCTAGCCTGTGTTCCAGACCTCCTGCCGTTGCCCCTGACTACGATCCTTGCTGCCTGCCCCGACCTTCTGCTACGTCCGACCTTGCTTCTGTCTACTCCCTTGTACCGCGCCTATCTTTAGCAGTCAGAGAGGTTGAGCCGTTGCTAGTGGATACGACCTGGTCACTACCGCCGCAGCAAGACCATCCCGCTTTGCGGCGGGCTCTGGTGAAAACCAGTAGTGACTTAGAACCGGTCCACTAGCATGGTCCACGCCAATCCCTCTCTGGCACAGAGGATCCACCTCCTGCCAGCCGGCATCGTGACAACGTACAGTCCAGATTTTAATGACATCAAACGCATTGTAATTAAACACTTACCTTTGCTATCAACAGATCCCACGGTAGGGGAGATTATAAAGTCAGGTGTGAGATTTGCAGCGAGGTGGGCACCTACTCTATCCAATCTCCTTGTTCCCAGTATGGTGGACACGGCTCGTGTTACCACCCAGTGGATTAGCACCAAGGGCTTCCACAAGTGCGGTAAGTCGTTGTGTGTGGTATGTCCCTTTGCCGAAAAATGCCAGAAAATAGAAGGTACGGTGGATGGCAAATGCCATGTCATTCACAACTTTATTAACTGTGATAGCACTTTTGTTTTATATAAAATCATGTGCACACAATGTCACTTAACATATGTGGGTTCCACCAAAAGGTCCCTTAAAAAACGCATGCAAGAGCACATTAGACATGCTGCTGGCCCTTTAAGCTCGAACATTTCTAACATATCTAAACATTTTCTAATATGTCATAATTCAGACACCACTTCCCTCAGGTTCTCAGGCATTGAGAAGGTGAAGCTAAATAAAAGGGGGGGTGACCATATTCGATTCCTCCACAATAGGGAAATCATGTGGATTTATCTTTTGAATTGCATTCAACCCCATGGTCTAAATAGCAAAACAGATTTAATATTACATTACTGATATGTCTCCGAATAATTTATCTGTGTTTGGTTCCATGTTTTTGTTTTAATCACGTGCACATGTGATGTGGACCTGTCCCTCCCCTTCCTGTGGGAATGGGGAATATGCCCTGGAGTATATAAGGGTGCCTCATTTGAGGATCTACAGGCTATGAGTAAGGATCGATAGATCAGAAACGCGTCAGCCATGCTTGGGACCACCCTCTGTGCAATATTTAATATTTTTGATATGTTCACGGTTTGTCTGCCGCCGTGAAGGCTTTTAAGGAATAACCCTGAATAAAGACGGACATTTTACTTCTACTTGCTGGCTTTTTTAGTATTTTATTTTAGTTTTATCCACTGTGCCAGGGATGAAAATTATTCCAAAAGAAACTAACTCAACTGTCTATGCTCCCCCGTTGCTCCAATATTGGTGTCCCGTTCTCTGTTCGCCGCCTTCTGCTTTTCCTGCAGGTCAGTGAATCACGGTGCACTCAGTGTCATCATTGTTTCAGCACCAGTTTTACAAATCAGTGTGCCTCCAGTGTTACACTAGTGTTTACAAATAAGTGTGCCTCCAGCTGTGTCTCCAGCTAGAGACTGTCCGGGAATGCTGGGAGTTGTAGTTTTGGACCACCTGGAGAGACACTGTTTTGAAAACACTGCCTTAGTCAGTATTTTCCAACCTGGGGACTTCCAGCTGTTGCAAAACTACAACTCCCAGCATTCCCTTGACAGTCTTTAGCTGTCCAGGCATGCTGGGAGTTATAGTTCTGCAACAGCTGGAGACACTCAGGTTTGGTAGGTAGGTCCTTAGTCTATTGTTTTCCAACCTGGGTGCCTCCAGCTGTTGAAAAACTCTAGCTCCCAGCTTAAGACTGTCCGGGCATGCTGGGAGTTGTAGTTTTGCAACAGCTAGAGGCCCCCAGGTTGGGAAACACTAACTACGGCAGTGTTTTCAAAACATTGTCTCTCCATCTGTTGCAAAACTACAACTCCCAGCATGCTCGGACAGTCTTAAGCTGGAAGTTAGAGTTTTGCAGCAGAAGGTGGCATTTTGGTGGGTAGTTGGGCCCTTAGTCCAGTGTTTCCCAACCTGAGTGCCTCCAGCTGTTTCAAAACTACAACTCCCAGCATGCCCAAACAGCCAAAGCCTGTTTGGAAAACACTGGACTTCGGGCCTACCTACCAAATGTAACGTGGCCACCCACCTACCAACCAAACATATTACCTACCTAGCAAATGCTTTTCCTGCCTACCTAACAAACGTATACCGTATATACTCGAATATAAGCCGAGTTTTTCAGCACGATTTTTCGTGCTGAAAACACCCCCCTCGGCTTATACTCGAGTGAACTCTCCGCCCTCAGTGGTCTTCAACCTGCGGACCTCCAGAGGTTTCAAAACTACAACTCCCTGCAAGCCCGGGCAGCCATCGGCTGTCCGGGCTTGCTGGGAGTTGTAGTTTTGAAACCTCTGGAGGTCCGCAGGTTGAAGACCACTGCGGCCTTCGACATCATCCAGCCCCCTCTCACCCCCTTTAGTTCTGTACTCATCTCCGCTCGGCGCTGGTCCGGTGCTGCAGGACTGTCCGGTGGGGAGGTCGTCCGGTGGGATAGTGGTTCCGGGCGGCCATCTTCATCGGGGGGGCCTCTTCTCCGTGCTTCAGGCCCGGAATAGTCACGTTGCCTTGACGACGACGCAGAGGTACGTTCATTACCAACGTCCCTCTGCGTCATCGTCAAGGCAACGCCTCTATTCCGGGCCCGAAGCGCGGAGAAGAGGCCCCCCGGTGAAGATGGCAGCCCAAAACCACTATCCCACCGGACGACCTCCCCACCGCACAGTCCTGCAGCACCGGACCAGCGCCGAGCGGAGATGAGTACAGAACTAATGATGACAGGGGGATGATGAAGGGGGGGTGTGGGATGATGACAAGAGGATGATGACAAGAGGATGATGACAAGGGGATGATGAAGGGGGGTGGGGATGATGACAAGGGGATGATGACAAGGGGATGATGAAGGGGGGTGTGTGGGATGATGACAAGGGGATGATGAAGGGGGGTGGGGATGATGACAAGGGGATGATGACAAGGGGATGATTAAGGGGTGGTATGGGATGATGAAGGGGGGATGATGACAGGCGGTGATGATGAAGGGGAATGATGAAGGGGGGATGATGACAGGGTGATGATGATGAGGGTGTTAATGACGGGGGTCTGGATGATGACAGGGGGGGATGATGTATTTCCCACCCTAGGCTTATACTCGAGTCAATAACTTTTCCTGGGATTTTGGGGTGAAATTAGGGGCCTCGGCTTATATTCGGGTCGGCTTATACTCGAATATATACGGTAACCTACCTACCTAGTGGCAAACCTTTTACTTGCCTTCCTACCAACTGAACTTACTACCTGCCTAAATAACTTGCAAACTTACTACTTGCCTACCTACTTAGAGATTCTTCTACTTACCTAATTTACTACTTGCAAACGTACTACCTGCTTACCTAGCAAACATATTTACAGGGGGGGGGGGGCAGGCATATTCTTTGCACAGGGGCCCTCTGTTGTCTGTGTCCGCCCCTGCTGTGAGTAGTACTGCTTCAGATACAATACAGAGAAAGAATTGGGGGAGTTATTTATCAAGAGGCACATATAAAAAATTATCAAAAAGTATGCGATTGTTTGCTGTTTTTCAATTTGATCACTGAGATGGAGTGGCTCTGCAGCAAGTGGGCAATGGGAGTTGTCGCCCCCGGTCAAGAATAAACTGCCGTTGAAATGTCGGCCAGGGCTGGTGGAAATTTCAGGGAGGGCTCACAGGCTTGCTGGATTTGTATAGAGGTGTGTATAAATCCAACAAGCCTCCGCGCTGACATGGGGATTAATTTAGACTGGCGTGTGTGGAGCCAGTCTTGATAATTTTCCCCGATTTTGGATATTATACAGACATGTTTTCTACCCTGGGACAGCCATAAACATATTTGCAACAAACAATCCAAGGAATAAGAAGTAGAAATCGCACTCACCCAGGTAGATCTTCATGCAGTTACTTTATTCAACAAAGTGTCTTGTACATGAAAACACTCAATTAGAACAGCGGCATCTCCAAAGTGCAATGTGCAGAGCAGCAAACAGCATGGACATCTCACCTGGACAACGGCGGCCGTTTCACGCCTGTCAGCGCTTCCTCAGGCACCTGAGGAAGCGCCGACAGGTGTGAAACTTCCACCGTCGTCATCCTTGTGAGACGTCCCTGCTGTTTGCTGCTCTGCACGTTGCACTTTGGAGATGCCGCTGTTCTAATTGTCTTTTCATGTACAAGACACTTTGTTGAATAAAGTAGCTGCATGAAGATCTACCTGGGTGAGTGCGATTTCTACTTCTTATTCCTTGGATTGTTTTCTGTCGGACTGTATATTCTGAGCTGCACCACCAGGATCCTTCCATTCGTGCACATTGAAGCCTTTCTCTCAGGTGTTAGTCAATATCTGCTATCGTGGTGCAGAGTGCAGGACTCTGATTTGCAAGGACTTAATATTTTCAACAAATCTTCTGTATGTGAATATACCTTATCAGGTCCTTCTGACTACTATAGATGGGTTAGAAAAAAAAAAAAAGGCTCCAAAAAAAAAAAAAAAAATTCTGAAAAGAACAGACAAAAACCCCACTAACAAACATAGACACATGGCATTTAAAAAAAAAAAAGTTTTTATCCCCTATAGATGTCTACAGGAAGAAATTTCTAGAGAAAAAAACTTTATTGATTTTTAAAAACTACTCCTGATCCTAAAAATATCACTTAGAGTAAAAAAAAAAGCCCAACCACCACCCTCCTAAAAAAGGAAAAAATAAAAATAAATAATAATAATAATAATAATAATAAAAAAACACATGTAGGTATGGCATTAGTTTGGCATTATATTTCTTTACTGTCTCACAGCTAGCATCCGGCCACAGTGTGGTGAGTATTTCATTGGCATCTTTTAACAAAAGAGTTGTGTGTTGTTTTAGCCTTATGCTATAGCTACATGGCCCTCATGAAACGTGTGTTTGCCTCCTATCTTCCTTGGGTATTTGGAGTGAACAGACACTCTGTGTATTGACTATCCTCTTGCAATTAAACAGTGCAGGAATGCAAATTGAAATTAATCAATGCCATCAGGGATGTCTTATAGACAGAAGTGAGAATCAGAGCAATTAAGAATGTTTTCTCGGGGGAAATTACAACACTTCATTAAATGCAAAGCCACTAAAGGAGATGAAAGAAAGACAGAAAAAATGAAAAATAGAAGCGAATGGAGATATAACAATGTTTTCTACCACCTCTCCTCCTTATTAAACAGTTTTCCTACTTGAACTCGGTATGGACATGCATTCTGTGCTGAAATGAAGACTCGCTGCTGTGCCATCATTTTAATTACTCTTGGGTCCCACCAGTTCTCCATTATCTTATTTACTTACAACTTGATGTATAATAATTTGCTGCAGAAACATTATTAAATATGATAATGAGCCCGTCAAAAGGGGTTCTTGGACAGGCACCCGCTATACTTGAGGCTGATTGACTTGACAGATTGATAGCCAAACAGATACGCTTAAATGGGCACTTATATGTTGTACATCTTGGCAAAACATTAACCTTTTTAATATACTTCAGAATTTTTTTAATCTCATTTTTATAGAAATCATGGCTTATTGAAAAAGCCCACTAGGGATCCCCATACCATCCGGAACATAATCTTGTCTGACTGCAACATCATCTTTGCCCCAGCTGTAGCACAGACTGAGACAAAGTCCAGGAAGTGAATGCAGGACTAGCACTCCTCTGTGCTCACTCCTGTCCTGGCAGACGCCTGTCTAAAAACAGAGAGGAGGGAGTTACAGAGCAGCCTGCAGTGATTGGATGAGGAGACCCAGCACAGCACAGCAGACTCAGGTAGGAAGAGAATTCCTAGTAAGTAAGGGCAGGCTCAGTGCTTGCCTGGTACACGTCCATTCCAGAGCAGTGGATTTCGGAATGAGTGTTCAGTAGAACAGAGGGATTTGTGAGCCCAATACATAAGCTAGACACACAAAAAAAGGCATGTGAGTAAACTGCATGACCTAGTGAGTAACACACACACACATATATATATATATATATATACATATATATATATATATCTTTTTTTGTGCCATGACAGGTACTCTTTAAATGACAATATCATTATAGGCTATTCAAGCATATGTAGCAGCAGTATAATGCATTGGGGTGGAGTATTTTTGGATTTCTCATTTGAAAGCAAAAAGGTAAAAAAAACTGGGGAGCGGCTGCAGTTTTTCTTCTTATATCGTACAGTGATCACTAGAGAAACAGAAAAAAGCACTTACACTCTGTGAGTGGCCAACGGAAAAGACCACTCACAACTTTAACTCGCGTTTCTAAAGTAGAAAGAGACCTTCTATGGTTGCCGCTGCACTCCTCTCTGGTGGAATATTACCACCAGGTATATGCACTGGAACAAAAGGAAAAACAATGAGGAGCGGACACACCTATGTTCTCTAAGTCTGCATGCACACTTTGATTACGTTCACCGGTAGCTGAGTCCGTCCTGCTCCCCTCGCGCCAGGTAAGCTTCAGGTTTCTTCTTTCTTTTCTTTCTTAAACTGAGTTTGTGCTCACAGCTTGGAATAATGTGTGAACAGGGACTAAATATAAAAATTCATTTTAATTACAAAGAAATAAACATAAAACAATGTATCCGACACGTTGCGGAGTTGTCTCCTTCCTCAGGGATAACCAAACATATTATATATATAATATACAAATCATTCCTGCTATTTCTACTCCAAAAAATCCCCTTCCACCGGAAGTGACATCTGCACCTGAGGTATACTTTTATTAAAAAACACATTATATTTCCACCATAGAATTCTTCATACCTGTTCCAACATCTCATTAAAACCCCTTGGGATTAACATATCCAATTTAAATATATAAAAGCTTTCTCTCTTACAAATTGTTGAAAATCTCCTTAAACTTTTTTCTACTTGCTCAATTGGGATCACTGTTAGGAGTTCAGGGTCTGCATTGTGTATGGATACAAGTGGAATATAATAGCGTAGAGTAGAGGACGGACTCGGCTCCCCTCGGTGAAGTAAGTGTACCGGTGAACGTGATGAAAGTGTGCATGCAAACTTAGAGAACATAGGTGTGTCCGCTCCTCGTTGTTTATCCTTTTGTTCCAGTGGATTACTCATTTAAAACCTCCACTCATCTATTATTAAAAAGTATTATTGCTTTGATTACCAGGATAAACAGACATAGATAGGGAAGATTGGCCAATGAGGATTAGTGATGTCATGAAACCACAAGGTGTAGTGTAGAGTACTCGCTACGGAGGAATTGTACAAGTTGGTAGTGAAGTAGAAAGCAATAATCTCTATTGTCAGATTCAAAGTGGACACCACTAGTTGGCCCAGCAGTTTCCTGAAATCGAATAAAGGCAGGTTTTCTTGTACAGGGACATAGCTATAGAGTGTGCAGCAGTATTAGTCATATCCAGCTCCAGTGTGTAAGATGGCCTAAAAGATACCAATAATACACTCATTGACAACAAAAAAAAATAATGCACCAGGAAGGAGTGGTTGGAATCTAATGAAACTTCATATGTTTGAATGTAAAGATGATAATGACTGTAAGGGATTAAAAATCTATAGTGAAAGAATAATATTGCAGCAAAAGAATACATTTGTTGGGAAAAACAGGTTCCATATGGCATCCTGATTCTGTATAGCATACAGGTTCTGTATGGCATCCTATTACACATTGGTCCACAGATGTTGCAGCTTAACCTGCAGATCCTGCAGAACCGTAGGTTGCAAAAAATGGCACAACACATGGCGATAAATCTAGTGACAGGACAGATCAAACAAGTGTTGCAATCTGGCAAAGACATTCCTGGGAAATAATGAGAAACAAGAAAGCAAAAAAGCTGCCGGCAATGTAGCTATGCGTGTGTTGTGTGGATCTAACAATCTGAGGATTGGAGGAGGAAACAATGGATTTCTGGATGTGACAGGTGGTGCTCACACGAAGACAAAAAGGGAAATCCTAAGGTTAAGTTTCTACTTGGTTTTCTGTCCTGCATTTTTCTGTGTGGAAAAAAAAATACCAGAAAAAACGCCAGTGCAATTACCTTCATCTGGCATTTTTTTCTGGTGATTTTTCATTTGTGTGGAAATTGCATTTTTGGCCCCTTTGTCGTTTCTTCAAAATTTGTTGGGTACCAAAAAAAAGAAAAAGGATGCAGTAGTGATGGGAAACTGTTTTATTTAGAACAAAATTTTTATTAGTTTTTAAACAGGGATCAATTTATGTGGGCTGGCAGGGCACTTTAAAATGCAGCCAACAATAATAAAAAATGTAGGGTTTGTGTGTTTTTCACTTTTTTCTTTCTTTAAAATACTTTTTAGTTAGTACTACTACTCCCAGCATGGAACACACTGTTCCATGATGGGAGTAGTAGTTCCTGTACTAATAGACAGATCCCCCGGGTGTCACTTCTGACACCTGATGCGATGGTCTAAAATATAGCAGAGATGTGAAGTGGCTCTATACAGCTCTCGTATCTCTGTACTCCAGGCCGGCCAGTGATGTCAATAGAAATTCACATCACTCATTCCTATTTTCTGCCCAGAGTGGGGATTGGCCGGATGGTGGCAGCCAATTACAGCTCTCAGCGGGAAATAAATCAGAGTCAGTGGCTGGCCGGAGTACAGAGCAGAGATGAGAGTGCAGGAAAAAGCCACTCTGCATCTCAGGGATGAAGAATGATCGTAGCGGGTGTGACACCCGCTGTGATCTGTCCTTAACTGCAGGTACTAATGCTCAGAACATGGAGCACACTCTGCTCCATGCTGGGAGCTGTAGTACCTGCAGTAATAGACAGATCGCAGCGAGTGCCACTCCTGACACCCGCATCTATACATTATACAGGAGGATCACAATGTGTTCCCTGCTGGGAGTAGTGTGTTCCATGCTGGGAGTAGTAGTACTACCTAAAAATAAATAAATAAAAAGAAAAACAAAGTGAAAAACACACTACATTTTTAGTATTGTTGGCTACATTTTTTGGGCCCTGACTGCCCACATGAATTGATCCCTGTTTTAAAAATTTATAAAAATGTAATTATAAAAAAGATAAATTTCGTTAGCTACAATTTTTTCCATCACTGCTGTATCTTTTTTATTTTAATTTTTTTTAATGGTACCTTATGAAATTTTATTACAAAAGGTATCACCATCACTTTTTTGTATCGCTAAAGTCCAAAAAAGAATAAAAACCGCCTGCAAAAACTCCAAAGTTAAAACCCACATGTCATTTTTCTTGGCGGTTTTCTACTCCCATAGACTTCTATGGGAGAAAAACGTCATGATTTCAGTGTAAAAATTAAGACTTTGCAAAACCACCAAGTAGCTGAAAAAGCAAAAAAAGAGTGAAAAAACACCAAAAGGATTTTTAAAAAATGCCAAACTTAGATTTCTCATTGATGTACAGCTAACATTTGGCCGCAGCATTTTTTCAATAAAAAAAATGCCATGGGGGCCGTTTTGGCATTTTTTGGGGGAAAATGCACAAAACTCAGCCTAAGGGTCTATTCATAAGGCAGAATTTCTGCTTGCAAAATTCCACTTCAAATTAAAGCCCATAGACTTCGATGGGATTCCGCACTCCGATTTGCACTTCTGAATTTCTGCCTACATAATGCCGCTAGCGGAACAAAACTGGCTGTGGAGAGCATTTAAAAGAGTCCAAGAGGACGAATCCTACAAAGTGTGGTATTGAAGTGATTTATTGTTTTTTTTTTGCTTACGTTCAACAAACATTCCCCTCCCCCGACCATGTGCTCTCTTTGTTAGAGTCCCACAAAATGGCCACCAACTATATGAAAACGGAAGCAGGAAGTTCAGCCTAAAACAATAGGTCGTAAATATGTTTGTAAAAAGCACCCAGAAACACTGATTAAGTTTTGTACAACTATGAAATAATTGTACAAGGTATTTTGGCAGAAATGTCTTGTACCAGCAGTGTATTCCACCAAATTAACAATCACTCGGAAACCAGCAAAGTTGATAACATTTAATAAAAACATTAATTAGCTAAACCAAATAAGACATACATACAAGCAATAATACAATAGTACATACTCTATGTTTAGCAAACTAGCATGAATCTACCCAAGGGATACATGAAATATTTAGTGTAGCAATGATACAATCAATATACTTATCCATCCCAGGCTAAGGAGCAGAAGATGCTTCCCTCTTCAAGGAAGATTCAACAGCAAAGAGCCCGAGGGCCATATGGTTTCCTGTGAAATCCCCTAATGCCCCACCGATTTGGCCTAGTGTCCGCCTGCTCTCCTTACATAACCTGGAAAAACAGGTTCTTTAGCCCCCCTACTGTGGCTGTATGTGACTAAGCTTTAGACCGTGGGGGCAGGGAAATTGATACTAAATGATGGATGTAAAAACACATCATTTCGATGTCCATAACAGTCCCTCCTCATTAAGTTGTTTTCACACATCATTTTTACCTAGGATGTTTTGTTTTTCTGAAAATAGTTTGGATTGGTACTAATGGTGAACAAGATTTTCAAAAGTTTGACTTGCCGGGCTAGCCAAACTTTTTGAAAAAGTTGGTTCTCATAGCGAATAGGTTCTATGTGAACCAGCAAGAAAATAAGCCTCAAAACTTGCGTATTACGCTGCCTAAGAGCTCTAAAGCCCTGTATAATACTGCTAGGAAAGTAGTTAAAGGGGTTCTCCGCTGCCCTGCCTTCCGAAGCTCCGCTCGCAGCATCCGGAAGTTTATTACTCCGAACGCTGTGTGCCGGCTTCCGTGTTCGAGGCCGCCCCCTCGTGACGTCACGGCCGCCCCTCAACAAAAGTCTATGGGAAGGGGGCGCGACCGCAACCGAGGGGGCTGGCGTGACATCACGAGGGGGCGGCCTCGAACGTGGAAGCCCGCACACAGCGTTCGGAGTAATAAACTTCCGGACGCTGCGAGTGGAGCTCCGGAAGGCAGGGCAGCGGAGAACCCCTTTAAGTATTTTTTTTTCTTTCCCTAAGAGGATTTCTAACACTGTGAGCTAATGAAAAGAGATTTTTTTTTTTTTTTTATAATAGCTATAAGTGGTAGAGGCATATAAATTAGATGTGCATGGTCAGGATTAGGTACTGAGTAACATATTGATTTTTAGTTTGTGGCATCTGACAGCTACGCTTTAAGGACACAGCCAGCTTCATTTTTGCATTTTCGTTTTTTTCTCCTTCAAGAGGCATTACTCTTTTTTTTTTCATCGTGATCATGTGAGGGCTTGCTTTTTGCGTGGCCAATTGTACTTTGTGATTAGATCACTCATTTTACCATAAAATATATGACAAAACAAAAAATGTTTTTATTTGTGTGGGGAAATTTTAAAGAAAACAACAATTTTGCTAATTTTGTAGGGTTTCATGTTTTTTTTTCACTTTTTTGGTAAAATAAGAAAAAGGGGTGATTTAAACTTTTATTAGGGAGGGGCTTATTCAAATTTTTTTAAACTTTTTTACTGTTTATCTTACATTTAATCATTGGGGACTATTTATAGGCATTGCACTGATCAGTAAAATCGTCAATCTACTTCTCTGGTTTGCCAGAAGGTAGACCAGAGAACAAGATCGCCTGAGGGCGACAGGAGGCAGGTAAGGAAACCTTTGGCCACCATCATGGCTCATGAGACCCCCGCAGTCATGCTGTGGGTGGTCCGATGAGGAATACCAAGGCACTGTAGTGCTTCAGATTCCATGATCAGTAGTGATCACAAATGGCATCTGAAGGGTTAATGGCAGGCATCAGCATTACCGGTGGGTCCCCAGCTGCTGTGCTCACTTCATGTACATGATGTACTTGTTCATCTGGTGCGTGAAGTATCAGGGCATCAGGACGTCCATTTACGTCCATTTTTTAAAGGGTTAAAAAACCCACTGCACTAACAGATAAAATAAAGCTGCATAAAGTATTTCTAGTTATTGGCAGATGCCTTCCGCTGTTAAAATATACATGGAGGTATTGGAAGACGCAATGGCTTTTTTCAAGTGTTCCAAAAATGACCCTTTTCTGAGAGTAGCAGCAGGCTTTCAGTTTGGCAAGTGAAGACGCAAGGGATTTTTCCAAATGTTCCAAAAACATATGTGGTCTGGTGAAGTACGGATGTATGAAACAACTTTAACTTCTCTGGTGGATAAAATGAGGAAGATTTGATGCATCGTATCCAGTGAGTGCCGTCCCATATTTTTGCTCTTTCATTTGGGATAATTGAAGGCTTTTGCCAAAGGGCTGAGCACCTGAAGACTGCATCACAGTTAAAGGTGTACCCCTGTGGAAAAAAAACTTTTTTCTAGCACCAGTTGATATAAAGAAAAAAAAAAATATTCCACCGGAGTACCCCTTTAACCTATTGGGGACGGAGAGCGTACCTGCATGCCCTCGTCCCATTCCCGGGGTGTGACGCGCGCTCACAAGCAGAGCGTGTGGCAAACCCGGTGGGTCCGACTGCTTTCAGCAGAAGAAAAAAAAGCTTGATATAAGGAGAAAGAAGCATTTTTTGTCTCATAGGATTACAAAGTTTCCTATATTCTCTTATACTATTGACCTAGGCAAAGTTTGTTCAAATCACAGTGCCCTTTTAACATTGTAGCGAATGCGAAGTATCAGTGTTGCTTTTTTATTGGATTTACTAGAAGCATTATCTTCAACTCTGAAACCCTAGTGAAAACACTTCACCCAGTAAAATTGAAGAATAATGCATCTTTGTGGAGCAATCCATTCTTTATTCAAAAAGCATCTGACTAAAAAAGCCATTTGGAGTCTGATATGATAAAGACCTCAGAAAACTCCTTGTCAAATGTATGAGCCAAGCACTTATGAGACAGTTTAAAGCAGGTCAGACATCCATTGAAGCTTATGTTACAAACTGGCTGTGGACTTCTGTGCAAACAGATAGAGAAACAAAATGTCACAGTACTGAAATAACAACAAAAGAAATGTAGGATTGTAGTTCATAGCTTACATTTACATTCACCATACTTTATTTGCATGTACTAAAAACACAGTTATTTACCATTACTAACATTGATAGAAATATATCAGACATCTCATAATGGAAAAGCAAACAGTAAAAGCAACAGTAAGGTCACTCTGACTATATACACTCTGTTCCAAATTATTATGCAAATTCTATTTAAGCATCACAAAGAATAAATATTTAGTTTTTCAGGTTAAGTCATGGATGGCATTGTGTATCAGGGCTCTTTTGATCACTGAAAACAGTCTCTGACACCTGTGATAATTAGATTGCCAGGTGAGCCCAATTGAAGGTGGGTGTTCCACAGTATTTCCCAGAGCACCATTTTCAAGCAATATGGGGAAGAAAAAGGATCTCTCTGCTGTCGAAAAGAGTGAAGTAGTTCAATGCCTTGGACGAGGTATAAAAACATTCGATATTTCACGAAAAACGTAAGCCTGATCATATAAGAGATTTGTGGCCGATTCAGAGCACAGATGTGTTTGTGCAGATAAAGGCACATTGAGGAAGATTTCAGCCAGATCCATGCATTGGATCAAGAGAGCAACTGCTAAAATACCATTCTTCCAGAGTCTTGAAACTGTGCATTAACCTATTCAGCCACCACTAACAAATGCTCATAAGCTGAAACGGCTGCATTCGGCAGAAAAATACATGAAGACTAATTTTCAAACAGTCCTGTTCACTGATGAGGGCCGTGCAACCCTGGATGGTTCAGATGGATGAAGTAATGGATGGTTGGTGGACGGCCACCCTGTTCCAACAAGGAACATCAGCAAGGCGGTGATGGAGTCATGTTTTGGGCCATAATCATGAGAAGACAGCTGGTCGGCCCCTTTAGGGTCCCCGAAGGTGTAAAGATGACCTCTGCAAAGTATGTGGAGTTTCTGATGGACCACTTTCTTCCCTGGTACAGAAGGAAGAACTATGCTTTTCCATAATCATTTTCATGCATGACAATGCACCATCTCATGGTGCAAAGAATATCTCTGCATCAATGGCGGCTATGGGGTTAAAAGTAGAGAAAGTCATGGTGTGGCCTCCATCCTCCCCTGACCTCAATTATATTGAGAACCTTTGGAGCATCCTCAAGCAAAAGATCTTTGAGGGTGGGAGGCAGTTTACATCCAAACAGCAGCTCTGGGAGGCTATTCTGACATCTTGCAAACAAATTCAAGCAGAAACTTTCCAAAAACTCACAAGTTCAATGGATGCAAGACTTGTGAAGCTGCTATTAAATAAGGGGTCCTATGTTAAAATGTAACATGACCTGTTAAATTGTTTAAAGTTTTTAATTGTTGTTAAAAGTTTGATTGAAATAGCTTTTGATTTCAGTAAATATGCTGCAAACAAAACAAATGTTTTGAAACTTACTGTGCGTAATAATTTGGAACAGTGCATTGTAAGTTTTTTTATGTTTAATAAAATACTGTTATCATTAGAAGGTTTGTTCAATTAAATTTGTATTGTACTCTTAATAGTTGATAACGTGAGAGTTATGATGACTGTTATTTGCATCAATTATTTAGGTAAATGCAAAAATTATAATTTGCATAATAATTTGGAACACGGTGTAGTATGTGATGAAAAAGACATATATCTTTTTTGAGAGATTTTATTTAACTATGGTTGAGATACTTGCCCATTCATTACCTGTGTTTTTTTACCCAGCTTGTTATGTTTGCATATATATTTTGCCAAATAACACTACGTATACACAATTGGGGAGATTTATCAAAACCTGTGCAAAGGAAAAGTTGCCCAGTTGCCCATAGCAACCAATCAGCTCGCTTCTTTCATTTTTAACAAGGCCTCTGCAAAATGAAAGAAGAAATCTGATTGGTCGCTATGGGCAACTGGACAACTTTTCCTTTGCACAGGTTTTGATAAATCTCCCCTAATATCTTTTTGCTGGTGCCCATCTGCTGGACAGTATATATATATATATATATATATATATATATATATATATACACACCTCTAGGACTGGATAATATATATATATTTTATATCTAGACATATCCTGGGTCATTATACAAAATGGACTACACTTTGTGGGCTTTGGTAATATTGCCTTTCTCTATATTGAGTGACTCTATTTTAACCTGTATGTATTTTTCATATATTTTATATTTTTCTGTAGTTACAGAACTTTATGGTTTATAGGATGTAAATTGCTTGTGAGAGTTGTACATATTATTTGCATGAAGTTCTTATGGCCTCATGTGATGCCATACAATAAGACAGGCCACTTGGACACTTGGTATTACATGGCACAATGCGTAGGGGTCTTTACAATAGGGCACAGGAGCTTCAGGGTAGATCTTCAGTTAGGCTATGGGGTCGTGACTTCATAAGGCTGGTTTAGCAGGGCAAAGGAGTGAATATGGACAGTAAAAGTAAAGCTTTGAGGTGCATGGAGTGTGTGACAGTGTAAAGAAGAAGAAGAAAGGAGTAGGTAAGAAGTGATTGGAAGGAAGGGGGAAAGTGACAGCAAGAGCTGGAAATGACAGCAAAGAATAGGCCTTAGCCATCTCTTCGGCAGCAGATTGGGGCTATCATCTGTAGACTTGTGTATGACCAAAATTTTTGTTTTGTTTCCTTTTTTTCGGCTACATTTTTTTAAACCTGTTAAACCTTCGGGATACAGTAATTCGTTTTATTCTGTTTTGAGACACATTCGTATATATTTTTTCGGTTCAATTCGGAAACTGTTCGGCTAGTCGGATGCATTCATTATTTCGGATCTCTTCGTTATATATATCATTCGTTTCACTTTCGTTTTTGGACAATTTCGTTATTCGTTTTAATGCTTATTTCTAACGTAGGCCTTGCTGATCCTCTCTTGTAAAAAATATCAGGTGTTACCTTAGCTTGTTTTGCAGTTGTCTCTGTGCCAGAAGACAAGTTTTCCTCAGGTAAGATTTTGATTAGAATCACAAGTTTACTTTACCGGGTGCTCGAATCTTTTACTTTCAACTAATACTGTATGACCACAAAACCCAATATAACAAGGAGTCACATGGCGGCACAATGACAGAGCCTAGAGGTGGCAGCAGCCTGACGAGACCATAGGGCCTCACAATAAAAAAGATTAAAGATATTTTGTAAAATTTAAGTTGAAGATTTTAGATAGATTAACATTTTGAAAGTTTTATTTAAGGTGCCAACAGCATGAGGAGATCATATGGTGGTAGAATGACACAGCCTGGAAATGGCGGCAGCAAAAGGAGACCACCCAGCCTGGAGGTGGCAACAGCCTGACGAGACCATAGGGCCTTAAAATTGAAAAGATATAAGATATTTTTGAAAATTTTAATTGAAGATTTAAAATAGATTAAGATTAAGTTTAATTTCATGTACCAGCAGTATGAGGAGACCACATGGCCATGGTGTGTCATGGTCCTCTGTCTCGTCTTCCTCATCACCCTGTAGCTCCACAGCCTGCTCATGCTCCTTCTCTCTTGTCAGATGACTATAAAACCCACCCATTTTGCAAAACCTTGCCTGTGCTCCACTGCCCCCCCCCTCCTCCTCCTGTTCAGCCCCCACAGGGCTCATCTGGCCTCCATTGCCCTGACCAGCCATCGTTTTCAACACATGTTGTAGGATATGAAGCAGTGGCATTATGTTGTTCACCCCGTAATCCTGGCGAGCTGACACTGGTTGACATTGAAGTTACACAGGGGAGTCCCCCTATCCGCTTGGATCATCAAGAAATCAGTGATTGCTTTTCTCTGTTCGTATAGTCGGTCCAACATATGGAGGGTGGAATTCCAACATGTGGAAACATCTCCAATCAGACTATGTTGGGGAATGCCGTTCTGAAGATGTAGCTCAAGGAGGGTGTGCTTTGCGGTGTACGAGTGGCTGAAGTGCATGCAAAGTTTTCTTCCCATTGTTAGGATGACTTGAAGATGGGGGTAACACTTCAGGAATCACTTGACAACCAGATTGAACACGTGTGCCATGAAGGGCGCTTGGCTCAGGCTTCCTTGAAGCAGCGCAGACAAGATGTTCTTCCTGTTGTTGGTCACAATGTTTCCCATTTCCAGTTTTCATGGAGTAAGCCATGATTCAATTTCTTGATGAATGACACAGCCAGAAGGTGGCGAAAGCGTGAGGAGACCATATAGTGGCAGAATTAATAAGCCTGGAGGTGGCAGCAGCAAGAGGAGACCATAGGGCCTCACAATTGAAAAGATTAAAGCTCTATTTTAAAATTTAAATTGAAGATTTTAAATAGATTAACATACCTTTTTTATTTAATGATCCAGCAGCATGAGGAGACAATTGGGCCTCACAATTGAAAAGATTAAAGATATATTTTAAAATTTAAATTGAAGATTTTAAATAGATTAACATAAAAATGGCGGAACAATGACACAGCCTGGAGGTGGCACCAGCAAGAGGAGACCAAAATGTGGCAGAATGTCCAAGCCTGGGGGTGGCCGGAGCAAGAGGAGACAATATGGTGACAGGATGACACAGCCTAGAGGTGATGGCAGCCTGACGAAACCAAAGGGCTCACAATTGTAAAAGATTAAGGATATTTTTTTAAATTGCGTGTGGCCATGTTAACATCCTCTGGATACTTGATGAAAAACTGCCACACCACAGAGTAGCTGATTCTCAACAGTCTGCACTGACTGACTGCTACTGCCGCTGACTCCGGGGACCCCTGTTCCACTACCTCCTGGTAAGGTAGGCTGCCGCGAAGCAGGTGGTCTACCCCGGGCATGTTTGGCTTCAGACTTCCCACTGCTGCCACCATGCTGACTCCCAACCATACTACCACCTTGCTGGCTCAACTGCTGCCTCACGGGCAACCTGCCACCCCCTTCTCCTGATGATGATGAAGCCCCTTCTGCATCCAGCTCCCAAGTGTGATTGGCTTCATCATCCTCAAATTGTGTCTACATGTCACTGATCTCCTCAGGTTCCTCAACAGTGTCTGCTTCAGGAACCAACGCTCGCAGCACCACCTCCCACGCTACTCTCCTCATCACTACTTGCCCGCCTAGCAAAAGAAACGGGGGATGTCTCCTCCACTTCTTGGCTGGGCAGTAGCTGCTGACTATCCTCTATTAGAGCATCCTGACTAAAAAGTTGAGCTGTACCCACAGCATAGGATACTTCTTCAGTATGGGGGAGGGAACAGCATAGGACAGAGGCAATGGGAGGAAAGGGACTCCGGGAGCTCCGGGGCCGTGCTAACTGATGGTTGTGTCTGAGGAACCCACCGACTGTTGACTGGGGGTGTCAGATGTCCCATGTGATGAAGAGGATGACCGAGTTAACCAGTCGCTGACAGTAGATGGGTTGCTGGTCCAGACACGACCGTTAGCTGATACCAGGAGCTCAGGCTTCTCGCTGCGACTCCTTGCCCCTAGTCCGCTGCAACCTCTGCCTGTGCCTGATGAATTTAGACCTCTGCCAGTCCTCTGTGCACGTCCTGGCACTTCTCTGCCTGACATGCTTAGTGCGGGGAGGACAATACGCTCCACTATGCTTAAAACAGTATTTGTCTAGAACAGCAGAAGGTGTGTACTTTTTGCTGGCCTTTCACCGTAACTAGGCCCTTAGGACTATAACAGGAACAAAATGGTACACCATGTAAATGTACGTACATGGAATGCACTTATGAGGGGAGTACATATTGTACTCCCCTGAAAAGTGCATACCACGTTCGTACATCTACGTGGTGTACCATTTTGTTCCTGTTATAGTCCTAAGGGCCTAGTTACTGTGAAAGGCCAGCAAAAAGTACACACCTGCTGCTGTTAATGACAAAAAGCTCCATTACACTTAAAACAGTATTTGTCTAGAACAGCAGCAGGTGTGTACTTTTGGCTGGCCTTTCATAGTAACTAGGCCCTTAGGACTATAACTGGAACAAAATGATACACCATGTAGATGTACGTACGTGGTATTCACTTATGAGGGGAATACAATACGCTCCACTAAGCTTAAAATAGTATTTGTCTAGAACAGCAGCGGGTGTGTACGTTTGGCTGGCCTTTCACAGTAACTAGACCCTTAGGACTATAACAGAAACAAAATGGTACACCACATAGATGTACGTACGTGGTATTCACTTATGAGGGGAGGACAATACGCTCCACTATGCTTAAAACAGTATTTGTCTAGAACAGCAGCAAGTGTGTACTTTTGGCTGGCCTTTCACAGTAACTAGTCCTTTAGGATTATAACAGGAACAAAATGGTACACCACGTAGATGTATGTACATGGTATGCACTTATGAGGGGAGTACAATACGCTTCACCACGCTTAAAACAGTATTTGTCTAGAACAGCAGCTGGTGTGTACTTTTGGCTGGCCTTTCACAGTATATAAGCCCTTAAGACTTTAAAAGGAACAAAATGGTACACCACCTATGTACGCACAGGTTACACTTAATAGAGGACAATATGCACTGCTACGCAACCTGTATTAGGCACTAATAGCAGGCGATTATGGCTTTTAGTGCCATGCTCACCCTAACTGGCTGGCTACTATTAGCTTTTCAGTTTTTGTACTCACCAGTTCTGCAGCACACAGTCGCTGTGTACTACACCCAAAATTGCACTCTCAATCTCTCTCCCTTCCCTATCAGTGCTTCTAGGCTGGATTTGGGCTTGAGGTGAATCACTGCTGTAATACACCCAAAATTGCACTCTCTCTCAATCTCTCTTCCTTCCCTGTCAGTGCTTCTAAGCTGTATTTGGGCTTGAGGTGAATTGCTGCTGTAAAAATGCTTTTCTGTGCAACACACACTGCTCTCTGTCCCTCTCTCTCTGCAATAGAACGCTGAAGTGACTGGCCGCAAGATGGCTGCTGATTATATAGGGCTGTGACATCGCAGGGGTGGCTGGCTGCTGATAGGCTGCATGTGATTCAGGGTCATCCCGCCTACCCATGTTCCCTCCTTCCCAGCATTCCTTGCCCCATGTCCTGACATGTGGAGCCACCATCTTAAATGCCCTGGAGCCTGGACCGCACTAAATGGAGTTTAATAAAGTGATTTGTTCGATCGAATCGCAGCGATATTCAAATTCATTGCAAAGAGAATTTTTCCTGAAATTCCTAATGAATTCGGATTAATCAGATTTGATCCGCTTATCCCTAGATACTAACTCCATAGGGAAACACTAAAAGGGCACCAATGCTGTGTGGCACTAAGGTTTTTTTTATTACTGTGTGGGGCTTAAAGGAAGCACTATTACTGTGTACTGCACAAAGGAGGGCAGTATTAATGTGTGGCCACCCTAAAGACATTGATATCACATAGTGCCTGCAGAGCCCCAGAGATGCCCCCTACCTGTAGTGCCCCTATGTGACCATCACATGCCAAGACAGATTCCATCCTCTAAATGAAAGTAACACATTTACATTCACTGAAGGAAGCAGAGCTTTTGAAAACTGCTACACATTATTAGAACATGGCAGAACTTTTCATATACATTGAATATTTAGTTTTGTTTTATCTGTATGGTCACCATTAAAACATATTCTCCTGCTCCGTGGATATTTTTCAGGTTTGTAGCTCGCAGTTAGAAACTACATTTTACTGAACTATATTAAGGAATGGAAAAAACGTAATGACAAGCCTGCTAAAAATGAGCACTGACAGATTTAAGGCCTGAGCCTGTACAGCGCAGAATTAATGACAGATTGTTGCGGCATCTGCTATTAAGCTAATGTCATGGTATTAAAGTGTTTCTCCACCAAAATATATTTTTAGAAAATTTTGATTAATATCCTAGGCGTAGATGGGGAACAGCATGGTATGACTACTGCCAAGCTGCTTTCTTTCTTCTTTGCTATCATTACAGTACCATTCCAGCTCGGAGCTGAACAGCAGTGATTTCTGACATCATGGTTGCTAGGGAAATACTGCCTAACAACCAAAGACTTTATTGTGAGATTATCAAGCAACCAGTCTGTCTCAGATTAGGCCCGTTCACCATTAGTTTTTCCCCCACTATCATTATTTATGTAGGGAAAGGCTCCTAATGTCATGTATACAGCCAGTATGTGTTCCCTATTGAGCCCAACTCTATGTAATACAATTGGATATATCGGCCATTAGCCTGCATTGTGAATAGATTATGCCATACAATAGTCAGTACATAATTTCTGGGATCCTCTTGTATTGAAGAGCATAGACAACAAGGCTGTACAATACACCTGTAGTATAATAACCTCTCATAGTCATTCCCTTATACATTATAGAACAAAAACAATCCTGGCACACTCTTTCCTTGAGGTTCATTGATGATAAGGGATTACAGTGCATGCCTTAAGCTGTGTTTCCACTTGTTTTTTATTTTAGTTTTTTGGCGAAAAGGAAAAAAAATGGGACAAAATTCCAAGAAAAACACTATGGGGGACATTTATCAAAACCTGTCCAGAGGAAAAATTGCCCAGTTGCCCATACAATCAATCAGCTTGCTTCTTTCATTTTTAACAAGGCCTCTAGCAAATGAAAGAAGCTATCTGGTAAGTGTGACGCCAGATTACAGCAGTGACAGTCGAGGTCCCCATCAGTTGTCATTATTACACAGTTATGTACGGGCATGCAATGAGAGGCTTTATTTCTACCTTTCTGCAAGCAAGTGTTTCATTATATCACTGTGTTACTGTACATGCTGCATCCCCTTTGATAGTGATAGATAATTTGTCATTATTCAAGCAAGTTGGGGGTGCATGGTAAAATAAAGGGGTGGGGGGAATGGTAAATATGTTGCACATGCATAGATACTGGATGCATACATCCAATAGGGTTCACATGGGCAATGTCAATGGCCATAAGATTGCAGTCAGATTGGTCTATGGTTAGCATGGTATAGGGGGTGTATGTTTTGCTGTAGGGTGTTCAAGATGATAGCAAAAAGTGTTTTTATTTGCTGGCTGTGCTCACTCCTGGCCTTTCTCTCTGCCTGCATGAGCAAGAGATATTAGGTGAGAGAAATATTGGTGCTAGAGACATCCAGGCTTTGCCTGCGAAAGAGTTTTCTCTAGTAGTTGGTGTTGTATCTTGTATTCCTGATCTTCTGGCATTTCTGACTTTTTGGTTTGGCATTTTGACCTTTCTCCTGTTTTTGCCACTTGGCACTTCTGATAACTCCTGGTATAGACTCGGCTAGTGGACTGTGACCTTTTGTGTGTGTTTGTTTAGACATAATTTCTGTTAGTCTGTGTGCTCCCTTATGGTATCCTGACATGTGTCTGTATTGTAGTTTGTTTTTTTGACAGTGACTTCCATCACATATTCAGGGAGGGACTGCACTGTGGTTGTCGATCAGCTATTTAGGGTGGATAGGCAAGTAAGCAGGGATTGAGGGAGTGGGTGAGATCAGTATTGCACTCCTTCCCTGTCCATATGTGACAGACAGATATGGGATCTGACAGGTATGCTTTCAGCCCACTCCTTCATTGGCTCCAGGGGTTGAGATTATGTGATTAAAGGGTTTCTTTTGTTTAAAAAATAAAAACTCCTGACATAACACAGTGATGTAAAAATTTGTGACTGAAAGGTTCTGGGTACTGAGACCCAGGGCTGGTGCAAGGTATTTTTTCCACCCTAGGCAAAAGCAAATTTTGCTGCCCCCTTGACTCCGCCCATTGGCCTGCCCTTTGACACGCCCCACCTTACTACTGGGGTGACACACTGTAACAAGCCCCCTCCTCATGTAATTAGCTTACTACTGGGGTGACACACTGTAACAAACCTCCACCTCATGCTGCTGGCTGATCGTGGTTCGGATGCTGGTTATCTAACTTTCTTGTGACAGGCAGAGCAGCGCCCCTCCCATCAAGAGGGCGCTCTAGGCAGCTGCCTAATTTGCCTATAGGCAGAGCTTGCCCTGCTGAGACCCCCTACATATAGTAAAACAAGGGGGTTAAGCTGTACCAGTTTGGTCCTAATTGGCACTGCTCAGCTCTCCTCGAAGAGCAAAGCAAGCAGTATATTGATTTATTGAGAGTCTATGAGACTTTGTATACAGGAAATCCATACTCCACACACCTGGTTTTTAAATAGATAGTCCAGAGCTCCTTTTCCACATATGAAGACACCCCTATTATAAATGGATGTGGTGGGTTTGGACATGTTACAGATTTTGGATTGGGGATCAAAACGTACTCTCTCCTACTGCATTGACAGCTTCAGACATTTGTTAATACATCGGATTATTATAAAATACACAATTAATTTGAAGTCATTTGAAGGCTGATGTTTTATAGCATTAAGAAATCCATTTACCACACTTTAGTTTGGATAAATGTTACATAAATTGGTGTCTATTCATAGGACTGTGCTGAAAACTATTCATTTCTATGTCAGGACAAACATCACTGCTGTTTCTGCCCCCATAGACATTTAGAAAAAATAATAATTTGATGCTTATCATAGAACTAGTCAAGTGGACAAACGCAAGACGACTGAATGAGCTGCTAACAATTACATAAGCAATTAATGCCCTGGCATAAATGTATCCTGCGCCTAACAATGTTCCACTAGGAGGTCTATTTGTCAGAGCTTAACAGTGCTCTGCCATTGTCACGATGTAGAGAGGTGTTTAGCTACAGTGGTGAAAAGTGTCACATTAATTAAGCTGCCTTCAAAATATTCTACCAAGCTTTTAGCAAAACTCAATCGATTGACTGCCATGCTGGGCACTGGCTGCAAGATTCAAGATTAGAAATGTAACACAGGAAAAAGTGACTTGGTCTATGGAAAAAAAAACCCTGTAAGGGTTAGGTGTATCTGTTTGGATGTGTATATCAAAACTGATGTTTTCAAGGGGATAAAGTAGCAGCAGGAGGGTCCGCTCTCAATGGTCCCCAACACAGCTAGGACAGCTGGCTATTATCTGTTGCCTTTTAAAGGGGATGTCCAGCGAACATGTCACTCAGTCAATCGATGGCCACAGCAGTAACCTGTCCCAGGCAGCGATTGGCTGAGCGGGCATTGTCCACCATATTTTGCATGTGAAAGATTTGTAGATCAGTGGGGTCCTGGTTGGCTGCAAAACCACACTGGTAGGGGATCGAGCAGATAACTAAGGCTTCTTTTTTTTTTTTTTTTTTTTTAAGAAAGAAAAATCCCAGATAATTCATTAAAGTGTGTGATTGTTTTCAATATAACATATTTGTGATCTTGTCTTTTTGCGTTCTTGATACCTGGGGCATTGAGATTTTCGATAAGTATCCCTGTATATTATCCTTTGATGGTAAAATTTCCGAGCTATAAAGATTGGAAAAGAAATAAACTATACACTTCCCAATTTTGTCTGGCTGTGAAGTAACCTTGCCCCCTGGCATACACACATACTAATACTAATCTAGTTTCTCCCCTTTTTGCTTTAATTACATGAGACAGTAACCTACCTGGCCTACCTTTCTCAACAAAGTACCTCTGTCCAGAAAAAAACAATTATGCTGTGCCTTCTTAAGGTGAAATTTAGTCAATTTATCCTGTTTGTTTTTCATTTGCTCATAATTAAATTGTGTTGGCTTACTAGCATAAGCCATTTCGGCTTATACTTCCTTCTCTAACTCATTTTCAATCTTACCAAATTCTTTCTTTTTATATGTAATCTTCCTAAACAATATTCCCCGCACAAAAGCTTTTGGTGAACCCCATACTACCTGAATTGGTGCTGCCGAAAAGTTAAGTTCCCAAAATTCTTGTATCTGGGACCCTATTCCTGTCTATCATACTTAACCAATATGGGTTTATCTGAAAGATACGACTACCAGTCAAATTCCCAATTTCAAAAACAATATCAGTAACCAGGATACAATGATCTGAAATAGATCTTGATTGATATATATTTTTTTAACCATTCTAAACCCTTTCAAATTACAAAGGAGTAGGTCTATTATTGTCTGGCCTATATGACCCCCTTTGCTAACTTAATTGTCTTTCCAAGGAAACAGGTCACCCCCTACTACCTATGGCAAAGGCCTTTAGGCAAAGTAAAAGGGTCTGAAACCAGAATTCAGAACTCAAATTGGGCCAAGTTCAAGACCATTCACCCATGGATCTCAGTGAGTAAAATTTT
The DNA here is from genome assembly GCF_029499605.1 of Hyla sarda. NCBI lineage: Eukaryota > Metazoa > Chordata > Amphibia > Anura > Hylidae > Hyla > Hyla sarda. Next base: position 180,342,662 of record NC_079196.1, on the reverse strand, counting down.
TCCTAGTTATTCAACCAGAACATAATTAACCATCTTTAATAAGGATCACAGTGAGGGTTTTAATTCTTGACCAATTATAATTAATTTTCCAATGTGGGAAAACACAGTATACATGTTTATTCAAACAAAAAACAAAACAGGAATACTTGTTTATTATAAAAGTAAGAGGCCTGACTAGGATTAATGAATACTGCTCATATTACTTGTTATTTTGCCATGTTTTGGTTGAAAACAAGCACAAACAGCTTGTTAGAAGTGAATCATATGTGGATTATTTCGCTTTAATTCCACTGTACAGCACTGGGCTCGATCACGCTGCAGTAAATAAGAGAGAAATGGTAAAATGCGGGTATTTTTCTGCAGCAGAACATTAGCGCTGACTTCCCCAATAACTCCCTATTCACTGAGATGTAATTATAAAGTGATTTTTAATCAACACAGAACAAATGTGCTGAACAGCAGCGGAAATTACAAAACCCAAGATATCCAAACACTCTAATAATTCTGATTTAGGGGAAAAATACAGGACATGGCGTGATTTGTCAGCTTGTGCCATACAATGCTACTGCACATTTTATTCATTAACACCAGTTACACTTGTATTCTTTTTCCAAAAAATATTGCATACATAATACTAGTGTTGATAACAGAAGGAAACTTGTGGTCGTCCAATAATTGTTCTCCCCACTATTTTGTTTTCTTTTTACTCTAAAGAGGTTCAAGAAAGGTTCTGTAAGGATTCCATTTGTACTAAATCTTTATTGTGTTCAGAGCTTTTCCTTTTCTGATACAGAGCTCCAAATCCCCTGCATGGATGTACATTTTAAACATAACCTTACAGCCACCACTCAGTGCCTAATGCATACTGTTTATGCACTAAATCCAATAATAAAACAGAATGCAGTAAGCTCCCCTGCAGCAGCCTAGATGGTGGACAGGTCATCAAAATGGCCATTCTGCTTTCCCTCAGTCCAAGGATGCAGTTAACTATCTCTCACCAAGATGTACACTACCCAAAAGTAGCCTCTGATAGCCTTCTTATAGGACAGTGATGGCGAACCTGTGGCACCCATAGTTCGCCATGGTGCTTTTCAGGGCACACCGGATGGCCGGGCCGTCTGGGGAATACATACACAAATCCAGAATATATACATATACACATCATACATAAATACATCATACATACACACATCCTACATACATAACATACAGTACATACATAACATATATATATATATATATATATATGTATATATACAGTGGCGTTGCGACCCGGGTGCGGGGGGTGCGGCCCGCACCGGGTGACACCAACCTAATGGGGTGACACCAAGACGCTCCGCAGCACCCACACCCCCTCCTCAGCTACACTGACACCCCCCTATGTGCCCGACCGGCCTCCCATCCGTCAGCACACCCCCCCCCCCCCCTGTGCTGTGTGTGCGGTGCGCCCGTCCATTAGCAACCCCCCCCCCCCTTTCAGTGCACCCGTCCGTCATCACGCCCCCCCCCTCCCCCCCCCTCTCACCTTCACCAGTACTGTGCCCGGCCTCCGCTCCCACGTCTGCGCCGGCCTGACGTCATACCGCATGGCCGCGCAGGGGGACGTCAGTTACGTCACTCGCATTGCGCCCGGTGAGAAGGATCGCTGCGCTGGATGGGTGAGTGTGTGTGTCTGTCTCTATCTATCTATGTTTGTGTGTGTGACTCTGTGTGTGTGTGTGTGTGTGTGTGTGACTCTGTGTATTTGTGTGACTCTGTGTGTGACTGTGTGTTTGTGTGACTGTGTGTGTGTGTGTGTGACTCTGTGTGTCTGTCTGTGAGTGTGTGTCTCTCTGACTGTGTGTGTTTGTGTGTGTGTCTCTCTGTGTTGTGTTGTATGTGTTTTTTTTTTTTTGTGTGTGTGTGTGTGGGGAGACTTTGACGCATTGTGGGGAACCTACAAGGGAACCTGTGGCCTAATGTGGGGAGTCTATGCTACCTAATGTGGGGAGTCTATGCTACCTAATGTGGGGAGTCTATGCTACCTAATGTGCGGAGTATATGCTACCTAATGTGCGGAGTCTATGATACCTAATGTGCGGAGTCTATGCTACCTAATGTGGGGGGTCTATGCTAGCTAATGTGGGGAATCTGTGCTACCGAATGTGGGAAACTGCTACCTGATGTGGGGAATCTGTGCTACCTAATATGGGGAAATTGCTACTTAATGTGGGGTAACTGGTACCTACCTAATGTGGGGAAACTGGTACCAAATGTGGGGAATCTATGCTGCCTAATGTGGGGAAAAGATGCTACCTAATGTGGGGAAACTGCTACCTACCTAATGTGGGGGAACTGCTGCCTACCTAATGCTCCCCCCCCCCCTGGCAGTAGCACCCTCATCATCCGCCAGCAACTATCCCCCCCCCCCCCCCCCCAGCGGCACCTCCATCAGATGATCCTGCCGATGGATGATGGGGGTGATACTGCCAGGGGGGATGGCCAGTAGCACCCTCATCATCCTTCAGCAACACCCCCCCCCCCAGTAGTAGCACCCCGATCATCCACTAGCAACACCACCAATACCCCCCTCCCGTGGTAATAGCATCAGCTAACGGATGTTGAGGGGTGTTACTGCGGTTGTCGTATTATAATCAGAGGGTGCACTGTACACTGTATGGCAACGTTATATTCAGAGGGCGCAGTTTGTGGTAGTGTTATATTCAGAGGGCACAGTGGGTGGTAGTATTATATTCAGAGGGCGCAGTTTGTGGTAGTATTATTAGAGATGAGCGAACTTACAGTAAATTTGATTCGTCACGAACTTGTCGGCTCAGCAGTTGATGACTTATCCTGCGTAAATTAGTTCAGCCTTCAGGTGCTCCGGTGGGCTGGAAAAGGTGGATACATTCATAGGAAAGATTCTCCTAGGACAATATCCACCTTTTCCAGCCCACGGGAGCACCTGAAAGCTGAACTAATTTATGCAGGAAAAGCCATCAACTGCCGAGCCGAGAAGTTTGTGACGAGTTGAATTTACTGTAGTTTGCTCATCTCTAAGTATTATATTCAGAGGGCGCAGTGGGTGGTAGTAATATATTCAGAGTGTACAGTATGTGTTGGTATTATATTCAGAGGGTACAGTATGTGATAGCATTATATTCAGGGGTACAGTATGTGATAGTATTATATTCAGGGGTACAGTATGTGGCAGATTTATATTCAGAGGGTACAGTATATGGTAGTATTATATTCAGAGGGTACAGTATGTGATAGTATTATATTCAGGGGTACAGTATGTGGCAGATTTATATTCAGAGGGTACAGTATGTGATGGGATTTTCAGAATGTACAGTGTGTGGTATTATTATATTCAGTGGGTATGGTGTATGGAAGGTTTATAATCAAAGAGTATAGTGTATAGTAGTATTATATTTAGAGGATACAGTGTCTGGCAGGTTTATAATAATACTTGTTTTCATATAGAGGATGAGAATGCGCTGACATAGTGAGGAGACGTCTGGACGTCACATTCTGCAGAGAGAAGTTTAGCTGGACCAGGCGGTATGTACCATCTGAATTAGATAAGGGAAGACTATAGAGAAGACGTCACCTGTAGTCACTGATATTATTGTGTATTCTCCTCACTATAGAGAAGACGTCACCTGTAATCACTGATATCATTGTGTATTCTCCTCACTATAGAGAAGACGTCACCTGTAGTCACTGATATCATTGTGTATTCTCCTCACTATAGAGAAGACGTCACCTGTAGTCACTGATATCATTGTGTATTCTCCTCACTATAGAGAAGACGTCACCTGTAGTCACTGATATCATTGTACATTCTCCTCACTATAGAGAAGACGTCACCTGTAGTCACTGATATCATTCTGTATTCTCCTCACTATAGAGGAGACATCACCTGTAATCACTGATATCATTGTGTATTCTCCTCACTATAGAGAAGACGTCACCTGTAGTCACTGATATCATTGTACATTCTCCTCACTATAGAGAAGACGTCACCTGTAGTCACTGATATCATTGTGTATTCTCCTCTCTATGTCCTATCAGAGCTGTAGTCGCTTGTCAGTTCTACAGTTATGGTCAGTGAAACTACAACTCCCAGCATAACCTCACCACTGCATAAAGGGGTACTCTACTGGAAAAAAAAAATTTTAATCAACTGGTGCTACAAAGTTAAACAGATTTGTAAATTACTTCTATTTAAAAATCTTAATCCTTCCAGTACTTGTTAGCTGCTGTATAAGTGATTCACAGGAAGTTATTTTCTTTTTTAATTTATTTTCTGTCTGACCACAGTGCTCTGTGCTGACACCTCTGTCCATGTCAAGAACTGTCCATAGTAGGAGCAAATCCCCATAGCAAACCTATCCTGCTCTGGACAGTTCCTGACATGGACAGAGGTGTCAGCAAATAGCACTGTGGTCAGATTGGAAAGAACTACGCAACTTCCTGTGGAGCATACACCAGCTTATAAGTACTGTAAGTATTAAGATTTTAAATAGAAGTAATTTAAAAATCTGTTTAACTTTCTGGCACCAGTTGATATAAAAGTAAATGTTTTCCAGTGGAGTACCCCTTTAAGTAATTCTGGGAGCTGTATATTTAAATGGTGAAAACTTCTTTAACACTTTCCCATTCTGTGGCAACTGGTATATCTGATTATTATACTGGAATTTCTCCCAATGCGCTACAACAGTGGTGTCTGTCACAACAGGCTAAAAACTTACTGGGGGGAGGGGGGAGGTATGGGGGTGACACCATTTTCTACCGCACCGGGTGACACCAACCCTAGCAACGCCACTGTATATATATATATATATATATATATATATATATATATATATACAGTGACAAACCGTCTTGGGGATTAGCTCTGGGATCGTCCTGGTCACTTGCCAGGCGACACGTTCCTCACAATAACACAGCAGACCACAGCTCCGCATACAAGTCTGGCTCCTCGCCAGCTTTATTTCCACAGGTTGCAGGTAAAACAAAACATAAATAGTGTTGAGCGGCATAGGCCATATTCAAATTCGCGAATATTCGCGAATATATGGACGAATATTCGTCATATATTCGCGAATATTCGCATAGTCGTTATATCCCCGTTTTATTTTCGCATATGCGAAACTTCGCGTATGCGAAAATTAACATATGTGGAAATTAGCATATACAAAATTAGTGCACGCGAAAATTCACATATGCGAAAATTAGCACATGCTAATTTTCGCATACGCGAATTTTCGCATATGCGAATTTCCGCACACCAGTCTCACACAGTAGTATTACAGTCTTCTTTACACCACACAAGCTGGAAGCAGAGAGGGGTGATCACTGTGATGTGTACTGTGAAGAAAAAAAAAAAAAAAAAACGAATATTCGTCATTACGAATATATAGCGCTATATTCGCGAAATTCGCGAATTCGCGAATATGCGATATTCGCGAATAATATTCGAATTGCGAATATTCGCGAGCAACACTAAACATAAACAGGAAAAAAATAGAGTCCTAGACCGTCTGGTCACTGACTACACATATCAGCATGCCCTGACTACGAACTGGTGAGCTACCCTCAGCCAGTTAAACATATGACTCCTGCAACCTGTTACTCACAGTTCACACCACTTCTTGGACCTCTCACAACTTCGGCTGTGTGCTTCCTCAACAGGGTCCGAGTGTCTCCCCCTCTAACAGCCAGCATACTGTTTCCCAGGGAGAGCCCCAACTATTCTGTTTCCATTCCTTTTAACCCCTTAAGGACCAATGCAAATAAACCTGTACGCCCCTGAAAGACCAGGCCTGTTTTTTCAAATTGGGGATGTCTGTCTTTATTAGAGAATAACTCTGGTAACGTTTTGCCAATCACGATAATTCTGACATTGTTTATTTGTCACAAGTTGTCCTTCATGTACATAGTAAAAGTAAGCCGATATCATTTGTAGTTTTTTTTTACAATGCAAAAATTCATGAAATTTTTACAAAAAATTTAGATTTTTTGCTATTTTAACACTAATTGGTTGCATATATTTATACTTACTGACCAAATAGTTTATGAAACTTATACTTTCAGATGTTTACTTTATTTTGACATCATTTTTTAGTTTTTAATTAACATTTTAAATTAGTTAGAAGCCTAACAATTTAACTTGAAATTTAGAAAATTTAGAAAATTTGAAAAGTACATCTTTTTTTATGTGCTATGCAAGGTTTGCAGAAATTAAAAGGTAGTAGAACATAGGAACACCCCCCCCCAAATGACCCCATTTTAAAAACTAGACCCCTCAAGGTATTCGCTAGGGGGTACAGTGAGTATTTTAACACCATAGTTTTTTGGCAGGAATTATTACAAAGTCAGTGTTAAAAATTCAAAATTTGCAATTTTTCACAAATGCATCATTTGGGGGGCATATTTTTTGTACATCACTTCTGATATTGAAAGAAATGCACCCTATATTTTATTTAGCTGCTTGTCCCATGTTCGGAAATACCCCCGCTTTGGCCATATATGGTTCCTTGGCCGCGTGGTAGGACTCAGAAGGAGAGGAGCGCCATTTGGCTTTCAGGGCAGAACAGAACCCCCACCCCCACAAGTGACCCCATTTATATACCGCACCCCTACAAGTTATTGGCTGGACCAGGGAACTCTCTGATTGGTCCTTGGTCGTCTGGCAGTATAACGCATCTGTCTGTGACAGTTAAGGCTCCTGATGGATATATCCGCCATGTAGTGGGAATAAGCACCCGCTCATGGCGAATATATCCATTACTGCTGCGGCTGGGTAGCTCAGTGTGTCCGCTCATGACTGCTGGCGGGAAATCCGCCGCTATGAGTGGACACACAAAGCTACCCAGCCGCAGCAGCGAGCTCATTACCGTGACTGCTGCATAATGTGTAGGATCACGTGGCGGACATCCGCAGCATATTACATGCTGCGGATGTCCGCCAATGCGATCCTACACATTATACATTTTTTTTATTAGATTCATTTAATAAATGTATTTTTAATATATATATATATATATATATATATATTTTTTTTTTTTTTTACACTTTTATTTATTTTTACACTTTTATTTTATTTATTTATTTTTACACTTTTTAATGCTTTGGAATACTTAGTATTCCAAAGCATTGCAGTTATATGCTGCCTGCCAGTTTTCACTAGCAGGCAGCATATCAGGACGTGCACGTCCTACAGGCAATACCCAGGGCAGACCTGGGGGTCTTTGTAGGACCCCCGGCTGCCCAGGTATGCAGCAGCACCCCGCGATCGCGCTGCGGGGTGCTGCAGGAGAGACAGAGGGAGCCCCCTCCCTCTGTCAGAACTCCTTACAGCGCGCGGTCACTTCTGACCGCGGCTGTAGGGGTTAAACTGTCGGGAGTGAAGTGAACTTCACTCCCGGCAGTGCGGCCACACACAGCACCCCGCGATCGCAATGCAGGGTGCTGCAGAGGAGACAGAGGGAGCCCCCTCCCTCTGTCAGAACTCCTTGCAGCGCGCGATCACTTCTGACTGCGGCTGTAAGGGTTAAACTGCCGGGAGTGAAGTTCACTTTACTCCCGGCAGTGCGGCAGGTCCCGGCCAGCCGCGGCCACACACAGCACCCTTCCTCTGTCATAACACTTACAGCCCGCGGTCACTTCCGACCGCGGCTGTAAGGGTTAAAACTGCCGGGACCGAACTGGTGAGCTACCCTCAGCCAGTTAAACATATGACTCCTGCAACCTGTTACTCACAGTTCACACCACTTCTTGGACCTCTCACAACTTCGGCTGTGTGCTTCCTCAACAGGGTCTGAGTGTCTCCCCCTCTAACAGCCAGCATACTGTTTACCAGGGAGAGCCCCAACTATTCTGTTTCCTTTCCTTTTAACCCCTTAAGGACCAATGCAAATAAACCTGTACGCCCCTGAAAGACCAGGCCTGTTTTTTTCAAATCGGGGATGTCTGTCTTTATTAGAGAATAACTCTGGTAACGTTTTGCCAATCATGATAATTCTGACATTGTTTATTTGTCACAAGTTGTCCTTCATGTACATAGTAAAAGTAAGCCGATATCATTTGTAGTTTTTTTTACAATGCAAAAAATCATGAAATTTTTACCAAAAATTTAGATTTTTTGCTATTTTAACACTAATTGGTTGCATATATTTATACTTACTGACCAAATAGTTTATGAAACTTATATTTTCAGATGTCTACTTTATTTTGACATCATTTTTTAGTTTTTAATTAACATTTTAAATTAGTTAGACACACAGCACCCCTCAAACACACACAGCACCCCCACACACAGCACCTCACACACACACAGCACCCACACAGCACCCACACACACAGCACCTTTAGACACACAGCACCCCTCACACACACAGCACCCCCACACACAGCACCTCACACACAGCACCCCCACACACAGCACCCCTCAAACATGCACACACACACAGCACTCCCACACACAGCACCTCACACACACACACAGTACCCACACACAGCACCCCTCAAACACACACACAGCACCTCACACACACACAGCACCCCTCAAACACACACACAGAACCTCTCACACACACAGCACCCACACACACACACACACACACAGCACCTCACATACACACACAGCACCCCTTAAACACACACACACACAGCACCCCTTAAACACACAGCACCTCACACACACAGCACCCCTCAAACACACACACACAGCACCTCACACACAGCACCTTTAGACACACAGCACCCCTCAAACACACACACAGCACCCACACACACAGCACCTCACACACAGCACCCCTCAAACACACACACAGCACCCCTCACACACACACACAGCACCCCCACACACAGCACCTCACACACAAACAGCACCCCTCAAACACACACACACACACACACAGCACCTTTAGACACACAGCACCCCTCAAGCACAGCACCTCACACACACACAGCATCCCTCAAACACACACACAATCACTCCCACACACAGCACCCCTCAAACACACATCACCCCTCAAACACAGCACCTCACACACACAGCACCACCCCTCAAACACAGCACCTCACACATACAGCACTCCCCAAACACACACACATCACCCCCACACTCAGCACCTCAGACACACAGCACCCCTCAGGCAAATACACAGCACCCCTCAAACACAAATCACCTCTCACACACAGCACCCCTCAAAAACACACAGCACCCCACAGACAAACACTCAGCACCCCTCAGACATACATCACCCCACACACATCAGTATTCTGATTTAATTGCTGTGCTGGCACTTTGAGGGGAAAAAAGTTGTCGTGCATTACGGTTTGGGCACTCGGGCTCAAAAAGGTTTGCCATCACTGTTATAGGACAATAGGGGAAGCACTTTTATGACCTCTTGTGGCAAGACCCAGTGTCTAATCAGACTACACATATAATCATTAGTGTTGCTCGAGAATATTCGCAATTCGAATTTTATTCGCGAATATCGCATATTCGCAAATTCGCGAATATTCGCGGATATAGCGCTATATATTCGTAATTACGAATATTCGTTTTTTTTTTGTTTTTTTTCACAGTACACATCACAGTGATCATCCCTCTCTGCTTCCAGCTTATGTGGTGTAAGAAGGCTCTAATACTACTGTGTGAGACTGGTGTGCGAATTTTCGCATATGCGAAAACTTGCATATGCTAATTTTCGCATATGCTAATTTTTGCACACGCGAATATTCGCATATGCGAAAATAAAACGAGAATATTACGAATATGCGAATATTTGCGAATATGACGAATATTCGTCCATATATTGGCGAATATTCGCGAATTCGAATATGGCCTATGCCGCTCAACACTAATAATCATTTACATATCAGCCTAAGGAAATTGACTTGTTCTTTCCAGTCTGACCACAGTGCTTTCTGCTGCCACCTCTGTACATGTCAGGAACTGTTCAGAACAGGAGAAGTTTGCTATGGGGCTTTGTTTATGCTTTGGACAGTTCCAGACATGGACAGAGGTGTCAGCAGAGAGCAATTACTGTGAACACAGCAAGTGCAGAGTAGTTCAGTGTGAGCTGCGAGTGGGTATGTCCCTTTGTGAGCTCCACAGATTTCCAGCAGACCAGGGCAGGTGATTCATCAGCCTCCCCAGGAGTGTGGCAGCCTCTTGGGGAGAGCCTCCCTGCATGGCGTCCATGGCCTCCACCTCCCGTTCTTCAAGGCTGGCGAGGGGTGGAGAGCAAACAGCAACAGCCATTCCGGCCCGGGTGGAGAAGATCTGGCAGAGTCTGCAGCAATGCAGGCTCTGCTCCCCCGGCAATGGGTTCCAGCCAGAGATCCAGTAGTGGAAGAAAGGCTGGGAGAAAGTGTGTGGAGATGTGGGCTGAAAGAGTAAAGCTCCACTTACTGCTCCCGAATGGCCGCAAGGTTTGCCGAATATGACCGCTGCAGTAAGGAGCTCAGGCTGGCGAGAGAGGAGCTTCGTGGGGCCCAGAGTCTGGCAAACTCTGGGTCCAAGAGAAGCAGGCCTGAGCAGAAGAAAAGGATTACATCCCTGAAGGCTGAGATCGCAAAACTGGAGGAGCGGAGGTCTGAGATCCTGGAGGGGAGCGGTCTCTTCAGGGAGAAACTAGAAAATGAGGTTCGGTTTGCCACCACAAAATCCCCAGGTAAGATGAAAGTGGAGGTGGATGATGGGGAGAGTAGTGGTGGTGAAGATAGTGAGGATGGCGGTGAAGGTGTAAAGGAGGAGGAGGGAATGGAAAGTGTACAGGAAGATGCTGTAGCTACTCCATGTGATACACAAACCACCAATACCACCCAGGACAACTACATAGAGCCAGCCCAGGTGGCGCTACCATCAAGTGAGAGTGAGGAGGATGACGTGGAGAGTGAGGCTGGTGGGTTTTTAAGGGCGATTGCAATTCAGGAGTCCCCAACCAACCTCCAGCATTTTACTTTTGGTGATGACCAGTGCGAGGATGTGGCAGTGAGGCGTAAAGTAAAGAAACAGAAGACCAAGGAAACAGTGCAGTATGTGTTTCTACCTTTCCAGCAGTCGGGGCAAGCTGCAAAGCTGGTTCAGGCTGCTGGGCCCCCCAGACTGCCAGACCCCGTTTCTGTGGTGGAACGGAGCCAGCATGGGGGGTACAGCATGACGTCAGTAAAGGCTGTGGATGCAATAGATGTGAAGCCCACCCATCCTGCCGGTAGGGAGGGGCAGGATGGGCTCATGGTGGGCAGCCCTGGCACTACAGCACCGCCTCAAGGTGGCGGGGGCGTGTCCAGGTGCCAGAGGAGAGTTATGCCGTCATGTGCTCGGGGGGGCGGTCCTCTGAGTGCTGTGGGCACTACCGGCGCTTCAGGGCACTCCCCTGTGAGGGGAGATGGGAGTGTCCGGGGGCCGGTGGCAGAGAGTGTTACATCTGTGTGCCCGGGGGCGGTCCTTCGAGTACAGTGTGTTCTGCGGGTGCTGCGAGGCACTCCTCTGTAAGGGGGGGGGAGTGTCTGGGCGCCTGAATCAGCTGCAGAGCCCGTACGGTCGGGCAAATTAAGCACTGGCACTGTGGGAGGAGCTAGGGTGTACCCGGTGGGGCAGCCCCAGACTCAGGAGGAGACATCAGCCGTGGAGGAGGAGCCATCAGCGCCGACCCCAGGAGCTAGACCAGTACAGAAAACCTATATTAAACCAGCAACACTGCAAGTCCCAGCCAGCCCAGAATTTGTTAGGCAGGTTGATAAGAGTGCAAGATGTGAGAATGATGGGTGTAGTAGTGTTGTGGATGAGAGGAATGTGTGTGGGAGTGTCAGTGGAGTGAATGTTGGTGGTAGTAGTGGTATGAATGAAAATAAAGAGGATGAGAGTAGTGGTGTGAATGGTGGTATGGATGGTTCCGGTTCTGGGTCTGGTCTGGCTGCCCACCAGTAGTGACTGCTCCTAGGAGCTATGCCAATGTCGCTGCCGGGGGTTCAGGGGGTCCCAGTCTCTGTCCGGCTCTGGAGGCCACTTGCAACAGCGCCTCCTGGAGGCTCTACACAGGGGCGACAGGTCGATCCAGGTAGAGGGAAGGGGTGAGGTCGACCTGTCTTTCTGGATAGAGAGGAGGGCTTGGGGGCTTTCAGAAAGCGGAATGGGGAGGTGGTCTGGTCCCTCCCGACACCCGGGCAGGACAATAACTGTAGGAATGTGGTCCGTCTGATTTGGAGGGGCAAGGATGCGTGTCCACCTCGCGCTAAAGTGGTTGAGCTCCTCCTTCAGATGGAATTCAGGGCGAGTGACATCCTTGTCCTGATTCACCCCTACGGTTCGTCTGAGTTTGACGTCAGTTTCGGTCGGCCAGAGGGTCTTGAACTCTTCTGGTCAAACTACGAAGTGTCGAAGAACGAGCCCGGCTGGCGGGATTTCGCCATAAAGGCTATTTCCCGTCAGAACTCTGTCAAGAAAGTGACCGTTTTGACCCGTAATGAGTCGCTTTCTTGTTATGACATCATGACCTGGCTCGGACGGTATGGAGATGTGATGGACATGCCCAAGAAAAACTTTGATGAGCACGGGATCTGGTCCGGGCCTGGACGTTTTCCGTTAAACTCAAGCGTTCAGGGAGTACGGTTGCCCACATTCCGTCAGCCGCCTTCCTTGGACGTGATAGGATCCAGGTCTTCTTCCAGGGGCAACCTAAGGTCTGTCACAGGTGTGGCAGCCCCACCCACTTTAGCGCAGCCTATACTGTGCAGGTCTGTGCTTTGTGTGGTGGGGTGGGTCATCTGGCCGCATCCTGCAGGCAGATCCGGTGCCACCTGTGTGGTGTCCTCGGGCACCCTTTTAGCCGTTGTCCCAACGCCTTCGCCTGTGCTGTGGCTGCTCCGGCTGAGGAGAGCTGTGAAGTTGCCTCAGCTGGGGAGGGTACGGGCAGGGACGGGGGCGCAACAGGGCTAGTGAGGAGGAAAAGGGGTCCCGCCAAACTAAGGCGGGAGGAAAATCGTAGGAAGAGTAGGGAGCTGGAGAGTGCCCAGGTGGCGGGGGTAGCTCCAGTCTCTGCTCCTGAAGCTGGCCCTGTAACCGCTGAAGCCCTGGAGGAGAACGTGCTGGATGAGGAGATCAGGAGGCTTCATAAAGAGGAAGGCAATATGGCCAACCCTTCCGATTCCTCCCACTATGAAAGTGTGGATGAGGAGAGCGGAGAGAGGCCTAAAAAAGAAAGACAAGGGCAAAAGGAAAGGGAGAAAGAAGAGGTCACCTCATCCTCAATACCATCTCCTCCCCCTCCTTGGAGGGGGAGGGTGAGGGCGTGGTGACTAGGGAGAAAGAGCCTCTGGGGGGAATTGGGCCCTGTCCTGTTGAGGCACCTTTCTCAGAGGGCAGGGCTAGACCGGGGCCGGACGGAGACGGGGACCATTTGGATCAATCAGAATCTAAGAAAAGGTCCAAAAGCGGTCCTGCCTTCTCTTCTTCTTTGGGGGATGAGGGGGCTAAGAAGAAGGGGAAACAGAAATAAAGGGTGAGGCCATCTAATTTAATCACCCTGTATGGCGGCACTCACCCCATTGACGCTGGCATCTATTAACTGTGCCAACATAAAATCTGACACGGCTAGATTCGCAACCTTTGATTTTCTCTGGCCGTGTTGAAGCCGACATTTTCTTTTTACAGGAGACCAGGTTGTCAGATCTAGCCTCCCTGGTAAAAGCCAGGAGAGAGTGGAGGCGTGGCTCCTCCCACTGGTCTCTTGCGGCTGAGCCGTATAGTGGGGTGGCGGTCCTTTTTACCGCTCCTGTTGAATGCCGACGGGTTATTGGATTAGAAATGGGGAGGTGCCTGATCTTAGATGTCTTCATGAAGGGACAGGAGCTCCGGCTCATTAACATCTACACCCTGCAAACTAAGCGGGGTCGTAAAGATCTCTTCACTCGGGCCACGCGGGTTTCACCTATCATCAAGGTAGTCGCAGGACTAGGATAGATAGGTTTTATTTAAAGGAGGAAGACGTCTCTTCCGCAGTGTCAAGAAGCGGGTTGCGGGGTTCTTCCGCCAGCTCTTGAGCCTCAGGTCCCTGAACAGGTATCGCCTGTATCAGGGTCTGAGGAGGAAACTCGAACTTCTCGTCTCTACTGGAGGTAGCCGAGAGGATATCTCCAGAGTGAAATCCTTGCTGATGAGGTGTCAGTATGATAGGCACGCATCTTTGGTTTTTGAGAGGGATTACGGGAGGTATCGCTCGCCCGACCCTTACAGGAACTGTAAGATTTCAGTAAGTAGTAAAGTCATTTCAGGACTGATTCATAGTACAGGATCTCTGAATCGGTCCAGATCAGGGATCTTGGAGGTTGTCAGATCCTTCTACTCACACCTTTTGGGAAGGAAGGATCTGGATCGGGATGTGATGTCGGGTTTCCTGGCTGAAGCCATTCCTGAGCCAGGGGTAGACCCCTCTCTTGGTGTTTTGGCAGAAGAAATCAGGGAAGAGGAAGTGAGACTGGCGATCGAGGGGCTTGCCCCTAAGAAGTTGCCAGGTTCGAATGGCTTAACATCCGAGTGGTACAGGACCTTTAAGGAGTCTTTAGCTCCCCTCTTGACTGAGGTATTCAATGAGTGTCTCTCCTCGGGCACTCAGCCGAAGTCAATGAGGAGGTCAGCCCTGATTCTCCTGTCAAAGGGTAAAGATCCTAGCCATATTGAGAATTGAATGCCCATAGCTCTTCTCAATACGCACAGGAAGCTTCTGGCCAAGATACTGTTTAATCGGCTGGTGAAGTTTGCACCCCGGCTCCTTTCGGGGGCTCAGCACTGCTCTGTTCGAGGCCGCAGCACCTTAAGTGCTGTCCTTAGTGTCAGGGAGGCAGTGGAGCGGAGTAATGCGGGTTTCTGGAATGGGTACTTGCTGTCCCTGGATCAGGCCAAGGCGTTTGATCGGGTGAACCACGAGTACCTCTGGTCCGTCCTCCTGAGATATGGCTTACGAAGTACTTTTGTTAATTGGCTTAAGATCTTGTATGAAGGGGCAGAGAGTTTACCGCTGGTAAACGGTTGGTCTGGCCGCTCTTTTGAAGTGGGGTCCGGAGTCCGTCAGGGTTGTCCTTTGAGCCTGCTGTTATACGTGTTCGCAATCGATCCCTTCGTCCGGAGGGTAGATTGTGGGTCGTTGGTGGGAGATCCGGGATGAGTCTGGCGGAGCTGGAAGTCACCCAGATAGTGGTGGCGTACGCTGACGATGTCACTATTTTAGTCTCTTCGAGAGAGGAGGTCGATGTGGTGATGTCGGAGGTGGACCGCTACTCGGAGGCATCTGGGTCTAAGATCAACCGGGATAAGTGTGAGAGTCTCTGGCTGGGAGGGGGGGATCCCACTTTTGATCTCCTGGACACCCTTCCAGGGCCCCAAGAATCAGCAAAAGTGTTAGGCATCACATTCGGCCAGGATGATTATCCCACCAAAAACTGGGATGGTAAGCTCCAGGATGCCACTCAGAAGGTGGACCAGTGGAAGGGTTGGTCTTTGACCCTCAGGGAAAGGGTACACCTGATCAAATCGTACCTGCTCCCCTTGTTTATCTAACTGGGCAGTGTATGTATCTTGCCAGAGGCTTACTACACTAGGATCTACAGCCTGTTTTTCCAGATGTTATGGGGGAACAGGATGAACCTAGTCAAAAGGGAGGTTACGTACCACACGAGGAGACTAGGGGGTTTATCTATGGTAAACCCGGTGGTGTTCTCAACGAACACCTTCTTGAAAGCCAACATCTCAAACCTCTGGTCAGAGAGGGCTCCTCCGTGGGTACTCTCCTGCAGGGAATGGTTTTGTCCTTTCTTCCAGAAATGGGAGAGAGGAGGGCAAGTGAAGGACCTCTGTACGCCCCATGGATATCTTCCGGCTTACACTACCCCGACTCTGAAGGTGATATGTCGGTGGGGTCTGGGAGTGTGGGAGATCAGGACCCAGTCAAGGCAGTTCCTTGACAAACGGGTTCTGTTGACCCACTTCCAGAAGCCTCTGGCGCTCAGGGACTGCCCAGGTCGGGATCTGAGGGTGAGGTTGTATCTTTTGAACATGAAAAGGATCCCCCAGAAGTTTTGGGACTTGGCCTGGGGCTGCTTTCAGGGGAATCTATATGAAAGGGACAACCTGAAGTGCAGGAACTCTGATGACCGGGAATGTCCCCGAGAAGAGTGCGGGGACACCCTGGAAAGCATGGACCACTTCCTGCTTTATTGTCCCTTTAATATAGGGGTTTACAACCGGGTTGGTGCTTCCATCGGCTGGAGTCAGATTGCCGGCCTTACCTATCCGGAGTGGGCTTATGGGGCATTTAGGAACCTGGGTGGCCGAGACCGGGGCACTTTATTCTTAGTTAGCTTAGTGGTTAGGTACTACACGTGGAACGCACAGTGTTTAGTGTCAACCCAACAAAAAACCCTCTCCGAGGTGGAGGTCTGTAGGAATATCACCGGTGACCTCGGGAAGATCAGGTCTTTGGAGTATGGCATTTATGGCAGTATTCTATATTGTTTTGGCAGTCAGACCATGTTATGTTAATATGTGGTTTATTTGGTTTATTTCAGTTGATATGTGGTTTATTAGGCTTATTCCAGCTTATTTATATATATATATATATATATATATATATATATATATATATTTATATATTGTACTTGCTATGTTTTTGTTTTGTTTTATTGTTTTGTTTTCTTCTTGTGTGTTTCCCAAGTATGGATGTTTTTAAGTTACACACGGGTAGTGCTAATTTATTTATTATTTATTTATTTTAAGCCAAGTATTGCTATTTTTATGTTTATTTTTATGTTCATTTTCAGTATGTGTGTGTCAGTGTGCTGCTTAGATAGTTTGGTTAGGTAAGTGGGTTTATTTATTTATACATTTTTCTGTTAAGCTGGGCTGGCCGGTTAGGCAGGGTTTTGTTTTTGATTTATGTTATAGCTGGTTAAGCTTGTTTTCTTTTTCTTTTTTCTGTATTGGATAAGTTTTGTATTTTTATAATAAAAAGAGTGTCAGCAGAGAGCACATCCTGTGAAACACAGCCGTTCAGTGTGAGAAGGGTGCGGGTGTGTCCCTGTTTGAGCTCTCCAGGACTTTCAAGCAGACTACAGAGGCAGGTGTTCTAACAGCTTTTCCCAGGAGGGTGGCAGACTCCTGGGGAGAGCCCCCTGCATGGAGCCCCGGGAATCTCAGGGATCCACTTCCCATTCCATCTGGCGGGGGGTGGAGAGAAGCCATCTACAGCCAGTCTTCTGGCCTGTGTGAGAAAATCTAGCAGGGACCGCAGTAGTGTGGTCCCTACTCCCCAGGCAACGGTGAGTAGTGGAAAGGCCACTAGTGGCAGGAAGGCCAGAAAAGCCTGCAGAATGTTGAGATGTGGGGCAACCGAGACCCGAAAGAGTCCACGGAAATATATTGCTCCAGGATGACGGCTCGGTTTACAGAGTACGACCGCTGTGGGAAAAAGCTAAGGGCAGCCAGGGAGGATTTGCGCCTGGCCCAAAATCTGTCTGACAGGGGTCCCAAGAAAAAAAGACCCGAGCTGAGGGTGAGAATACAAGCCCGGAAAACAGAGATTAAGGCGTTGGAAGAAAGGAGAAAGGTCCTTTTGGAAGGCAGTGGACTCTTCTGAGAAAAATTGCTAAACAAGGACAGATTCACCGCCTTGAAATCCCCAGGTAAGGAGGTGGTGGATAATGGGGAGAGTAGTGGCGGTGAGGAGGAGGAGGTGGGGGAGCAGTCAGAGATTGTCGGAAGGGCTGAGGGGAGGGTGGAGAGCGTGGTGTTGGATGGTGGGGCCCCTGCTGTCTGGGTCACCCCTAATCCCCCCTCAGTGAAGACCACCTTGCTGCTGCTCAAATGGTGGCCTTACCTGTGTCATCTGATGAGAGAGAGGAGGACAGTGATGGTGAGGTGCTCCGGGCCATCATCCTGCAGGAATCCCCCACTCACTTCCAGAACTTTTCTGTTGGTGATGATCTGGGCCCTGAAGGAGGCAGGAAGAAAGGGCAGAGGAGCAAAAAGAAGAGGAAAGTAGGAAAAGTCACCCGTTTTGTATTTAGTCCTTTCCAGCAGTCTAGGCCGGCTGAAAAGTAGGTTCAGGCTGCTGGGCCCCCCACTCTGCAAGACCCTGCTTCTGAGGTGGAGCGGGGCCAGCACGGGGGGTACAGTGTGAAATCCAAGATGGCGGAGGGAGATGCTGAGAAGCCCTCCTGTCCTGTCAGTAGGGAAGGGCAGGACAGGCTTGAAGTGGGGGGCAGTCCCCTGAGCATTGCTGGTGCTGCAGGGCACTCCCCTGTGAGGGGGGGAGTGTCCAGGCATCAGCTGGACAGTCCATGCGGTCGGGCGGTGCGAGTGCTAAAGACATCATGGAAACTTCCCCTGTGAGGAAGGGGATTTCCTACATGTCACATGGTGAAGGAGGAGGGGCGGCCCTGCTCATGGAAGTGACGTCAGGAGATGGAACTAGTGACACCAGTGGCAGAGATGTGATGGCAGAGGCAGAGTTAGTGACATCGGCACAAGCAGTCTTTCTCAAGCCAACTACTTTACAATATATCCCGGCCAGCTCAGCCAAAAGTAAGAATGAAAAAGTTACTGCACTAAAAGAGTTTAGTAATACCTGTGTGAATGTTGAGTGTGGTAGTGCTGTGAATGAGAGGAGTGGTGCTGTGAATGGGAGGAGCGGAAGTGATGTAGTTGAGAGGAGTGGTGCTGTGAATGGGAGGAGTGATAGTGCTGTGAATGGGAAGAGTGGAAGTGCTGTGGATGAGAGGAGTGGTGCTGTTAATGGGAGGAGTGGTAGTGGTGCAGATGGGAGGAGTGGTAGTGCTGTGAATGGGAGGAGTGGAAGTGCTGTGGATGAGAGGAGTGGTGCTGTGAATGGGAAGAGTGGTAGTGGTGCAGATGGGAGGAGTGGTGCTGTGAATGGGAGGAGTGGTAGTGCTGTGGATGGGAGGAATGGTGCTGTGAATGAGAGTAGTGGTAGTGCTGTGAATGGGAGGAGTGGTAGTGGTGGAGATGGGAGGAGTGGTAGTGCTGGAGATGGGAGGAGTGGTAGTGCTGTGGATGAGAGGAGTGGTAGTGGTATGAATAGGAGGAATGTTATGGATGGGAGGAATGAGGAATGATTGTGGTGTAAGTGCTGGTGGCTCTGGTGTGTCGGGGTCTGGTCTGGCTGCCCCCCCCCCCCCCCCCAGTCGCCAGGAGTTATGCAAGTGTGGCAGCCGGGGGTTCGGGAGGTTCAGGGAGTTCTTTACCTTTTGGAATCTGGAAATTGTCACTTGCAGCGGCGCCTCCTGGAGGCGCTTAGGAGAGGAGAGAGGACGCTCCAGGTAGAGGGAAAGGAGGTGGACCTGTCTTTTTGGGTGGAGAGACATGGTCTTGGAGCGTTCCGAGAAAAAGATGGGGAGATCCTATGGTCCCTTCATACACCCTGGCAGGAGGCTGGCCGCAGGAATGTGGCCAGTTTGGTGTGGACTGGCAATGAAGCGTGCCCCCAAAGGAGCAAGGTGGTTGAGCTTCTGCTCCAGATGGGTTTCAGGGCTAGGGACATCTTTGCCCTGATTCACCCCTTCGGCTCCTCCGAGTTTGACGTCAGCTTTGTTAGGCCAGAGGGACTTGATCTTTTCTGGTCTAATTATGAGCTGATGAAGAACGAGCCCAGATAACGTGATTTTGCTGTAAAAGCGGTATCCCGCCAAAGCATGCTGAAGAAGGTGACCGTATTAACCCGTAATGAGTCACTTTCATGCTACGATATCATGACCTGGCTGGGCAGGTAAGGGGAGGTGATGGACGTCCCCCGAAAGAATTTTGATGAACACGGGATCTGATCTGGTACCTGGACGTTTTCCGTCGGTCTCAGGCGTTCAGGGAACACAGTCACCCACATCTCTTTGGCCACTTTCCTTGGACGCGACAAGATTCAGGTCTTCTACCAAGGGCAGCCTAAGCTGTGTCACAGGTGTGGTGACCCCAACCATTTCAGTGCAAACTGCACTCAGCAGATATGCGCCCTCTGCTGTGGGGTTGGTAAGCCACCTGTGGGCAGATTAGGTGTAACTTGTGCGGGGACTTAGGTCACCCTTTCAGCCGGTGTCCGCGCTCCTTTTCCTATGCTGCGACCGCTCCTGCTGGGGAGAGTCTGTCGGTTGCCTCAGGTGGGGGGGGGACCAGCCATGGAGAAGGGGCACCAAAAGTAGTGAGGGAGAAGCACAAGACCCCCTCTCAGCTGAGGCGAGATTAGAAGCGCAGGTTGGAGAGGGTCCAGGAGAATTCCCAGGTGCCAGGGGTAGCTCTGGGTCCCTCTCCAGGCACGGGGTCAGTTGGTCAGCAATCTGAGGTTTTGGGTGAGACTGAGTTGGATGAGGAGGTCGGAAGAATTCGCAGAGAGGAGGGTGAGATTGCCCTTTCCTCCAGTTCTTCCCAATACGAAACAGTGGATGAGGAGGAGGAGGGAGGGCAGAAACTAAATGGTGACCGTAAAAAGAAGAGGAGGAGGAAAAGGGGAAAAAGTAAGGAGGTTCTGTTTCCCTCTTCTGTTATAGCCTCAGACCTGAAAAGGAACATCCCAGTCTCCGACCCTCTGATCGTAGTCTCGAATCGGTATGAGGCCCTCGGGGATACTATCTAGCCTCCTCCTCATGAGGGGGAGGAAGAGGGGTGGGAAGTGGTACAGCCCCAAGGGGGCGCCGAGCCTTCCACCCCTGAAGTGGTTTCCTTAAGGGGGAATGCAATTCTAGATTCCAAAGTTAAAGATCCTGGGATGGATTTTTCCCACAGCCTTAACCAGTTATGGACCAAGGACATTCTGGAACGTCCCCACACCCTGGGCTTTAAGGACCAAGGATGTTCCAGAACGTCCTGGTGTTTCTCCGGTCTCTGCCGCGCGCCGAGCAGAGATGGGAACGGCATTCCTGCTGAAATCCTTCAGCAGGCATGCCGTGCAAATGCCCCCTCCCCCCCCCCCCATGTCGGCGATCGCAGAAAATCGCATGTCAATTCAGACATGTGATTTTCTCCTATTCCGGGCTGATCGGGTCTCTGGTAACCCGATCACCCGGAAAATTGTGATGATCTGACCTGTCAGTGACAGCTCAGATCATCCTGAAGGGTAGAAGTGAAGTCGCAATGCTGCAATTTCCTCCTATCCCCTGCCATTGGTCAGAATTGATTCTGACCAATGGCAGAGCAGGACAGTGGGTTGCCATGGCAACCCCCCGTTCTGGCCACCCCTGGATGTTTAGGGGATCGTGGGAAGAAGATGGAGATCGGTACCTGCAGGAGAAGATGCCTGGGGACCCCGATAGTTGCTGGAGACTGCTGGATCCTGGGTCAGGTAGGGAAACTTCTGTGGGGGAGGGGGGAATTGTAAGTGAAAGTAAAGTGATCTTTACTGTGGCAACCACTAGGAAGGCCAAACTGCAACTCCCAGCATGCCCAGACAGCCAAAGGCTGTCTGGGCCCACTGGGAGTTGTAGTTTTGCAACATCTGGAGGGTCACAGTTTGGAGACCACTGTTACAGTGGTGCCCAAACGGTAGCCCTCCAGATGTTGCCAAACTACAACTCTCAGCATGCCTACACTGCCCAGGCATGCTGGGAGTTGTAGTTCTGTAACGTCTGCCTCTTCAGATTGAGCAATTTTCATGAAATTTTTGAAAATTGCTGCTTTAATTTGAAGCCCTCTAATTTTTTCAAAAAGCAAAAATATTTCCATTTTATGATGCCAACATAAAGTGGACATATTGTTTTTGTGAATAAAAATTACATTTATTGGGAATATCCATTTTCCTTACAAGCAGAGAGCTTCAAAGCTAGAACAATGCAACATTTTCAAAATTTTCATGAAATTTTGGGATTTTTCACCAAAAAAGGATGCAAGTAACGCCGAAAATTTACCACTAAAATAAAGTAGAATATGTCATGAAAAAACAATCTCAGAATCAGAATGATAACTAAAAGCATCCCAGAGTTATGTTTAAAGTGACAGTGGTCAGATGTTCAAAAAACGCTCTGGTCCTAAGGTGTAAAATGGCCTGGTCCTTAAGGGGTTAAAAGGGGTAAGGGGTCTTCCTCTGACTCAGATGGGGGTGGGGGAAAGGAGAGGAAGAAGGTGTAAGAGATAGAAGGTCATCTAACTCAATCACCCTGTATGGCGGCACTCACCCCATTGACGCACTGTCATCTATTAATTGTGCCACCATAAAGTCAGATACGGCTATATTTGCAGCCTTTGATTTTCTCGGCCGCGTTGAAGCCGACATTTTCTTTTTACAGGAGACCAGGTTGTCAGATCTAGCCTCTCTGGTAAAAGCCAGAAGAGAGTGGAGGCACGGTCCCTCCCACTGGTCTCTTGCGGCTGAGCCGTATAGTGGGGTGGCGGTCCTTTTTACCACTTCTGTTGAATGCCGACGGGTTATTGAATTAAAAATGAGGAGGTGCCTGATCTTAGATGTCCTCATGAAGGGGCAGGAGCTCCGGCTCATTAACATCTACGCCCCGCAAACTAAGCGGGGCCGTAAAGATCTCTTTATAAAGATTAAGCCCTTTCTTTTTACGAGTCGGCAGGTGATCTTTGGAGGGGACTTCAATAATGTCACAAGGTCCCAAGATAGGAGAGGCTCCAATTGTCCGCTGACTTGCGATAGTGTGGCACTGATTAGCATAGCTAGAGAAGCTCGCCTAGAGGACGCCCACATCTGGAGCCCCTCGGGCCACGCGGGTTTCACCTATCATCAAGGTAGTCGCAGGTCTAGAATAGATAGGTTTTATTTAAAGGAGGAAGCTGTCTCTTCCGCAGTGTCCGTGGTTGAGGTGGAGTTCTCCGATCACTGTATGATTTTGTTTTCCCTGAATGTTTCAGAGACCCCCGGATGGGAAAAGGTTATTGGAAGCTGAATTCGTCCCTCCTGGAGGAAGCGGAGATAAGACAGTCCTTTGAGGATTTTCTTCAGTCAGGTACCTTTACTGAGCCTATGTAGTAGTAAGTCAGAGTGGTGGGAGATACTCAAGAAGCGGGTTGCAGGGTTCTTCCGCCAGCTCTCGAGCCTCAGTACCTGAACAGTTATCGCTTGTATCAGGGTCTGAGGAGGAAACTCGAGCTTCTCGTCTCGACTGGAGGTAGCCGAGAGGATATCTCCACAGTGAAATCCTTGCTGATGGGGTGTCAGTACGATAGGCACGCATCTTTGGTTTTTGAGAGGGATTTTGGGAAGTACCGCTCTCCCGACCCTTACAGAAACTGTAAGATGTCAGTGAGTAGTAAAGTCATTTCAGGACTGATTGATAGTACAGGATCTCTGAATCGGTCCAGATCAGGGATCTTGGAGGTTGTCAGATCCTTCTACTCGAACCTCTTGGGGAGGAACGATCTAGATCGAGACAAGATGTCAGTTTTCCTGACTGAAACCATTCCTGAGCCAGGGGTAGACCCCTCTCTTGATGTTTTGGCAGAAGAAATCAGGGAAGAGGAAGTGAGACTGGCGATCGAGGGGCTTGCCCCTAAGAAGTCACCAGGTCCAGATGGCTTAACATCCGAGTGGTACAGGACCTTTAAGGAGTCTTTAGCTCCCCTCTTGACTGAGGTATTCAATGAGTGTCTCTCCTCGGGCAGTCTGCCGAGGTCAATGAGGAGGTCAGCCCTGATTCTTCTGTCAAAGGGTAAAGATACTAGCCGTATTGAGAATTGGAGGCCCATAGCTCTTCTCAATACGGAGAGGAAGCTTATGCCAAAGATACTGTTTAATCGACTGGTGAAGTTTGCACCCCGGCTCCTTTCGGGAGCCCAGCACTGCTCTGTTCCAGGCCGAAGCACCTTAAGTGCAGTCCTTAGTGTCAGGGAGGCAGTGGAGCGGAGTAGTGCGGGTTTCTGGAATGGGTACTTGCTGTCCCTGGATCAGGCCAAATTGTTTGATCGGGTGAACCACGAGTACCTCTGGTCCGTCCTCCTGAGATATGGCTTACCGACTACTTTTGTTAATTGGCTTAAGACCTTGTATGCAGGGACAGAGAGTTTCCCACTGGTGAACGGTTGGTCTGGCCGCTCTTTTGTGGTGGGGTCCGGAGTCTGTCAGGGTTGTCCTTTGAGCCCGCTGTTATACGTGTTTGCGATCGATCCCTTCGTCCGGAGGGTAGATTGTGGGCCATTAGCAGGAGTCGGGATGAGTCTGGCGGAGCTGGATGTCGCCCAGAAAGTGGTGGCGTACGCTGATGATGTCACCATTTTCATGTCCTTGAGAGAGGAGGTTGATGTGGTGATGTCGGAGGTGGACCACTACTCGGAGGCATCTGGGTCTTAGATCAACCGGGATAAGTGTAAGAGTCTCTGGCTGGGAGGGGGAGATCCCACGTTTGCTCTCCCGGACACCCTTCCAGGGCCCCAAGAGTCAGCAAAAGTTTTGGGCATCACATTCGGCCAGGATGATTATCCCACCAAAAACTGGAATGGTAAGCTCCAGGATGCCGCTCAGAAGGTGGACCAGTGGAAGGGTTGGTCTATGACCCTCAGGGAAAGGGTACACTTGATCAAATCGTACCTGCTCCCCTTGTTTATCTATCTGGGAAGTGTATGTATCTTGCCAGAGGCCTACTATACTAGGATCTACAGCCTGTTTTTCCAACTGTTATGGGGAACAGGATGAACCTGGTCAAGAGGGAGGTTACGTACCGCACGAGGAGACTAGGGGGTTTATTTATGGTAAACCCGGTGGTGTTCTTAACGAACACCTTTTTGAAAGCTAACATCTCAAACCTCTGGAAAGAGAGGGCTCCTCTATGGGTACTCTCCTGCAGGGAATGGTTTCGGCCTTTCTTCCAGGAATGGGAGACAGGAGGGCGAGTGAAGGACCTCCGTACGCCTCATGGATATCTTCCGGCTTATGCTACCCCGACTCTGAAGGCGATACGTTGGTGGGGTCTGGGAGTGTGGGAGATCAGGACCCAGTCAAGGCAGTTCTTTGACAAACGGGTTCTGTTGACCCACTTCCAGAAGCCTCTGGCGCTCAGGGACTGCCCAGGTCGGGATCTGAGGGTGGGGTTGTACCTTTTAAACATGAAAAGGATCCCTCAGAAGTTTTGGGACTTGGCCTGGTGCTGCTTTCAGGGGAAGCTATATTTGAGGGACAATTTGAAGTGTAGGAACTTTGATGACCGGGGATGTCCCCGAGAAGAGTGCGGGGACACGCTGGAAAGCATGGATCACTTCCTCCTTCATTGTCCCTTTAATATAGAGACCGGGGCACTTTATTCTTAGTTAGTTTAGTGGTTAGGTACTACACATGGAATGCACGGTGTCTAGTGTCAACCCAACAGAAAATCCTCTCCGAGGTTGAGGTCTGTAGGAATATCACTGGTGACCTCAGGAAGATCAGGTCTTTGGAGTATGGCAGTCTTGGTACCAGTAGGGTTTCTCTCCTATGGAGAGGGTTTTCTCTTGATGTGCCCTAGGTAGTAGATCTTTTTGGGGATAGTACCTTTATTTTGGTAAGGGACAGTGTTATAGGGATAGAGATAGGATGAGAACAGGGTTAGTTTGAATGGAGGGATAGAATTAGGGAGAATTGTAGGGGGAGTTAGGGAAAGAGTGTAAAATTATTTTGAATGTATCAAGTCTGCCATTCTTCTTCCCGGTGGTGGGCTAATGCATGGCGTTGGTGTGCGGGCTCTGGTGTGTCCTTCATATAAGGATACACTGGCGAATGTCTCAATTTTAACATCAGTGTTGAGGGATAGCTAATGTCATTGTATACATCTACCACAGTAGTGCACCTAAATTTCTGTATTCTATTTCCACACATGTTTAAAAAGGGGTTGTTACCAATATGATAATATACACAAATACTGCTAGGAATATAATAATATACGGTATATAAAGGCATTGCCAATATAATACATAGACGCTGATGGTCCTCTAGGGATTATATTATGGAGTAACTGCATGCCAGGAATTCGGGTCCTGTCAACTTATTTGTGGTAGCAGCAACTCATAGCTTTACCTGAATTATAGTATCCCTGCTTCTCTTGCTTCCTCCCCCACAGTGCTAAGCCAACTCAAATGCATAACCAAACAAAGTTCTTAAAGGTGTCCTTCACCCCTAGTCATCTTATGGGATAAGAAGTTAAATCATGGGGGAGCCCAGCAGCTTGTGAACATGAATAGAGGGGGCATGGCATGATGTCACGAGCTGCAGCGCTGGCCCGGAGATCGCGGATAGAGGATGAGATGTCTAGGAGCAGAGTATTCCTTTCAAGCTAGGTACATATTTAACCTGTTCAGAAAGACCATCTAATTCCTTGACTTGGATTTTTAACCACTTAGGGACTCAGCCTATTTTCACCTTGAGGACTCAGCAAATTTTCGTTTTTGCATTTTCGCTTTCTTTCTAAAAATCATAACTCTTTAAATTTTGCACCTACAGACACATGTAAGGGCTTTTTTTTTGCGTCACCAATTGTGCTTTGCAATGACATCACTTATTTTAGAATATAACCTCTGGCGAAACAAAAAAAAAAAATATATATATATATTTGTGGGGTGAAATAAAAAAAAAAACATTTTGTAAGTTTTGGGGGCTCACGTTTCTACGCAGTGCTATATTTGGTAAAAATGACAGAATATCTTTATTCTGTAGGTCCATACAGTTACAAGGATACCCAATTTATATAGGTTTTATTTTAATACTTAAAAAAATTATAAACTACATGCACCAAAATTAGTATGTTTACAGGGCGGTATGAGGCCTCATTTTTTTGCGCCATCATCCGTAGTTTTTATCGGTACCATTTTTGATTAGATGGGACTTTTTGATCGCTTTTTATTAATATTTTTATGGTATATGAAGTGACCAAAAATAGACAATTTTGGACTTTGGTATTTTTTACGTGTACGCCATCGACCGTGTTGCTTAGCTAACCTTATATTTTAATAGTTCAGACATTTACGCACCCAGCAATACCACATATGATTATTGTTCTTTATTACATTATTTTATTTAAAAAATGGGAAAAGGGGGGTGTTTTAAACTTTTAATAGGGAAGGCGTTAATGAACCTTTATTACACTTTTTTTTTTACAATTTTTTTTGCCCTCATAGGGGGCTACAACATGCAATCTCCTGATTGCATACACTGTTCAGTGCTCTGTCATTGCAAAGCACTGATAAGTGTAACTGGCAGTCTGCTGCTCTAGCCTGCTGCGCAGGAATGGAGCAGTAGATTGCCTATCGTACAACGGAGAGGCAGGTGAGGTCCCTCCCGTCGTCTGGTAAGCTGATCGGGACATCCCTTTTTTGTCGCGATAGTCCCGATCAGCTTTTCGTTTTAGACGCCGCTATCAAGTTTGACTGTGGCGTCTAAAGGGTTAATGCCGGGCATATGCCCGATCGGCCATGCCCGGCGTTATTAACCCCTTAAGGACCCAGCCATTTTACACCTCAGGACCCGGCCATTTTTTGCACATCTGACCACTGTCACTTTAAACATTAATAACTCTGGAATGCTTTTAGTTATCATTCTGATTCCGAGATTGTTTTTTCGTGACATATTCTACTTTAACATAGTGATAAAATTTTGTGGTATCTTGCATCCTTTCCTGGTGAAAAATCCCCAAATTTGATGAAAAATTTGAAAATTTAGCATTTTTCTAACTTTGAAGCTCTCTGCTTGTAAGGAAAATGGATATTCCAAATAATTTTTTTTTAATTCACATATACAATATGTCTACTTTATTTTTGCATCATAAAATTTACGTGTTTTTACTTTTGAAAGACACCAGAGGGCTTCAAAGTTCAGCAGCAATTTTCCAATTTTTCACGAAATTTCCAAACTCACAATTTTTCAGGGACCAGTTCAGGTTTGAAGTGGATTTGAAGGGTCTTCATATTAGAAATACCCCACAAATGACCCCATTATAAAAACTGCACCCCCCAAAGTATTCAAAATGACAGTCAGTCAGCGTTTTAACCCTTTAGGTGTTTCACAGGAATAACAGCAAAGTGAAGGAGAAAATTCACAATCTCCATTTTTTACACTTGCATGTTCTTGTAGACCCAATTTTTTTATTTTTACAAGGGGAAAAAGGAGAAAATGTATACTTCAATTTGTAGCCCAATTTCTCTCGAGTAAGCACATACCTCATATGTCTATGTAAAGTGTTCGGCGGGCGCAGTAGAGGGCTCAGAAGCGAAGGAGCGACAAGGGAATTTTGTAGAGTACGTTTTTTTTAAATGGTTTTTGGGGGGCATGTTGCATTTAGGAAGCCCCTATGGTGCCAGAACAGCAAAAATCCCCCACATGGCATACCATTTTGGAAACTAGACCCCTTGAGGTACGTAACAAGGAATAAAGTGAGCCTTAATACCCCACAGGGGTTTCACGACTTTTGCATATGTAAAAAAATAAAAATAAAATTTTCACTAAAATGTGTGTTTCCCCCCAAATTTCACATTTTTGCAAGGGTTAATAGCAGAAAATACCCCCCAAACATTGTAACCCCATCTCTTCTGAGTATGAAGGTACCCCATAAGTTGACCTGAGGTGTACTATGGGTGAACTACAATGCTCAGAAGAGAAGGAGTCATATTTGGCTTTTTGAGAGCAAATTTTGCTCGGGGGCAT
This sequence comes from Hyla sarda, assembly GCF_029499605.1. Classification (NCBI taxonomy): domain Eukaryota; kingdom Metazoa; phylum Chordata; class Amphibia; order Anura; family Hylidae; genus Hyla; species Hyla sarda. Next base: position 180,314,049 of record NC_079196.1, on the reverse strand, counting down.
GTCGCATTTAAGAAGCCCCTATGGTGCCAGGACAGCAAAAAAAAACACATGGCATACCATTTTGGAAACTAGACCCCTTGAGGAACGTAACAAGGAATTAAGTGAGCCTTAATACCCCACAGGGGTTTCACGACTTTTGCATACGTTAAAAAAAAATTATAATAATAATCACTAAAAGGTGTGTTTCCCCCCCAAATTTCAAATTTTTGCAAGGGTTAATAGCAGAAAATTCCCCCCAAAATTTGTAACCACATCTCTTCTGAGTATGGAGGTACCCCATAAGTTGACCTGAAGTGCACTACGGGCGAACTACAATGCTCAGAAGAGGAGTCATATTTGGCTTTTTGAGAGCAAATTTGTGCTCGGGGGGCATGTCGCATTTAGGAAGCCCATATGGTGCCAGTACAGCAAAATAACCCCAACATGGCATACCATTTTGGAAACTAGACCCCTTGAGGAATGTAACAAGGCGTAAATTGAGCATTTACCCCCCCACTGGTGTCTGTCATATCTTTGGAACAGTGGGCTGTACAACATTTTTAATTTGCACAGCCCACTGTTCCAAAGATCTGTCAGACACCAGTGGGGTGTAAATTCTCACTGCACCCCTCATTACATTCCGTGAGGGGTGTAGTTTCCGAAATGGGGTCACATGTGGGGTTTTGCTTTTTTTGCATTTGTCAAAACGGCTGTAACAATCAGCCACCCCTGTGCAAATCACCTCAAATGTACATGGCGCACTCTCCCTTCTGGGCCTTGTTGTGCGCCCCCAGAGCACTTTGCGCCCACTTATGGGGTATCTCCGTACTCGGGAGAAATTGCGTTACAAATTTTGGGGGGCTTTTTTCCCCTTTACCTCTTGTCAAAATGAAAAGTATAGGGCAACACCAGCATGTTAGTGTAAAAAGTTTATTTTTTTACACTAACATGCTGGTGTAGACCCCAACTTCACCTTTTCATAAGGGGTGAAAGGAGAAAAAGACCACCAAGATTTGTTAGTCAATTTCTCCCGAGTACAGCGATACCCGATATGTGGCCCTAAACTGTTGCCTTGAAATACGACAGGGCTCCGAATTGAGAGCGCCATGTGCATTTGAGGCCTGAATTAGGGATTTGCATAGGGGTGGACATAGGGGTATTCTACACCAGTGATTCCCAATCAGGGTGCCTCCAGCTGTTGCAAAACTCCCAGCATGCCTGGACAGTCAATACTGGGAGTTGTTGTTTTGCAACAGCTGGAGGCTCCATTTTGGAAAGAGTGGCGTACCAGATGTTTTTCATTTTTATTGGGGAGGGAGGGGGGCTGTGTAGGGGTATGTGTATATGTAGTGTTTTTTACTTTTTATTTTATTTTGTGTTAGTGTAGTGTAGTGTTTTTAGGGTACAGTCACATGGGCGGGTGTTACAGCGAGTTTCCCGCTGTGAGTTTGAGCTGCCGCGCAAAATTTTCTGCATTGCAAACTTGCAGCCCGATACTCACTGTAAGCCCCTGCCCATGTGAATGTACCCTGTACATTCACAGGGGGGGGGACCTCCAGCTGTTGCAAAGCTACAACTCCCATCATGCACAGTCTCAGTGCATGCTGGTAGTTATAGTTTTGCAACAGCTGGAGGCACACGGGTTGGGAAACACTGAGTTAGGAAACAATGTTTCCCAACCAGTGTGCCTCCAGCTGTTGCAAAACCACAACTCCCAAACATTCTCAGGCATGCTGGGAGTAGTAGTTCGGCAACATCTTTAGAGCCAGATGTTGCCGAACTACAACTCCCAGCATGCTTGGAGTTGTAGTTTTGCAACATCTGGAGGAATACAGTTTGCAGACCACTAATACAGTGGTTCCCAATCTGTGTCCTTCCAGATGTTGCAAAACTACAACTCCCAGTATGCCAAAACTGTCCAGGCATGCTGGGAGTTGTAGTTCTGCAACATCTGAAGGGGCAGATGTTACAGAACTACAACTCCCAGCATGCCTGGACAGTAAGGGCATGCTGAGGATGTGTAGTTTTGCAACATCTGGAAGGGCACAGTGGTCCAAAAACTGTGGACCTCCAGAAGTTGCAAAACTGCAACTCCCAGCATGCCAGGACGCCAAGGGCTGTCTGGGTATGCTGGGAGTTGTAGTTTACCGGGTCCCAATACAGCAATGCATGTCGCTTTACGGCGACGTGCATTGCTGTAAAGGGCCCGACCGCGGCTGAAGATCTACTCACCTGTCGCCGCCACCGCCATCTTCATCGTCTGGATCCGGGTCTTCAGGGACGAGGTAAGTACCGGGGCCAGTCCCCAACACTCCCCCGTCCCCCGCCGCGTCCTCCGGTCTTCCTCCCGTCCTCTCCGGACTTCAAGGGGCCGGGCTGGATGGGAGGAAGTAACCGCCCCCCCTCCTGCGATTGGTCGGTTAACTAACCGACGGATCGCAGGGAATAGGAGGAGGTGGCAGGCTTGCCACCTCACTCCTATTCTTTAGCATGGTCCTGGCTGTCTGTGACAGCCGGGATCATGCGAAATTATCGGGCGGTCGGGTCCCAGAGACCCGATCAGCCCAAAATCACCGCAGATCGCAAGGGCTATTTCCCTTGCGATTTGCGGCGATCGCCGACATGGGGGGCCTACATGGCCCCCCTCGGCGTTTGCCCTGGATGCCTGCTGAAGCATTTCAGCAGGCATCCAGTTCCGATCTCTGCCCGGCGAGCGGCAGAGACCGGAAAACGCCAGGACGTACGGGGACGTCCTGGGTCCTTAAAGCCCAGGGTTCGGGGACGTCCCCGTACGTCCTGGGTCCTTAAAGCCCAGGGTTCGGGGATGTCCCCGTACGTCCTGGGTCCTTAAGAGGTTAAAGGGGCCCGTAGCAACCCGGGACCCCCGGGTTTAACCCGTTCTCTGCTGGTGAGAATGGTTTATCCCGTTAAGCGGGACCAGGACATACAGGTACGCCCTGAGTCCTTAAGGATCAGGGATGCAGGGCGTATGCATACGCCCTGCGCCCCCAAGAGGTTAAAGGGGTATTCCTGGAAAAAACTTTTTTTTTTATATATCATCTGGCTCCAGAACGTTAAACAGATTTGTAAATTACTTCCCTTAAAAAATCTTAATCCTTCCAATAATTATCAGCTGCTGAAGTTGAGTTGTCCTTTTCTGTCTGGCAACAGTGCTCTCTGCTGACATCTCTGCTTGTCTTGGGAACTGCACAGAGTAGAAGAGGTTTGCTATGTGGATTTGCTTCTACTCTGGACAGTTCCTGAGACAGGTGTCATCAGAGAGCACTTAGACAGAAAAGAACAAATCTATCCTTTCAGTACTTATGAGCTGCTGAAGTTGAGTTGTCCTTTTCTGTCTGGCAACAGTGCTCTCTGCTGACATCTCTGCTTGTCTTGAGAACTGCACAGAGTAGAAGAGGTTTGCTATGGGGATTTGCTTCTACTCTGGACAGTTCCCGAGACAGGTGTCATCAGAGAGCACTTAGACAGAAAAGAACAACTCAACTTCAGCAGCTCATAAGTACTGAAAGGATAAAGAGTTTTTTTTTTTTACATAGAAGTAATTTACAAATCTGTTTAACTTTCTGGAGCCAGTTTATATATAAAAAAAAATGTTTTTGCCTGGATAACCCCTTTTAAGTCAGTTAATTGTTGACAATATTTAGCAGTTCAGTGATCTGAAAAGCATGTGACAAAGCAGAATCTACCCTGCCAGACTTCCACTCAGATCTGACAGCTAATAGAAGAGGCAAGCACTCAGTTTTAGTCAGCTTGTGTTTATTTGTACCCTTAAAATTAAAAAGGGCTGTGTAATCTGTTGGCGCTATATAAATATTATTATTGTATGTTTACATGTTCATATTTGCCGCAGATTAGCTGCACATTTTTGCACAGTTTTTCATCCCTATTGACTTTAAGAAGAAATTCAAATCTGCAGCATATACGCAGCTAATCTGCAGCAAAACCACATGTGGTACACAAAAGAGGACAGTAGTGTTTGGGATCAAGAAATCTGGATCACAGAAAAACCAAAAGAATTAGAAACAGCATTGTAGTTCCGGAATAGCAAATCTGGAATTGTAGCTGGGGACATTCAGGTAGCAATTCAGAAACAAATACAAGCTGAATACTTAGGTTTAAGAGTATTAACTCAAAGATAGTGGCCCAGGTTTGGTGGTGCATTGGTTTAGAAGCTAAAAAGCTATGGGTTCATATACTGCAACACGTAGGTTGTGTTTATATGTGGTGTTTAATTAGTGGTACGGCGTCAAGGAGCTGCCACAAGTTTACTTCTGTTTTCCAAAAACCATGATAAAAACTGTGCATTTTACAATGATTTGCATTGCAATTGTGTGATTATGCAAATCACACATTTGCAAATGTAAAATTGCACTATTTTTTACTGCGATTCCAGATTCCAATAGCGGTAAAATTGTGACGATACCGCCAATGAAACGCCAGGTGTGAACACAGTGTTACCCGGTGAAAGCAGGGAGATTGTGGGGGTCCCCAGCGGTGGGACCCCTGCAATCAGACATCTTATCCCCTATCCTTTTGATAGGGAATAAGATGTCTAGGGGCGGAGTACCCCTTTGATAGCATAGAGGTAAAGGCTGCTGAGTAAGACTGCAGGGGACATTTATCATCAGTGTGCTTGGTGTGCTCAAGTTGCCTAATTTTTTGCAAAAGAACCCACTTTATTATGCAACTTTTACAACTGTTTGACATTCTCCGCCGCTGTCACGCCCACTTCCCATAGATTTTCTTTGAGGGGGCGGGCGTGACGTCACGAGGGGGCAGGCGTGACGTCACGAGGGGGTGGCCTTGAACACAGAAGCCCGCACACAGCGTTCGGAGTAATAAATTCCGGATGCTGCGAGCGGAGCTCTGGAAGGCAGGGCAGCGGAGAACCCCTTTAAAAAGCTTAATGAATTACCCTCATTATGTATAGCAATACAATAAAAAGGTACTAAAGGCCAGCCCAATGAAGGCCAAAAAGGCACTATTTCGGGCTCCATAGGGTAATGGGTACATATGATTACATGCATCCCATGCACTGGGTGCTTGCTGGTGCATTCGCTGAACACGTTGAGCCAAACACAGTGTGAACATGCCCTATATAGGCACTATATTATGCTTTTTTATTCAACTAGCTTAAAGGGGTATTCCAGGAAAAAACGTATTTTTATATATCAACTGGCTTCAGAACGTTAAACAGATTTGTAAATTATATGTAACGAAGGAAGCTCGGCACCACTCTCTGTATCTTGAGGACAGGGAAGGCTGGGACCCTTTATGACTTCTCCCCTTGCAACTGCTGGAGGTCTGTCCCGGTCTGGAGAAGCGCTTCGGCGCACAACGGTCCGTCACCGAGAGGATACCCCCGCTTCTCTAAGTCACACTCCCCTGTCTTTACCACCTCCCCCCTGATGTGTCTTTGATCGATCCAGTCAATAAAGTCAACCTGCATTCAAGGTCTGGTGAGTGCTCCGCTTCTTTTTCTTATTGCACATAGATTTGTAAATTACTTCTATTAAAAAAAAAAATCTTAATCCTTTCAGTACTTATCAGCTACTGAAGTTGAGTTGTTCTTTTCTGTCTAACTGTTCTCTGATGACACCTGTCTCTGGAGCTGTCCAGAGTAGGAGTGAATCCCAATAGCAAACCTCTTATGCTACGGACAATTCCTGAGTCAGATAGAGGTGTCAGCAGAGAGCACTGTTGTCAGACAGAAAAGAACAACTCAACTTCAGCAGCTGATAACTATTGGAAGGATTATTCTTTTTTTAATAGAAGTAATTTACAAATCTGTTTAACTTTCTGGAGCCAGTTGATCTAAAAAAAAAAAATAATAATAATAATTCCTGGTATACCATTTTAATGACAATATATATTCGATCACTTTCTTAAAATGTAAAGGAGACAGTTTGTTTTCTTATCAACTTAAAAACATAAAACACACTTCCCAAATTGACTAAATTCTATCTTTACCCCCAGAACCAACCATACTGTACGCGACCTTGAGTTCACAAGATACAAGTAATTAGACTTTAGATGTATTAATTATAAAATATAAAAAAGAGAAAAATGATTGATGTAGTAATGGTAGGTTGGGTGCAAATATTATGATATGCATGCCTGTAAATAGCACACATGGGTAACGGAAGATTTCAGCAGCATAATAAATTATTTTTTCGAATGGAAAAAGGGATATTGAACATAAATCAGCAACAGCAAATTTATGACTTTAGGATACAGCCATTTGTCTTGCTACAATTGCCTTCCATGTTAACACTGCTGACAATAAGCTTTCAGTCTTAGTTTTATTAAAACAAGGTTTCTATATTACGGACATATGTGTTTTTATATTTCACCATATTTTTGTCAACATTTCGCCCTTAGACACGAGGAATCTTAAAATGAAATTGGATTTGTCGATAATATCTAACATCAGTCACAGTGACTTTGTGTAATAGCCAGTGGCTAAAACGTCGTGTTCCCATACGATTAAGGAGAGGGTAACATATCTATGATAACTGTTTTTTGAATAACCTTTAATTTGAAATATCACGGTGCCTAATTAAAAAATCAATTTCCTTTATTGTTCTCTACTTTAATAGCAAGATGATTAATAGGATGTCAGGTAAACTGTGCACCGAAATGACATTTTCATTAGAAGTTTGCTAGGTGTGAAATATTCATTATGATGTAGTATTAATGATTCATGAAAAATGCAATTTACCCTTTTCCCCACTGGTCCTCCATCACTTGGTTTAAGCTTTATATTACTGGATGGCCTAAAATAACATTTTCAGGAGCAGCACCGGATTATTTTATTTTTTATGTTTGTTTTATCAAACGGATAAGATCATAATATATCACTCAAATTTATTTTAACGTAGGATATACTGTACTGTGCAAAGATTTAAGCCAGGCGTGGCAAAAATGGGCCAATGTAAGAATGCATTCAAAAATAGAAGCGTTAATAGTGAATGACTAGAAGAGAAATCCAATGTGAATCAATATTTGGTGTGGCCGCCCTTTGCCTTCAATGTAGCATCAATTCTAGATACACTTGCACACTGGTTTTGAAATAACTTGGCCCCGTTGCTGTTTCAAACATCTTAGAGCGCTGACCATAGATCTTCTGCGGATGTAGTTTTGCTCAAATCCTTCCGTCTCTTCATGTAATCCTAGACAGATTCGTTGTTGGTATCGGGACTCTGTAGGGGCCGTGTCATCCCTTCCAGGACTCCTGGTTCTTCTTTACACTGGAGATAGTTCTGGACATTGACTGTATATTTGAAGTTGTATCCTGCTGAAGAATACATTTGTAGCCAATTAGATACTTCTCTATACTGCAATATCATCAAGAATGCTTCTATTTGTATTTCTTAGTGGACACCATTGAGAACACCATTAGTCCTGACCAAATCCCCAACTCCATTTGTTGAAATGCAGACTCAAACACTAGCTCTCTGGAATACAAACTGTTCTGTTACAGGCAGCCAAATATTTTAGATTTTGACTCCTCAGTACACCTGCTGCCATTTTTGTACAGCAGAGGAAAAGGATGAACTTCCGTCTCCCAGTATAAGGTAAAATCCTAGTCTTTATTAGAAGTCTTCATTAAAATGCAAGTGAGAACATGGTGAGTATAAAAACACACAAACGAAATGCACCCAAATGAAACGCTCTGGTGCGTTTAACTTGTGTGTTTTTATACTCACCATGTTCTCACTTGTATTTTAAAGGGTACCTCTCATCAAAAAAACTTTTGATATATTATAGATTAATGTATGCAGAATAACTTTACAATTGCATGTTATTAAAAAATATGCTTCTTTCTATTTAATTTTCCACTTTGAAGAAATGACCACTAGGGGTCTCCCTACCAGTCCTGGCAGCAAGCATTTCAGACTCATGCTGGAGTCCTAAACCCTACAAGCTGCCAGTCTGCTTTATTCACAAAGGAGAACACTCAGAGCTGCGAGCCTGCTTTGTTCACAGCCTGTTTGGCTGTGAACAAAGCAGGCTGGCAGCTCTGAGTGTTTAGGACTCCAGCATGAGTCAGAAATGCTTGCTGACAGGACTGATCGGGAAAAATACAATAGAAAGAAGCATATTTTTCATTAACATGCTATTGGAAAGGTATTCAACATTCATTAATCTAAAAAATATATCAAAAGTTTATTTGATGAGAGGTACCCTTTAATGAAGACTTCTAATAAAGACTAGGATTTTACCTTATACTGGGAGACGGAAGTTCATACTATTCCTCTGCTGATTATCTCACCTGGGGACTCGGGCCCCAGCATCCTTTCCCAAGCTTCCACATGAGAGGTTGTGCTGTTGTTATCCAGAGACTGGGACTCAGCCCCTTAAGGACCCAGCCCAAATATACCTTAAGGACCCGGCCATTTTTTGAACATCTGACCACTGTCACTTCAAGCATTAATAACTCTGGGATGCTTTTACCTTTCATTCTGATTCCGAGTGTTTTTTTGTGACATATTCTACTTTATGTTAGTGGTAAAAAAAAAAATTCGATACTTCTATCATTTCTTGGTGAAAAATTCCAAAATTTGATGAAAAAATTTAAAATTTTGAATTTTTTTTACTTTGAAGCTCTCTGCTTATTAGGAAAATGGATATTCCAAATAAATTATACATTGATTCACATATACAATATGTCTACTTTATGACTGCATCATAAAGTTGACATGTTTTTACTTTTGGAAGACATCAGAGGGCTTCAAAGTTCAGCAGCAATTTTCCAATTTTTCACAAATTTTCAGGGACCAGTTCAGTTTTGAAGCGGATTTGAAGGGCCTTCATATTAGAAATACCCCACAAATGACCCAATTATAAAAACTGCACCCCTCAAAGTATCCAAAATGACATTCAGTAAGTGTGTTAACCCTTTAGGTGTTTCACAGGAATAGCAGCAAAGTGAAGGAGAAAATTCAAAATCTTCATTTTTTACATTCGCATATTCTTGTAGACCCAGTTTTTGAATTTTTACAAGTGGTAATAGGACAAAAATCCCCCAAAATGTGTAACCCAATTTCTCTTGAGTAAGGAAATACCTCATATGTGTATGTCAAGTGTTCGGCTGGCGCAGTAGAGGGCTCAGAAATGAAGGAGCAACAATGGGATTTTGTAGAGTGAATTTTTCTGAAATGGTTTTTGGGGGGCATGTCAGATTTAGAAAGCCCCTATGGTGCCAGAATAGCAGAAAACCCTACATGGCATACCATTTTGGAAACTACACCCCTCAAGGCACGTAGCAAGGGGTCCAGTTAGCCTTAACACTCCACAGGTGTTTGACAACTTTTCGTTAAAATCGGATGTGTAAATGGAAAAAAAGAATTTTTTTTCACTAAAGTGCAGTTTTTTTCCCAAATTTACAATTTCTACAAAGGTTAATGGGAGAAAATGCCCCCCAAAATTTGTAACCCCATCTCTTCTGAGTATGGAAATACCCCATGTTAGGACGTAAAATGCTCTGCTGGCGAATTACAATGCTCAGAAGAGGAGTCACATTTGGCTTTTTGAAAGCAACTTTTGCTGAAATGTTTTTTTGGGGGCATGTCGCATTTATGAAGCCCCTGTGGTTCCAGAACAGCAAAAAATAACCACATGGCATACTATTTTGGAAACTACACCCCTCGAGGAACGTAACAAGGCATACAGTGAGCCTTAACTACCCACAAGTGTTTGACGACTTTTTGTTAAAGTTAGATGTGTAAATGAGAAACATTTTTTTTTTTTTACTAGATTGCAATTTTTCCCCAAAATTTTACATTTTTACAAGGGGTAATAGGAGAAAATGACCGACAAAATTTGTAACCCCATTACTTCTGAGTATGGATATACCCCATGTGTGGACGTCAAGTGCTCTGCTGGCGAACTACAATGCTCAGAAGAGGAGGAGCGCCATTGAGCTTTTGGAAAGAGAATTCGTTTGGAATGGTAGTCAAGGGCCATGTGCGTTTACAAAGCCCCCCGTGGTGCCAGAACAGTGGACCCCCCCACATGTGACCACATTTTGGAAACGACATCCCTCACAGAATTTAATAAGGGGTGCAGTGAGTATTTACACCCTACTGACGTTTCACAGATCTTTGGAACAGTGGGCTGTGAAAATGAAATATCACATTTTTCATTTTCACGGACCACTGTTCCAATGATCTGTCAGACACCTGTGGGGCGTAAATTCTCACTGTACCCCTTATTACACTACATGAGGGGTGTAGTTTCCAAAATGTGGTCACATGTGTCGGGGGTCCATTGTTCTTGCACTATGGGGACTTTGTAAACACAAGTGGCCTTCAATTCCGGACAAATTTTCTCTTCAAAATCCCAATGGCGCTTCTTCTATTCTGAGCATTGTAGTTCGCCAGCAGAGCACTTTACATTCACATATGGGGTATGTTCTTACTCAGAAGAGATGGGGTTACAAATTTTGGGGGGCTTTTATCCTATTTTCCCTTGTGAAAATTAAAAATTTAGGGTAACACCAGCATTTTAGTGAAAAAAAATGTATTTTTTAATTTTCCCATCCAACTTTAATGAAAATTTGTCAAACACCTGTGGGGTGTTAAGGCTCACTATACCCCTTGTCACATTCCGTGAGGGGTGTAGTTTCCAAAATGGGGTCACATGTGGGTATTTATTTTTTTGCGTTTATGTCAGAACCGCTGTAAAATCAGCCACCCCTGTGCAAATCACCAATTTAGGCCTCAAATGTACATGGTGCGCTCTCACTCCTGAGCCTTGTTGTGCGTCCGCAGAGCATTTTACGCTTACATATGGGGTATTTCCGTACTCAGGAGAAATTGAGTTACAAATTTGGGGTGTCTTTTTTTCCTTTTACCGCTTGTGAAAATAAAAAGTATGGGGCATGCTTCATGGCGACTTAATGAATCTCTGTTGCTAGATGTGCTCTGTATAAACGAACTGCGAAACACCGTTACCCAATTTGAGCGAGATCACGATTCTGATCCTACAGCTCCTGCCATGAAATGGGATGCCTGGAAATGCGTCTTGCGTGGAGTGCTGATGAAGCATGGGGCCAGACTGAAAAAGGAAGCTTCTGCCAAATTTCATACCCTAACACAATCCTTACATAGCTTGGAAACAACATAAACAAACACAACAAGACCGGGTTTACAGGGAAATCATCTAAGTTAGAAATTACCTTTTGGATTTGATGAACGCTAAACACCGCTATTACCGGCAGTTGACCGGACGGGTCTTTTATGAATGGAGTAATATATCCAGCCGTCTATTGGCATCTGCCCTCAAATCCAAATGCTCATCTAATTCATACCAGCGATTAAAACTGACTCAAATACCACCTCTCATCTGACCCCAGACATATTAGCTGCATTCCACGAGTACTACTCCAACCTGTATAATCTCCCCAGGCCACCTGCCTTAGCCTCGGCTTCCACTGCTTCGCAGTCACTCCAACAATATATGTCATCTACCGCCCTCCCCCGCCTATCCCAAGAAGTTATCCAGCAACTGGAGGCTCCATTTTCGCCTGCGGAATTGGAGTTAGCAATCTCTGGGTTGCCGTCTGGGAAAAGTCCTGGCCCAGATGGCTACACAGCAAAATGTTATAAAACTCTGAGGTCGGAACTCTTGGCTCCTCTCCTGTCGACCTTTAATGCAGTTAATAAGGAATCCCCTCTACCACCCTCCTTCATGCGGGCATATGTCACAGTAATACCCAAAGAGGGTAAAGACACTCTTCTCTGTCCAAGCTATAGACCGATTTCCCTCATCAACCTAGATGCTAAGCTGTTCGCGAAATTAATCGCGAATAGGCTGGCGGCGCACATGAATTCCCTTATCCACCCCGATCAAGTTGGATTCATTCAAGGAAGGGAGGCTCGTGATAACACTCTCAGAGCTTTCTCTTCCATACATTATGCTCAAAGACGCAAGATCCCACTGTTACTGTTGTCACTAGACGCTGAGAAAGCCTTTGATCGGGTGGACTGGGAGTTTATGTCTGCTACTCTCTCCCAAATTGGTCTAGGTAATGTGATGTTGGAACGTATACTAGCCCTGTACACTAACCCGACTGCCCAAATACGAGTGAATGGCCAACTCTCCGCTCCTTTTCATATTTGTAATGGCACGAGACAGGGTTGCCCACTCTCCCCGCTGCTCTATGTTCTATGTATGGAACACCTCCTTAATGATATACGAGCGAATCCGGACATATGGGGACTGCTAACGTCAACATGCCATCACAAATGCTCGGCTTTTGCCGATGACCTGCTCTTATTCATTTCTTCCCCCCATGTGTCACTCCCTTCCCTCATGGCCACAATCCGTAAATTTGCTGCCTGCAGTAACTATAAACTCAACCCTACTAAGTGCGAAGCGCTAAATATTACGGTCCACCCCAGTACCATAACCTCCCTAAGATCGTCATACCCCTTTAAGTGGCAAACACATGCATTGAAATACTTGGGTATCCAAGTGCCCTCTAACCTGACGGATACTTACCGCCTGAATTTCCCCCCCATTACTGCAATCACTGCGTGCTGATCTGGCTAGGTGGGAGCGCAGGGACTTCTCGTGTCTGGGCAGGATAAATGTATTCAAAATGAACGTGCTCCCTCGTTTGTTATACCTCTTTTCTGGTACTCCAGTATACCTGCCACGCTCTTTCTTTCGGGAGGTCACTGCGCTACTACTTGGCTTCGTCTGGACACATAAACATCCACGAGTGGCCAGGAACATTCTGATTAGGCGTAAGCAGAGTGGAGGCCTAGCACTACCTGACTGTACCTCCTATTACCTAGCAACAGTCCTTTCTAGAATCATAGATGGTCTACGTCATAGAACCGAGAAACAATGGGTCTCGCTTGAACTTCCCTCCTCACCATATGACATTAGAACCATATTATGGATACCCAGTACTGCTGTCCCTAACCACACACTTCTCAACACCCCGCCTGTACTAGCATCTGTCATAAGGGCTAATAAAACGTACCTATCGTGCTCTGGCCTCTTCTCACCCTCGGGACCTCTCAGCCCACTCTTTGGCAACCCAGCCTTCCAACCAGCCATGCAGACATCATCCTTTTTAGCTTTTAGGCGGGACGATGCCCCTACCCTTGGAGATCTCTTAGACTCTTCTGGGTTGAAATCCTTACCTGACCTACTGAAAGGTGCCGATCCCTCACTCATGCATATCTTTCAATATAATCAGATTAAACACTTTTACAAGACACAGGGAAGCCAATTAGACCTCTTCAGAGCTCTTACACCCTTTGAACGTTTGTGTACTTCCTCCTCGCATATAGGTAGAACGGTCAGCACACTATATTCTCATGTCCTAGAGACTACCACTAGTAGTCCAATACTCTTTCGCGAGGCCTGGGAACGTGAACTTCAATGCACCATCTCTGACGAGGAGTGGAGAACGGCCTTCTCCTGGTGCCACAGGTCTTCCACATCGTGCAAGGCACATGAAACGAACTACAAAATTTTGGCACGTTGGTACCGAGTACCTACCCTTCTGGCGAGGATGTATCCGAGCGTGCCTGATACGTGCTGGCTGTGTGGGGGTCCTGGAGGCTCCATGACACATATTTGGTGGGAGTGCCCGACACTACAACCCTTCTAGACACAGATCTCAAACATTATGTCCAAACTCACAGCTACCACGCTTGCCCTGACCCCCAAAATGGCCCTATTGTCAATTCTACCAAGATCTGTTCCAAAGTCATCCACGCGACTACTCCATTTCCTCCTATTAGCTGCTAGAACTGTGATCCCTAGACTGTGGAGATAGTCGACACCCCCTTCGGTCTCCTCATGGTTGCGTGAGCTCTCTCACCTATGTAAGATGGAGGAACTGCTATCAGACTCCAGGAATCAATTGAATAAGTTCATGGCTATTTGGGGACCCTGGAAAGCCTTTATGTCATCCACTTACTTTGAAACCCTACATCTAAATACATAGCCTCTCTCTCCTACACTACAATTACTACGACTCACACTTTGAGCAGCGTGCCTCAGATGCCGGGAACCTCCAGACTCGTCTTGCAAGGTAACTTCTTACTCTCCTCCATAACTGACCTCTTCTCTCCCTCTTTTCCCCTTCTACTTTAAGGCCTGTCCCATCCTTTCCACTCACACCCTTCCCTCCCTGTTTTCTTGTATTCGAGGCTTCGGACCTCCACACAGTTTCATTAATGTGATAACATGCCGGTTGTAAATGCCCTTCCGCCATGGCATCTTGTTTCTCCCATCCGTGATATTCTCTACCTATTGCTACTGATACTTATAGTGCATTACTATGATCGCAACAGGTGGATGTTTTCTATGTAATGATATACGGTTTGCTACACCACTTGGTGGGTCAGACCCTGTCATTGACAGTACGTTTTGTTTCTCACTACTACACCTATGGCATTGTTATGCTCTGTTATGTTTTCTTATTCTCATGTATGGGGCAACACCAGCATGTTAGTGTAATTTTTTTTTCTTTTTTTACATTAACAGGCTGGTGTAGCCCCCAACTTTTCCTTTTCGTAAGTGGTAAAAGGAGAAAAAGCCCCCCAAAATTTGGAGTGCAATTTCTCCCGAGTACGGAAATACCCCATATGTGTCCCTAAACTGTTTCCTTGAAATACGACAGGGCTCCGAAGTGAGAGCGCCATGCGCATTTGAGGACTAAGTTAGGAATTACATAGGGGTGGACATAGGGGTATTCTACGCCAGTGATTCCCAAACAGGGTGCCTCCAGCTGTTGTTAAACTCCCAGCATGCCTGGACAGTCAGTGGCTGTCCAGAAATGCTGGGAGTTGTTGTTTTGCAACAGCTGGAGGCTCCGTTTTGGAAACACTGCCGTACAAGACGTTTTAAATTTTTATTGGGAGGGGCATGTGAAGGGGGTGTATATGTTGTGTTTTACCCTTTATTATGTGTTAGTGTAGTGTAGTGTAGTGTTTTTAGGGTACTTTCGCACTGTCGTGTTACGGTGAGTTTCCCGCTAGGTAGGAGTTTGCGCTGCGGCGAAAAATTTGCCGCAGCCCAAACTTGAAGCAGGAAATTTACTGTAAACCTGTCCGTGTGAATGTACCCTGTACATTCACATGGGGGGGGGGGGGGGGGGCAAACCTCCAGCTATTTCAAAACTACAACTCCCAGCATGTACTGACAGACCGTGTATGGTGGGAGTTGTACTTTTGCAACAGCTGGAGGCACACTGGTTGGAAAACCTTCAGTTAAGTTGTTACCTAACTCAGTATTTTCCAACCAGTGTGCCTCCAGCTGTTGCAAAACTACAACTCCCAGCATGTACTAATCACCGAAGGACATGCTGGGAGATGTAGTTATGCAATAGCTGGAGGTAACCAACTACAACTCCCATCATGCCGAGACAGCTGTTTGCTGTCTGGGCATGCTGGGATTTGCAGTTTTGCAACATCTGGAGGGCTACAGTTTTTAGACCAGTGCACAGTGATCTCCAAACTGTGGACCTCCAGATGTTGCAAAACTACAAATCCCAGCATGCCCAGACAGCAAACAGCTATGTGGGCATGCTAGGAGTTGTAGTTTTGCAAGATATGGAGGGATACAGTTTAGAGACCACTGTATAGTGGTCTCAAACTGCAGCCCTCCAGCTGTTGCAAAACTACATATTCCAGCATGCCCAGACAGCTGTCTGGGCATGCTGGGAGTTGTAGTTTTGCAACATCTGGAGGGCTAGAGTTTAGAGACCAGTCTCAGACTGTAGCCCTCCAGATCAACTTACCGTCTTCCGTAGGATCCCGGGAGCCGTCCTCTTCTGACGCACGTCACGCCGCCCGCCGATCACCGTCGCTGCAGCCTCCGGATCGGTAAGTGGACGTCGGCGCCCGGTCCACTTAGTTTCCCGTTCTGCCCCATCTATTGTGGGTGGGCAGGATGGGGAAAACGAAAGTTAGACAACCGCGATCCCCCTTATATTCCGGGTTACCATAGACCCGTAATGACCCAGAATCGGCGCAAATCGCAAGTGGGGGGGAGGGTCTAATGACCCCCCTGGGCATTTGCGCGGGGTGCCTGCTGATTGATATCAGCAGTCACCCCGGTCCGGTCACCCCGGGGACCGAAATTCCCACGGGTGTATGGATACGCCCTGGGTCCTTAAGTACCAGGACGTCAAGGCGCCTCCATATGCCCTAGGTCCTTAAGTGGTTAAAGGGTACTCCGGTGGAAAACTTTTTTTTTTTATCAAGTGCCAGAAAGTTAAACAGATTTGTAAATGACTTCTATTAAAAAAAATCTTAATCCTTCCAGTACTTATTAGCTGCTGAATACTACAGAAGAAATCATTTTCTTTTTGGAACACAGAGCTCTCTGCTGACATCATGACCACAGTGCTCTCTACTGACATCACGAACACAGTGCTCTCTGCTGACATCTCTGTCCATTTTAGGAACTGACCAGAGCAGCATATGTTTTCTATGGGGATTTTCTCCTACTCTTGACAGTTCTTAAAATGGACAGATGTCAGCAGAGATCACTGTGCTCGTGATGTCAGCAGAGAGCTCTGTGTTCCAAAAAGAAAATAATTTCTTCTGTAGTATTCAGCAGCTAATAAGTACTGGAAGGATTAGGATTTTTTAAATAGAAATCATTTACAAATCTGTTTAACTTTCCGGCACCAGTTGATTTATAAAAAAAAAAAAATTTCACCGGAGTACCCCTTTAAGTCAGTGAGCTGATCTGCTTTACTATATCTACTTTTGCCATTTTCGTACACCACACTTCCTATAATTTTGTGCATAATTTAGTTGCTTTTTGGCTGCAAGTATTCAATAAAAATCACTTCTGGCCAGACTTCACCGAACAGTAGATGGGCGTATCTGGGTCCTACTGGTTTTTGCCAATTATGAGAGGTTGGCACTGCTGAAAATCTAAGCATTACATAAGGGAGGTAAGCATGATGTGCAATTTATCTGCTGCATTAAAGAGCTATTCCAGTGGAATACAATTTTTTTTCCCCTTTCAAATCAACTAGTGCCAGAAAGTTAAAAAGATTTGTAAATTACTTCTATAAAAACATCTTAATCTTTCCAGTACTTACCAGCTGCTGTATGCTCCAGAGGAGTTGTGTAGTTTTTTTCAGTCTGATCACAGTGCTCTCTGCTGTCACCTCTGTCCATGTCAGCAACTGTCTGAGGCAGGAAAGATTTGCTATGGGGATTTGTTCTACTCTAGAAAGTTCCTGTCATGAATTTTCTGGAACCAGTTGATATGAATTATTTTTTTTTCCACTGGAGTACCCCTTTAAGTATCATTGCCTGACCGCTTTGTCTACAGTCCTTACAAGTGTTGACTTCTTAGTGCTTCTTCAAAATAAATCTTTGCTTGGGAGAGACGTTGCTGATGCAGTATGAATCTTGTTGCTGTGCTCAGTCTTGTCATGGTGTATGACCTATGACAGGACATTGTCTTCCAGAACTTTGCCTTTCTAGCAGAGTTTGACTGTCCCTCACCCAATTTTGTATATTCAAGAGTAATATGAAAATGATGATCATTATCACTTGTTTGGTATAATTGTAATAGTTCGGACATTTACGCATGCAGCAGTACCACATTAAATGCCGATAAATGTCCAATACAAAATCTCATACGACCATTACAAAATCCCATTATAGTCTATGGGATTTTTACATTTTCCGTTTTAACCGTTATTAATAACAGACGTTATTTTGTGATGGGAGATAGTAATGGGAGAAATGGTGCATGCACTATTTCTTTCGTTAATTCTCCCGTTACAAAATAACATCCGTTATTATTAATGGGCTATAACAGGTTAAAACGGAAAATGTAAAAATCCCACAGACTATAATGGGATTTTCTAACGGCATATTTTCAGGGTTTTCATAATGGAACATCAAAGGGATCTGTAAAACGGATACATTTTATAGTGTGAAAGGGGCCTTAAAATATAAGGTTAGCTAAACTGCACGGTCGATGGCATACACGTAAAAAAATTACCAAAGTCCAAAATTGTGCATTTTTGGTCACTTCATATAGCATAAAAATATTAATAAAAAGCGATCAAAAAGTCCCATCAAAACAAAAATGGTACTGATAAAAACTACAGACGACGGCGCAAAAAAATTTAGTACACAGAAAAATAAAAAAGCTATAGGGGTCAGAAGATGCCAATTTTAAAGATATTAATTTTGATGCATGAAGTTTATAATTTTTTTAAGTATTAAAATAAAATAAAATCTATATACTTTTGGTATCCTTGTAACCGTATGGACCTACAGAATAAAGACAAGGTGTCATTTCTACTGAAAAGTGCACTGCATAGAACATTTCACCCCGCAAATAAAAAAAATTTGGGTTTCGCTGCAAGTTATATTATTAAATAAGTAATGTCCTTACAAAGTACAATTGGTGACGCAAAAAACTAGCCCTTATATGGGTCTGTAGGTGCAAAATTGAAAGCGTTATGATTTTTACAAGAATCAAAAGCGAATGACCAGGGAGTCAGGAGTTTGTCTGGCGCAGAGAGGAACCATCAGACAGCCAAGTAAAATCAATGGATTTATTAGATGCAACGCGTTTCACTGCGCATGCGCAGCTTCATCAGGCAATGCCTGATGAAGCTGCGCATGCGCAGCGAAACGCGTTGCATCTAATAAATCCATTGATTTTACTTGGCTGTCTGATGGTTCCTCTCTGCGCCAGACAAACTCCTGACTCCCTGGTCATTCGCTTTTGATTCTACTCTTACCCAGGAGGGCTGCAGTGGACCTTCTTTCATATCTCTTCTGCTCTTAACCTTGTTGTGTGTGGGCGCACAACCAACTTCGGTAAGCGGCTTGGGAATCACCTTCCCCTACCCCCACCTGCAAGATCTACTGATCCCGCACATGAGGCGCCTTCCTTCCTTTCTCATGATTTTTACAAGGGAAGTCTCTAAGGGGTTAAAAAAAAATTCACTGGAGTACTCCTTTAAGTTTACGTACAGCCTTGAAAAGGTTGACCTCGAAGCCTATTGGGTCGAACTCTTCTGTTAAACAAAAATGTCAACCTTTTTTTAAAAGGCTTTCAGTACATTTGTCCAAGACTAAATACGAAAGATTAATGACAGTCAGATTATCCTCCGTAGTGGGTGCAAAACAATCGGTTACTTCCACGACACCTTCTAGCGCTTGTAACCTCCTAAAGGGTCATTTGATCTGGCGGTGTCAGAGCTGTTAAATTCAGACATGGCATTCCCAGGATTCTCACTGGCTACACCATGGCTACTATTACCAGCATTCAATTGTTCTTCAGTACCGCTGGATTCGGAGTCAGTTGTCCAGAAATTGTTTTTTATTTTTATATTGTCTTCATCTCCTATGTTTTTGTTGTTGTTGCTTTTTATTATTTAACACATAGGTGAAAACTTTATTCTTGTCATAATCTATTTATCCCTGATGAATTTGTCCTTTTTGACCTCTTTTACCACAGCTTGAATCGATGCCAGTTTCTTTTCCAACTTCTGGATGAAGGCATTGAAGGTGACATCAGTGAGACACACCCTCAGCTCAGTTTTAACAATTCAGATGTAGTAATTCCGTATTCTTGTCCATGTTGAATAATAATAGCTGTCATCATTTTCAGGGAATATTCTTTGTTCATTTTAGTCCACACATCCATAAAGGTGGCATCATTGTTGTAAAGTGCAGGTTCCTTATAATTCCTTAAACCTCTTGGAGCCTGTTGCACTTGTCATAGGACTTCAATGATTTTAGAGTCCAAAATGAACGTGTCTCTTTCTGCTGACACTTTAAACTGTAGATTTTTGGCACTCATTACTTGATATGCATATTTACTGTTGCATTCCATAAAAAAAAGATATCTGCATTATGGCATCCCGCATTAAAAGCACCATCCATACTGCCCGCAGTACAGCTAAATGAATCAGTTTCCATATTATAATGGCAAAGAACCTGTGTTCAATAGTCCTCACGGCGTGCTCAGGCTACACAACCAGACAATGAGAATAATAGAAAAAGCAAGAGAGCCGGCACAGGCGTGTGTTGCAATTCCCTGCTGTATTTTGGAAAATATAATCCCGAGCATGTTCAAAGAGCATTACCGTACGGTCAATTCTTGAGATTAAGAAGAATCAATAAACGGAATGATGACTTCCTTTTGCAAGCAGGAGATTTAAAAAGTTGATTATTAATTAGAGGCTATCCAGAAAAAACTCTAGATCAGGCCCTCAAAACAGTGATGCAACAAAACAGAGCTACACTTTTAAGGGGCAGAAGTGATCATCAGGGAGACAGGACTCAGATTAATTGGCAGAAAAAAGAATATCGTCATCGACTGGATAACACGGTCATCCCCTTCATCACAAGTGACATCTGATACCCCTGTCAACAGTCAGTGGGTTCCTCAGACACAACACTCAGTTGGCATGGCCCGAGAGCAGTCCCTGTCCTCCCAATGCCTCTGTCCTATACTGTTCCCTCCTCTACAGAAGTATCTTATGCTGTGGACGATCTAATAGAGGACAGTCAGCAGCTACTGGCAAGCCAATGAGTGGAGGAAACACCCGCCACTTCCTTCGCTAGGCAGGCAAGTAGTGATGAGGAGAGTGATGTGGGAGGCGGTGTTGCCAGGGTTCAGGGTCCTGAAGCAGACACTGTTGAGGAACCTGAGGAGGACATCAGTGACGTGCAGACACTTTTTGATGATGATGAAGCCGATGGCACTTGGGAGCTGGGTGCAGAAGGGGCTTCATCATCATCAGGAGAAGAGAATTGCAGGTTGCCCGTGAGGGAGCAGCTGAGCCAGCAAGGTGGTAGCATGGTTGGCAGTCAGCATGGATGACTAAGTGGAAATTCTTGAGCCAAGCGTGCCCGGGGGAGACCACCTGCTTCGCAGCAGCCTACCTTCTCGGGAGGTAGTGGAACAGGGGTTCCTGGAGACTGCTGCAGTAACAGTCAATTAGTGTGGACTGTTGGGGGGAAAATCAGCTACTCGCCGTTGTGACAGTTTTACATCAAGCATCCGGAGGAGGTTCACATAGCCACATTTTAGATATGTTGGCAGAAGGTAAAGCGTGGCCAGGGTCCCAATGTTGGCACCACGGCCCTGGGTCAACATATGCTTCGCCACCATAAAGCGGCCTGGGAGAACCGTGGCTCCGATGTAGTGGGCCAGCATGCTGCATCACCCAGTGGCATGCCGCTCCCTCTTTCATTCAGCCAAGACTCCACCACCTCAGCAGAAGGGAGCTGTGTGTCATACACTCCTTCTGTCGCTCCAGATGCTCCTGCTCCTCCTAGTTTTAGTCAGCCATTCCGCCAACCAATTCATTGGCGAAGCCATGTCCAAGAGACAACAGTATGAGCCCACTCATCCAACGGCACAGAAGCTGAAGAAGGCAGTACCAGCACTGCACAATTTTGTGGAAGAGAAGGTGGGCCATTACTTGAGCCTGTCGGTGTGCACCAAAGTGAACGGTAGCACAGATCTCTGGAGCTGTAACTACGGTCAGGGACAATACATGTCCTTTACGGCTCACTGGGTGAATGTGGTTCCTGCACAGCCACAACACCAACTTGGACAGGTCACGCTGCTTCCTCCTCCATGCTCTCAGGCCATTGGTCCTGTGACAGTGTGTGTCTCTGCCTCCTCATCCTCCACCGTGTCCTCAGCCTCCACTGCTCAGACAAGTCTCAGTGGCCCTTCAGCATACCATGTGTGCAGGCACGGCGGTGTCACGCTGTTCTTCACATGGTTTGCCTTGGTGAAAAGAGTCACACAGGGGAACAACTGCTAAAAGTCATTCGTAAAGAAATCGTAGCATGGCTTTCTCCACGAAAACTGGAACCATGGTGACTGACAACGGAAAGAACATCTTGCATGTGCTGCGACTGGGAAGGCTGAGCCATGCGCCCTGCATGGCACACATGTTCAATCTGGTTGTGAAGCAGTTTCTGAAGTGCCCCCCCCCCCCCCCCCCATTTGCAAGACATCCTAAAAATGCTAAGGAAACCTTGCATGCACTTTTGCCACTCGTACACCGCAAAGCACACCCTCCTTGAGCTGCAGCATCAGAATGGTATCCCCCAACATAGACTGATTTGTGACGTTGTCACACGTTGGAATTCCACCCTCCATATGTTGGACCAACTGTACTAACAGAGAAAAGCTATCACCGATTTCTTGATGATCCAAGCGAATAGGGGTACTCCCCTGTGTAACTTCAATGTGATCCAGTGGCAGCTCATACGTGACACTTGCCGTTTGCTCAGACCCTTTCAGGAAGCCACATTATTAGTAAGTCGCCAGGATTATGGGATGAACAACGTCATTCCACTGCTTCATTTCTTACAACACGTGTTGGAAACGATGGCTGGTCAGGGCACTGGAGATGTGGCGCCTAAATCTCACTGCCACATGTGCCCTGTGGGGGCTGAACTGAAGGAGGAGGGGGAGGGGCACAGTGGAGCACAGTTTAGGTTTCGCCAAATGGGCAGTTTTTCTATTAATCTGAAAGGAGAGGAGGAGCAGTAGCAGCCAGAGGAGCTAGAGGGTTATGAGTAAGGTGAGAGAGAGAGGACCCAGACACGCCATGGCAGTATGCAGTGGAGATGGATGCAGGGAGTCCCTCCGAGTCACTTGCACAAATGGCACAACACATGCACCCCTTGCTTGACAAACTGACCTATTACAGAGGCATCCTATGTAGTCAGTTGACCGATGCCTATCGGCGCCATCGTCCATCCTCTCGCAGTTCTGAATCGGGGGGACCCCTGCGCTCACCTTCCACAGCCATGCCTGAGTCTACAATCACTGATGAGTAGCTTCCTTCTCCCTCCTAGTGAAGCAACTCATCAGCAGCAGGTACACCTTGAGAAGGACCTGAACCAGCAGGTGTGGCATACATTGACATGCCCATGCCAACACACCTTGAAGATCCACTGGACTTCTGGGCAGCCAAACTTGATTTGTGGCCGCAACTAGCAGAGTTTGCCCTGAAAAAGCTGTCTTGCCCGGCCAGTAGTGTGCCATCAGAGCAGGTGTTTAGTGCAGCGGGGGCCATAGTCACCCCGAGGAGAACTCGTCAGGAGACTGACCTTTGTGAAGATGAGGCATGGATCAGCCAGGATTTCCACCCACCAATGCTTGATGCATCAGAGTAGATTGACCTTGGTGCCACAACAACACTTCACAAATATGGATAGTGCCAAACAGATTTAGGTGCTGCTCCCCAGTTACAAACATTCCTCCGTATCAGACCTTTTTTCACCCACCTTCATCACCGGGTACTGGTATTGCCACCCACCACACCACTCTGTCACCGGATCACTTTCAGGATTCCTGATGCTGCTAGTGCCACCTCCAGGCTGTCTCATTCAGCCACTATATGGTCTCTTCTGATGCTTCAGCCAACTCCAGCCTGTGCCATTCAGCCACTATATGATCTCCTCATGCTTCAGCCACCTCCAGGCCGTGCCATTCAGCCACTATATGGTCTCCTCATGCTTCAGCCAAATCCAGGCAGTGCCATTCAGCCACTATATGGTCTCTTCTTGCTGCCACTAACTCCAGGCTGTGCCATTCAGCCACCATATGGTCTCCTCCTACTGATGCCACCTCCAGGCTCTGTCATTGTGCTGCCATGTGACATGTGACTTCTTGTTAGATTTGGTCCTTTGTACCCACACGCCGGGGCCTGGGACACTAAAACTTGGGAGTTAAAAGTTCAATTTCAAAATCCTCAATTTCAATCTGTGAAACTGTGACACACTTTAAAACCATTGAATTTTGCCCCCCTCAAAATTCAATGGTTTTAAAGTGTCACAGTTGTCCAGTGACAAGGAAAACTGCATTGCTCTGTCATTGTGCTGCTCTGCGGCAGTGATTCTAAAAGCGATGCCGATAATCTGCATGTCATTCTGAATAACAGTATTATTTCACTACCCCAGCACACTCCATATGCGTGTTAGAACACAGCAAAGGGTTCTACACCCCTATTGAGGCTCTCTGTAGTCCAGAAATAGCCATTTTTAATATAGATTTGCCATAAATAAATTCGGAATTCAAAAGTTCATTCATCTCTAAAGAATATAGTCACGGATTCACGACAAGGTCCAGTTTTTGGTAATGTCCTCAGTTGATCAGAACACAAGGAATATTAAAAAGTCTACTGGTTTGGGATTCCATGGATTAAAAACATTTTGGAACCAGTGCATTAAACTTACATTTTACTAACATTTTCTGCAGAACTTTTGCAGCAGAAAAAATAGCAATATCCAGATGTAACATACATACAAATGAGTTAATGTAAACCATGGCGGGTGATGCAGTTTTGCCACACACTTTTCTGTTGTGATGCTGTTCGTAAACCACAGTATAAAACCCTAGAAAGCCCTGATTATTAATTAAAGCATAAACTGAAGTATTACTGTGGTAACAAGCCTGAGAGTTTCGGATGGCCTCAAGGGTCACACTAGACACGTACAATATGCTCACAATTATGTGTTTAACAACAGTAACAACAGATCAGCCGCAGAGAAGATTGTAATTACAACAAACACTAAATTAATTTGTTATCATGGAAGAAGAATTTTATTTACAGTAATATATGTCCTTTTAACAAATAAGAACTGCCATGAATAAAACCAGCTGACATGGTTCCTCTGGCTCAGGTGTTGCTGGAATTTATCAAACATATTGTTATTATTATTATTATATATATATATATATATATATATATATAGATATTTTTTTTTTTTTTTTTTTGCTTCTTGGATGCCCAGGAACATTATACTCCTTTAAAATAATAAGGATTTCAAGGGTTTGGCTTTTATTTATGCATTGTTTATTTATTTATTTGTCTGTTTGTATTTCTGTTCTCTTAACAATCAATAAATAAACAAAGTTATACTGGAATAACAATGCACATACAATACCCATAAAAAAATCACAGATCCAACACATAGGGAACAGAGTATATACAAGAAAAAACAGGCGTTATAGAATCAAAAAACATAGAACATTTTTATTGAGAACAAATAAGCAAAAAGACATATACATTTAAAATCATTCAAAAACTCTACATAAGTGAACTAAAACTAACAGCGGTGGCTGAGTAAAGAATGTAACAATATTTAGTCAGGAAGGCATGTCATGATCCCCAATTGGGCCCCAACAATACTGGCCAACAGGTAACACAATTTGATAATATCAGTGAGATACAGTGGGGCAAAAAAGTATTTAGTCAGCCACCAATTGTGCAAGTTCTCCCACATCAAAACATGAGAGGCCTGTAATTGTCATCATAGGTATACCTCAACTATGAAAGACCTAATGAGAAAAAAAATACATAAAATCACATTGTCTGAATTTTAAGGAATTTATTTGCAAATCATGGTGGAAAATAAGTATTTATAAAAAATGTTGGAGAGACTCTTGTTAGACTAGCAACCTGTGGACCCGAGCTACCCAAATGGCACCTATACCCACGGTGTCGAACAATAGGCAGATTAAAAGAAGAAATTGGGGCTCAGGGTCATAAATATTGAACCAAATATTATTTATTAATGTTTAAAAAATAATATATTAATCAGCGTTATGTGCTGTGACTCATAGGGTCCTTGTGGGTCAACAGGGACACAATAGCACTATAAAATAAAATATATATAAAATATATAATGGCAAAATAGGGCTAATAAAATAGGGCTAGTAAAATAAAATAAAATGTGGCCACACCCTATAATAAGTAAAACCTGGATAAAATAATGCGCAGTATATTGTGCTTTTTGTTCTGTTTTAGAGTGCTCACTCTTATCATGCAACTCAGTTCAGTAATTGATTGGCAGGTCTAGTGATGCCGGTAAGATGGACAAATATGTTTGAGACTTGTGCTATATCTCAATATTGTAGGTAGTGGTGGTCACTGGGGTAATAAGTAGCTGGACGTTTTTCAGGACTTCCTTAGATCCTTTCTTCAGCAGCTAAGTATAGTGTGTTTGGGGGACATTCTCCAAGCTATATATACCTTAAAACCCCCCTCTTTGAGGAAACATCACATCCAATTTGATAACATTTTTAGAGCAACAAAATGTCAACATAGAAATAAAGATAAAAAAAAAATCTTTAAATCTTTATTTCTATGTTGACATTGACCAAAAAATGGGAATGAAAGAAGAGCTACAAGGTATCTATATATACGATTACATGGTCACGCACAAATAAGGATGCTTTAAAATTATGTAGTGTATCCCAAGAAATGCAGAATAATTATACAAATTGATAATAATAAAGGCATATAAATATAAATACATATTACAAAAAATATAGAATAATGACACTAATGTAAATGGCCCTAACTAAATATTCTGAGTTGGTGTGTGAGTTGTAGTGGGAGGTCCCAATGATGGACCCGTCGGAGTGCTGGGAAAACAGCCTAACGCCGACGAGTCGTCCAAAGGGACCACCTCCTAATCCAAGAAACCGAATACTTCCAACTCGCTGTTTAGTCCTCTAGGTGCCAGAGAGCCAAATTCAAATATCTTCCTAGATTCGGCTATGGACATCTTGCTTATGCAGTTGCCCCCTTGCCAATCTTGTTGAACCAACTGGATTGCTGTGTATTTGGTCAATAACAAAAGTCCATATCAATACTTTGTTATATACCCTTTGTTGGCAATGACAGAGGTCAAACATTTTCTGTAAGTCTTCACAAGGTTTTCACACACTGCTGCTGTATTTTGGCCCATTCCTCCATGCAGATCTCCTCTAGAGCAGTTATGTTTTGGGGCTGTCGCTGGGCAACACAGACTTTCAACTCTCTCCAAAGGTTCTGATAATAAGTCTATGAAGAACGTAGGTGGTACAACGTACCACTCACCGAATTGTCATTCTCCTGATTCTTGCAGCCGGGTATGCGATGTGCAGATTATCGGTGCAGACCTAGTTGTATCAGTGTGGATCCCCTGGTTCTTGCAGCCGGGCAAGCGATGTTTCAGAAACGTGGGGCTGCGCACAGAGCGATAATGATGATAATATGCAGGTGATGTCGCTCCTCTCCTGTGATTGTGCATGCCTCCTGGTTCTTGCACTCACTAGTAGTGTGCAGAC
This sequence comes from Hyla sarda, assembly GCF_029499605.1. Classification (NCBI taxonomy): domain Eukaryota; kingdom Metazoa; phylum Chordata; class Amphibia; order Anura; family Hylidae; genus Hyla; species Hyla sarda. The sequence goes on along the minus strand of NC_079196.1, from coordinate 180,286,938 downwards.
CTGAATGTATGCAGAGATGCCCTTAGTGATATTGGAGATGCCAGTTACGTTGTTGGAGATCATGCTGGTTTGAGGTAGCAGGGAAAATAAATAAATACATTTTTTGTTCTCGTGGCAGAGAAGTGCAGGACCAGGGATTTAAATGGTATATAGCATAAGCTTGGTATGCTGACATTTAGACGCATTTCGGCCCCTCCTTAGGGACCTTCCTCAGTAAAATCAGCAAGCAGTATCATTATTGAGGAAAGTTGCTGGACTATTGGAATTGCTGGACTTGGATTTTTATAGAATGGCAGCTATGTTGGTAGTGGGGTTTATCATTCCATCCCACATCACTGTAGTTTGTGTATCAAAGTGAAATCCTGAAATAATTACTGGGCTGTAAAATGTCTACTTTGCATATTGGCCAACAATCCGTATGTTTACAGTATGTTATTTATGTTAATATATTTAAGAATAAAACAGTTCCCTATTACCCACTGATGGATAAATGTATCTGCAGGATTTGTCATAATACATGAGAATATTAAGCGCTAAGTCAGTCAGATAAACTAACCCCCCCCATATTTTATTTTATGTATTAGCAGTTTTGTTTATGTAAAAGGATGATTAGAATAATACGTGATCAGAAATAAGAATGATCCAAAGGGCGGCATGTTCTGTTTTCTAAGTATCCAGGATTTATGACTCCAGAATGCTATGATTAATTCCATTATTCTTCTATAGCAGGAGAAATAAATTAAGCTGTTGAGCTGGGGACTAATCTAACTGCTTATAGGTTATGAAGCAAAGCTCTGCTCGCTGGAAGAAAGCAATACATTTCTATAGGGCTTAATGGTAACCTGGTGATAACCACTCTCAAAAGTGCAAGTATTAACAAAGTATATAGTTCAGTCTTGATATGAATAAAGCAGAGTACATTCAATAGTTTTTATAAAGCAAATTAAACATACCATGAACCCCTTAAGCTACCATGACATACCTGTACGTCATGGTGGCATTAAAGGAGAATTCTAGCAAAAATTAACTTGCCCTATCCAGAGGATACGGGATAAGAAATTGCGGGAGGTCTGACCACTGGGACCCCCCTGCGATCTCTGGAACGGGACTACGACTCTCTAGGTGAGGAGAATGTGCCGTCTACTGGTACACGGCACACGCTCCATTCATTTCTATGTAAATGCCGATGATGCTCGAATGCTGTACTCGGGTCTCTTTGGCACTCCTATAGAAATGAATGGAGAGCGTGCCTTCTACCACACGTGCTCCTCACTCAGAGTCAAGTCCTATTCTGGAGATTGCGGGGCTTCCAGCGTTTGGGCTCCCCATGATCATCTACTTATCCCCTATCCGCATAAGTAAATTTTAGCTGGAGTTCTCCTTTAAGAATGCATGGAGCGCACTGGATTGATTTTAATAGCTGACAGCTGCCGTTAACAGAGTGAATTATGATGCTTGCAATTTAAAAGAGTACTGCAGTGTAGAATAATGTATCCCCCTATCCAAAGGATAGGGGATAAGTGTCTGATCGCTGGGGTCTGACCACTGGGACCCCACAATCTCCTGCACGGCACTGTGGTCTCATGTATATCAGGCTCTCCCATAGAGATTAACGGAGGGTGCGTGCTGACCCAAAGCGCCATGCAGGAGATTGAAGGGGGTTTAAGCGGTCATACCCCCCCCTCCCCGATCAGACACCTATCGCCTATTCTTTGGATAGGGGATAAATTGTCGTACACTGCTGTTGCTCTTAAACTGTTTAGATTCCACTGGCAAAGCTGACAGCAGCATTAAACAGTTCTACTGTATGTCACTGATGATGCAGGGGTTAGAAAAAAAAAGAAATATTAGTTGGTATCGCCACCTGCAGAATAGTACGAATTATTAAATATCAAATTTCTGCCTCCACAAGGCGAACAGTATAAATTAAGGAAAAAATCTAAATTCCACACTTGCTGATTTTTGGTCTATCACATCCCAGAAAAAATAGGAGGAAAAGTAATCAAAAAGTGACTTCAGTGACAAAAGTGGTACTGATAGATGCCATCTATCACGGCACAAAATAATGAGCCCTAACACAGCTCCATAGGTGGAAATATAAAAAAGTTATAGAACCAAAAAGCTTCTGGTCCCCAGTGCAAAATGCTTAATGGGGCCCCCCATTTACCATGTGTCTTCTGCAGTCTCTTAAGCATTGGGGCCCTTGGTGAGACAGCTGCCTCTGCACATCCTGAGTCATATCGTTCAGAATATACCGTATTTTTCGCCATATAAGACGCTCCGGCATATAAGACGCATCCAATTTTAAAGGAGGAAAATCTAGAAAAAAAAGATTCTGAACCAAATACAATGTAAAGTATAGGACAGTGATCTTCCACCTGCGGACCTCCAGATGTTGCAAAACTACAACTCCCAGCATGCCCGGACAGCCGTTGGCTGTCCGGGCATGCCGGGAGTTGTAGTTTTGCAACATCTGCAGGTCCGCAGGTTGAAGACCACTGTTATAGGAGGTAATACTCACGTGTCCCCACCACTCCTGACCCGTCACCGCTCGTCACCGCTGCCCTGGATGTCGCCCTCCATCGCTGTCGCCACGTCCCCGGGGTGTCCCCGTCACTCCGAAACGTCTCTGCTGCCCGGTATCCTCGCTTTCCGTTGCCGCCATCACGTCGCTATGCACGCTGCTATGAACGCCGATATGCACGCCTCTCCTTTTGAATGACAGGACGGCGTGCGTGACGACGTGATGACGACGAAGGAGAGCGCCGGCCATGCAGGGGATCCCGGCACAGTGCAGTCATTCGCCGATTGGACACCGAAGAGGCAGGTAAGGTCCCTCCCGGTGTCCAGTAAGTCGGGCTGTTCACCGCGGTGGTCCCGAACAGCCCAACTGAGCAGCCGGGTTAGTTTCACATTCGCTTCAGATGCGGCGGTCAGCTTTGATCGCTGCATCTGAAGGGTTAATACAGCGCATCACCGCGATCGGTGATGTCCTGTATTAGCCGCGGGTCCTGGTCGTTGATGGCCGCAGGGACCGCCACTATAGGACAGAGTTTTTTATGTGTATTTTCCGTATAAGACGCACCAACTCCCCCCCCCCCCCCCTTTTTGGTGAAGAAAAAGTGTGTCTTATGCGGCAAAAAATACGGTACTTGTTCCAGATCGTACAAATAAATCATTTTAAAGGAAGACTTTTGGAGGTGTAGGTTGAGTTTCACAGAGATTTTCCAAATGTCATTTACAATTGTGTCAGATTCTTTGCAGCGGGTTACGTACAGACACTTTACTGGTAACAGTCTATGCTAGAAGTTCAGCCTGTTGTTAAGACGCATCTTGCTGAAGTTTCTATGGCTTATGTAAAACCTTGACCCTTTGGGAGATTTGATTTACTATAAGGAAACAAATCATTAGTCTGATAAACGGCAATATTGAAAATCTTTAGCATTTCCCATACAGCACGGATAATCACATTTCCCAAGTCCAGATTACATAACCTAAAATTTACTAGAATGCTCAATGACTGTGTTAAGGTATTTGGTAAAACCAGGAGACAGAAGCAAAGATAATTATATTCATAATATTCTGGAATGACTGGAAGTGATAATGGGAGAATTCAAGGATCTTTCCAAGGGTACAATGCTTTTCATACAGTAGATGAGCTCCATTAAATGTGTATCTATTTTTTGTGAGTGAAATACATGGTTGTGTTGGAGCAAAATACAAAAATACAGGGTGGGCCATTTATATGGATACACCTTAATAAAATGGGAATGGTTTGTGATATTAACTTCCTGTTTGTGGCACGTTAGTATATGTGAGGGGGGGGGGGACTTTTGAATCCATTTTGAAACGTTTTGAATCCAAATGTTGTTTTTTCAATAGGAAGAGGGTCATGTGACGCATCAAACTTATTGGGAATTTCACAATAAAAACAATGATGTGCTTGGTTTTAACATAACTTTATTCTTTCATGAGTTATTTACAAGTTTCTGACCACTTATAAAATGTGCTCAATGTTCTGCCCATTGTGTTGGATTGTCAAAGCAACCCTCTTCTCCCACTCTTCACACACTGACAGCAACACCGCAGGAGAAATACTAGCACAGGCTTCCAGTATCCATAGTTTCAGGTGCTGCACATTTTGTATCTTCACAGCATAGACAATTGCCTTCAGAAGACCCCAAAGATAAAAGTCTAAGGGGTTCAGATCGGGAGACCTTGGGGGCCATTCAACTGGCCCACGATGACCAATCCACTTTCCAGGAAACTGTTCATCTAGGAATGCTGGGACCTGACACCCATAATGTGGTGGTGCACCATCTTGCCATGTGTGTCAGGTCCGAGCATTCCTAGATGAACAGTTTCCTAGAAAGTGGATTGGTCGTCGTGGGCTAGTTGAATGGCCCCCAAGGTCTCCCGATCTGACCCCCTTAGACTTTTATCTTTGGGGTCATCTGAAGGCAATTGTCTATGCTGTGAAGATACGAGATGTGCAGCACCTGAAACTATGGATACTGGAAGCCTGTGCTAGCATTTCTCCTGCGGTGTTGCTATCAGTGTGTGAAGAGTGGGAGAAGACAGTTGCATTGACAATCCAACACAATGGGCAGCACATTGAACACATTTTATAAGTGATCAGAAACTTGTAAATAACTCGTGAAAGAATAAAGGTACGTTAAAACCAAGCAAATCATTGTTTTTCTTGTGACATTCCCAATAAAAACATGACCCTCTTCCTATTGAAAAAACAAAAGTTGGACTCAAAATGGCCGACTTCAAAATGGCCACCATGGTCACCACCCATCTTGAAAAGTTTCCCCCCTCACATATACTAATGTGCCACAAACAGGAAGTTAATATCACCAACCATTCCCATTTTATTAAGGTGTATCCATATAAATTGCCAAACCTGTAATTTAACCCCTTATGGACAAAGTCAATTTAATTTTTGCATTAGTTTTTCTCCTCGCCTTTTCGTAGACATGACTCTTTTATTTTTACCCACAGACCCATGTGAGGACTTATTTCTTGGGTTACTAATTTAACTTTTCATGACACTTCATTTTACTATAAAATGTACAGAAAAAGGAAAATGCTTCTATTTTTTTGGGAGGGGGAGAGGGAATGCAATTTTGCGGGATTTTGTTTTAACACAGTGTACTTATGGTAGAAGTAACATGTTATCTTTCTTCTGTGGGTCAATACAATAAAAATGATACCCATGTTTACATACTTTTCAATTATGGTAGTCCTATAAAACACCTTTTTAACAAAATTTATATTTTTTAAATTGCCTTATTTTGACCCCACATTTTTATTTTTTTTTTGCACTGTGATCTATAGTATTTATCTTTACTATCCTTGTTTTAATGGGAATGTTTGATCACTTTTTATTCTTCTTATCTGGGATGTGATATGACCAAAAATCAGGATGATGTTTAATTTTTTTTTTACATCAAAGTGATGATATACAGCACTATGTCCCATTAAAATCATAATCCTTTATTGACTTACAAATACTTCAAGCTGTGACAAAGATCAGTATGATCGAAACGCATAACATGAGCATTTGTAACCTTTCTTGTATTTCTTTCAAGATGAATTATCATTACAGGATTGTGGTTTTCATGTGAAGTATGAGGGATTGCAGTGTTGTAGGGTGGGCTCTTTTAAAAGCACTGTTGAAAAAAAAGGTGTCTGGTACTTTTAAGAGGGGGAGGGGGGGCTTTTGGCTGGAACCTTTAAAGGGGTACTCCGGTAAAAGCTATTTTTTTTAATCAACTGGTGTCAGAAAGTTAAACAGACTTGTAAATTATTTCTATTTGAAAATCATAATGCTTTCAGTACTCAACAGCTGCTATATAAAACAGGGGAAGTTCTTTTCTTTTAGAATTTATTTTCTGTCTGACCACAGTGCTCTCTGCTGACACATCTGTCCATGTCAGGAACTGTCCAAAGCAGGATAGGTTTGCTATGGGGATTTGCTCCTGCTCTGAACAGTTCCTGACATGGACAGAGTTGTCAGCAGAGAGCACTATGGTCAGACAGAAAATAAATTCTAAAAGAAAAGAACCTCCTCTGGAGAATACAGCAGCTGAGAAGTACTGGAAGAATTAAGATTTTTAAATAGTAATAATTTATTAGTAATTTATAAATCTGTTTAACTTTCTGGCACCAGTTGATTTAAAAAAAGAAAAATAACATGTTTTCCGCCAGAGTACCCCTTTAACCTCTTAAAGACCCATGACGTGCCAGTACGTCATGAGTCCGCTCCTGTTCTATAACACGGGGCCACGGGGTGGCCCCTCGTCATAGCGGGTCGGGCCTGGCCTCTAACAATGGCCGGGACCTCTGGCTAATAGCGCTATCAACCCTTAAGTTTCTAAAGTGAAACTAAACTAATGCCGGTTAGCTCAGGGGGCTGTTCGGGATCGCCGTGGTGAAGTTGCGGTATCCCAAACAGCTATAGGACACGAGGAGGGTCCCCTTACCTGCCTCGTGGTGTCCGATCGCCGAATGACTGTTCTGTGCCTGAGATCCAGGCATGAGCAGTCAAGTGGCAGAATCATCGATCAATGGTTTCCTATGAGAAACCATTGATAAATGTAAAAGATCAGTGTGTGCAGTGTTATAGGTCCCTATGGGAGCTATAACATTGCAAAAAAAACTGGAAAAAAAGTTAATAAAGATCATTTAACCCTTTCCCTAATAAAAGTTTGAATCACCCCCCTTTTCCCATAAAAAAAAACCAGCGTAAATAAAAATTAAATTTAACATTTGTGGTATCGCCACGTGTGGAAATGTCCAAATTATAAAAATATATAATTAATTTAACCGCACGACCAAAATAGCGTATTTTTGGTCACTTTTTATATAATGAAAAAATGAATAAAAAGCAATCAATAAGTCCAATCAATACAAAAATGATACTGCTAAAAACTTCAGATCACGGTGCAAAAAATGAGCCCTCATATCGCCCCATATGAGGAAAAATAAAAAGGTTATAGGGGTCAGAAGATGACAATTTTAAACGCATAAAATTTCCTGCATGTAGTTATGATTTTTTTCAGAAGTGCAAAAAAAATCAAACCTATATAAGTAGGGTATCATTTTAATCATATGGACCTACAGAATAAAGAGAAGGTGAATTACCGAAAAATGTTCTGTGTAGAAACGGAAGTTTACAAAATGGCGTTTTTTTCTTCAATTTGGTCGATTTTTTTAGTATGCACAGCCAAAGGGCATGCTGGCAACTGCAACTCCCAACATGCCCTTTGGCTGTCTGGGCATCCTGGGAGTTGTAGTTATGTAGAAATGAAAAATTGTGACTCCAGCTGTTGCATAACTAAAACTCCCACCATGCATGGACACCCAAAGGCATGCTGGGAGCTGTAGTAGTGTGCCTCCAGCTGTTGCAAAACTACAATGCTCAGCATGCCCTTTGGCTGTCAGTGCATGCTGAGAGTTGTAGTTTTGCAACAGCTGAAGGCACACTGGTTGTGAAACACAGTTTGTTACCTAACTCAGTGTTTTGCAACCAGTGTGCCTCCAGCTGTTGCAAAACTACAACTCCCAACATGCATTGACAGACAGTACATGCTGGGAGTTGTAGTTTTGCCACAGCTGGAGGCACACTGGTTGCGAAACACTGAGTTAAGTAACAAACTCTGTGTTTAGCAACCAGTGTGTCTCCAGCATAATTACAACCCCCAGCATGCATGGACACCTAAAGGGCATGCTGGGAGTTGTAGTTTTGCAACAGCTGGAGGCTTGACCCCGCCCCCCATATGAATGTACAGGGTACATTCACACGGGCGGGGGTTTACAGCGAGTTTCTTGCTGCAAGTTTGAGATGCAGCGAATTTTCCACTGCAGCTCAAACTCCCAGTGGAAAACTCACTGTGAACCCCCGCCCGTGTGAATGTACCCTAAAAACACTACACTACAGTAACACATAAAAAAAGGAAAAAACACTTCATGTACACATAGCCCTACACATTAACCTACCCCGCCTCCCCTCTCCAATACAAATTAAAACGTCTGGTACGGCAGTATTTCCAAAACAGAGCCTCCAGCCGTTGCAAAACAGCATGACTGTCCAGGCATGCTGGGAGTTTAGCAACGGCTGGAGGCACCCTGTTTGGGAATCACTGGCGTAGAATACTGCTATGTCCACCCCTATGCAAATCCATAATTAAGGCCTCAAATGCGCATGGCACTCTCTCACTTCGGAGCCCTGTCTTATTTCAGGGCAACAGTTTAGGGTCCCGTATGGGGTATTTCCGTACTCTGGAGAAGTTGCCTAACACATTTTGGATTTTTTTTTCTCCTTTAACCCCTTATGAAAAGGAAAAGTTGGGGTCTACTCCAGCATGTTAGTGTAAATAAATTTAATTTTTTACACTAACATGCTGGTGCTGCCCCATACTTTTCAATAAAGACCCCAAAAATGTATAACACAATTTCTACTGAGTATGGAAATATCCCGTATGTGGACGTAAAATGCTCTGCGGGCGCACAACAAAGCTCAGGAGTGAGAGCGCCATGTACATTTGAGGTGATTAGCACAGGGGGTGGCCTGTGACCACATTTTGAAAACTATAACTCTCATGGAACATAACAAGGGGTAAAGTGAGCCTTAACTACCCACAGGTGTTTGACGAATTTTCATTAAAGTTGGACGTGAAAATGAAATTTTTATTTTTTCACTAAAATGCTGGGGTTATCCCAAATTTTTCATTTCCACATGGGGTAATAGGAAAAAATCCCCCCAAATTTTGTAACACCATTTCTTTTGAGTATATAAATACCCAATGTGTGGACGTAAAGTGCTCTGCGGGCGCACTACAGGGCTCCGTAGAGAAGGAGCGCCATTGGGCTTTTGGAGAGAGAATTTGGCTGGAATTAAAGGCTACGTGCATTTACAAAGCTCCCATGGTGCCAGAACAGCAGAACCCCTCCACATGTGACCCCATTTTGGAAACTACACCCCTCACGGAATGTAATAAGTGGTGCAGTAAGCATTTACATCCCACTGGTGTCCGACAGATTTTTGGAACAGTGGTCCATTTTATTTTTCATTTGCACAGCCCTCTGTTCCAAAAGTCTGTCAAATGTCAGTGGGGTGTAAATGCTCACTGCACCCAATGAGGGGTTTAGTTTATGAAATAGGCCAACAAGTGGGGGGTCCACTGTTCTGGCACCATGGGGGCTTTGTAAACGCACATGGCCCACGACTTGAATTCCAACCAAATTCTTTCTCCAAAAGCCCAATGGTGCTCCTTCTCTTCTGAGCCCTGTAGTGCACCAGCAGAGCACTTTACATCCACATATGGGATATTTCCATACTCAGAAGAAATGGGGTTACAAATTTTGGGGGGCATTTTCTAATATTACCTCTTGTAAACATGGTAAATTTGGAAAAAATACAGAATTTTATTGAATAAACTAATTTCATTTACACATCCGACTTTAACGAAAAGTTGTGAAACACCTGTGGGGCGTTAAGGCTCACTGTACCCCTTGCTACATTCCTTGAGGGGTGTAGTTTCCCAAATAGTATGCCATGTGTTTATTTATTTTTATTTATTTTTTGCTGTTCTGGCACCATAGGGACTTCCTAAATGCGACATGCACCCCAAAAACCATTTCAGCAAAACTTGCTTTCCAAAAGCCAAATGGGACTCCTTCTCTTCTGAGCATTGTAGTGCACCCGCAGTGCACTTGATGTCCACACATTGGGTATTTCCATACTCAGAAGAGATGAGGTCACAAAGTTTGGGGGTAGTTTCTCCTATTACCCCTTGTAAAAATGTAAAATTTGGTGGGAAACTAGCATTTTAGTGAAAAAAAGAATTCATTTACATATCCAACTTTAATGAAAAGTCATCAAATACCTGTGGGGTGTTAAAGCTCACTGTACCCCTTGTTATGTTCCTTGAGGGGTGCAGTTTCCAAAATAGTATGCCACGTGCAATTTTTTTCTTTTCTTTTGCTGTTCTGGTACCATAGGGGCTTCAGCATTTTAGTGATAAAAAAAATCATTTACACATCCAAATTTAGCAAAAAGTCATCAAACACCTGTGGGGTGTTAAGGCTCACAGTACCTCTTGTTACATTCCTTGAGAGGTGTAGTTTCCAAAATAGTATACCATGTGTTTTTTTTATGCTTTTCTGGCACCATCGCTGCTTCCTAAAGGTGACATGCCCCCCAAAAACCATTTCAGAAAAACTCACTCTCCAAAATCTCATTGTCGCTCCTTCCCTTCTGAGCCCTCTAGTGCACCCAAAGAGCACTTTATGTTCACATATGAGGTATTTCCTTATTCAAGAGAAATTGGGTTAAAAATGTTACCTCTTGCAAAAATTCAAAAACTGGGTCTACAAGAAAAAGCAAGTGTAAAAAATGAAGATTTTGAATTTTCTCCTTCACTTTTTTGCAATTCCTGTGAAACCCCTAAAGGGTTAACACACTTACTGAAAGTCATTTTGAATACTTTGAGGGGTGCAGTTTTTATAATGTGGTCATTTATGGGGTATTTCTAATATGAAGGCCCTTCAAATGTACATCAAAATTTAACTGGTCCCTGAAAAATTCAGATTTTGAAAATTTTTTGAAAAATTGGAAAATTGCTGCTAAACTTTGAAGACCTCTGATGTCTTCCAAAAGTAAAAACATGTCAACTTTATGATGCAATCATAAAGTAGACCTATTGTATATGTGAATCAAAATATAATTTATTTGGGATGTCCATTTTCCTTATAAGCAGAGAGTTTAAAAAAAAAAAAGCCAAAATTTTCTACTTTTTCATAAAATTTTGGAAATTTTCAACAAGAAATGATGCAAGTATCGACAAAAATGTACCTCTATATTAAAGTACAGGGTGGGCCATTTATATGGATACACTTTAATAAAATGGGAATGGTTGTGATATTAACTTCCTGTTTGTGGCACATTAGTATATGTGAGGGGGGGAAACGTTTCAAGATGGGTGGTGACCATGGTGGCAATTTTGAAGTCGGCCATTTTGAATCCAACTTTTGTTTTTTCAATAGGAAAAGGGTCATGTGACGCATCAAACTTATTGGGAATTTCACAAGGAAAACAATGATGTGCTTGGTTTTAACGTAACTTTATTCTTTCATGAGTTATTTACAAGTTTCTGACCACTTATAAAATGTGTTCAATGTGCTGCCCATTGTGTTGGATTGTCAATGCAACCCTCTTCTCCTATTCTTCACACACTGATAGCAACACCGCAGGAGAAATGCTAGCACAGGCTTCCAGTATCCGTAGTTTCAGGTGCTGCACATCTCGTATCTTCACAGCATAGACAATTGCCTTCAGATGACCCCAAAGATAAAAGTCTAAGGGGGTCAGATAGGGAGACCTTGGGGGCCATTTAACTGGCCCGAGATGACCAATCCCCTTTCCAGGAAACTGTTCATCTAGGAATGCTCAGACCTGACACCCATAATGTGGTGGTGCACCATCTTGCTGGAAAAACTCAGGGAACATGCCAGCTTCAGTGCATAAAGAGGGAAACGCATCATAATGTAGCAATTTCACATATCCAGTGGCCTTGAGGTTTCCATTGATCTTCTTTGTACCCCATATACCACATCATACCATCATATTTTTTTTTTTGTTCCAACAGTCTTGGAGGGATCTATCCTATGTGGGTTAGTGTCAGACCAATAGCGGTGGTTTTGTTTGTTAACTTCACCATTCACATAAAAGTTTGCCTCATCACTGAACAAAATCTTCTGCGTAAACTGAGGGTCCTGTTCCAATTTTTGTTTTGCCCATTCTGCAAATTCAATGCACCAATCTGGGTCATCCTCGTTGAGATGCTGCAGTAGCTGGAGTTTGTAAGGGTGCCATTTGTGAGTAGCTAATATCCGCCAAAGGGATGTTCGACTAATGACACTCTCCAGTGACATGCGGCAAGTGCTACGCTGTGGGCTCTTGCTGAATGAAGCTAGGACAGCCACTGATGTTTTTTCATTAGTGATAGATTTCATGCGTCCACATTTTGGCAAATCCAACACTGAACCAGTTTCACAAAACTTAGCAAGCAGTTTACTAACTGTAGCATGGGAGATGGGTGGTCTTGTAGGGTGTCTTGCATTGAAATCTGCTGCAATGACCCAGTTACTGCGTTCACCAGACATTAACACAATTTCTATCCGCTCCTCACGTGTTAACCTCGACGACATGTCAATGGCTGTAAACAAAGAGAAACTTGTAAATAACTCAAATAATAATCAAGTTATGTGAAAACCAAGCACGCCAGTGTTTTTCTTGTGAAATTCCCAATAAGTTTGATGTGTCACATGACCCTCTTCCTATTGAAAAAAACTAAAGTTGGATTCAAAATGGACAACTTCAAAATGGCCACCATAATCACCGCCCATCTTGATAAGTTTCCCCCCTCACATATACTAATGTGCCACAAACAGGAAGTTAATATCACCAATCATTCCCATTTTATTAAGGTGTATCCATATAAATGGCCCACCCTGTAGAATATGTCACGAAAAAACAATCTCAGAATCAGAATGAAAAGTAAAAGCATCCCAGGGTTATTAGTGCTTAAAGTGACAGTGGTCAGATGTGCACAAAATGCCCAGGTCCTTAAGGTGAAAATGGGATGGGTCCTTAAGGGGTTAAGTACCATATACCTATTTCAATAATTTTTGTAATTGGTGATGTTATGGGATAATTATATTGCAATTTAGCCATAAGAACATTTATGAGAGCAGTTTGGATGGTATTTATATGAAGGATTGCTATATATGTGTGTAAGAGGGTGCTGATCATAAAAATTATACTGATTACATTATTATTATTTATACAGCTTTCTAATATGTTCTGGCTTGGGGCCCCATTCTTAACATTTGATAATTTTCTTGTTTCCTCCTGCATAGTCTTAACAGGATGCGTTCCCTTTTTTTATGTTTTCTGTTGCATAACCCACCATAGTTTATTCTTATATGAGCATATTTCCATAACTCCAGCTCATGATAACTCCCATATGAAAAAGGCCACATTTCAATTCAGGAATCTTGATATTTCAGTCACCTTTCTGTTCAGAATCACAATTGGTTTGTCCACTTGGAAGACTTTGTCATCTCCTCTAGCATACAATCCGTACTGTGATTTTCCAGTTTCATGAACAGATTCAAAGACATAAATCGCAAGCAGTTGGAAACATCCTATTAAAAGTCTATGGATTAGCTGCAAGTGAGTGGGAAACCTCATTTTTATTGAGAATTGTTTCTCCTAATATTCATCCCCATGTCTGATAAGATACATAATTACAAACCATCCTGCCCTGAACATGGTCTATTGTGACAGATCTGTAGACTTTGGCTGGAGTTTCGGATTGTTCTAAAAATAGAAATAAAAGTCAAACAAATCTGCACCTAGACAGGGCTCTGGTTGGATGTTGCCCGTTACTTTTTTTTAAAGAGTAAAGGGCCACATTTGAGCCCTCCCTAAATTAACTGTTAGACCATCACTGGTTTAGGTTTACCTTAAAGGTCTTAAAGGTGTACCTGTAATTTGCAAACACTTTTTAAATAATGTAGATAATAACATTTTATGTATTTTGTGATATGAAAAATGGAAGAAAACACCACTGTATGCTTAAAGGGGTACTCTGCTGGAAAACATATATATATATATATATATATATATATATATATATATATATATACAAATCATAAAATATTGCAGTATCTTGTAATACCTTTTTTTATTGGACTAACAGCATTTTGTAGAGACAAGCTTTTGGGATTCCTCCCTTTATCAAGTCCGAAGAGATTTGCTTTGGACTTGATAAAGGGAGGAATCCCGAAAGCTAATACAGCCACTCAAATTTACTATATATATATATATATTTATATATATCATTTTTTACTTTTTTTAAATCAACTGGTGCCAGAGTTAAACAGATTTGTGAAATACTTCTAATCTTAATCCTTCCAGTTCTTATCAGCTGCTGTATACTACAGAGGAAGTTCTTTTCCTTTTGAATTTTCTTTCTGTCTGACCACAGTGCTCCCGGCTGACACCTCTGTCCATTTTAGGACCTGTCCATAGTAGGAGCAAATCCCCATAGAATACCTATACTGCTCTGCACAGTTTCTGACATGGACAGAGATGTCAGCAGAGAGCACTGTGGTCAGACTGAAAGAAAATTCAAAAACAAAAGAACTTCCAGTGGAGCATATAGCAGCTGATAAGACTGGAAGGATTAAGATTTTTAAATAGAAGCAATTTTCAAATCTGTTAAACTTTCTGGCACCAGTTGATTTAAAAAAAAAAATGTTTTCCAGTGGAATACCCCTTTAAAACTTCACATAACTTTCCTAGGAAAATCATACAAGTTAAGTCCAGTTTGGTTCAAACAGATGAGGGACAAACAGTCACCACACTTCACTGACTAATTTTCACCCTACCGTGCCTTAATCATAGATAAGGTGTGACTATAATGATAGACCTATAGTGCACATGATATTCAAAAAAACAATAGAAATGGTTTACAAATAAACATGTCATTTATGAAAAAATCTAATTAATAAATTGTCTGTGATTTGGACCACTCGTAGGGACAAGTAAGGCTCTGTGCAGGCTCCTGGTTTGTCTTTCTGCCTACTGTGTGAGCCATGTTTGTCCTTAGTGCCCAGAGCCCTGCGTATCCTCAGTATACAGAGCCCTACTTGTCCTCAGTGCACAGAGCCCTGCTTGTCCTCAGTGCACCGAGCCCTGCTTGTCCTCAGTGCACCGAGCCCTGCTTGTCCTCAGTGCACCGAGCCCTGCTTGTCCTCAGTGCACCGAGCCCTGCTTGTCCTCAGTGCACCAAGCCCTGCTTGTCCTCAGTGCACAGAGCCCTGCTTGCCCTCAGTACACAAAGCCCTGCTTGTCCTCAGTGCACAGAGCCCTGCTTGTCCTCAGTGTACAGAGCCCAGCTTGTCCTCAGTGCACAGAGTCATAGTAACATAGTTCATAAGGTTGAAAAAAGACCAGAGTCAATCAAGTTCAAACTATAACCCTAATGAGCCCCTACTGAGTTGAGTTGATCCAGAGGAAGGCAAAAAATCCTCATATTAGAGGTAAAAATTCCTTCCTGACTCCAAATATGGCATCAGAATAAATCCCTGGATCAACGTTCTGTCCCTATAAATCTAGTATACATAACCAGTGATGTTGTTATTCTCCAAAAATGAATCCAGCCCCTTTTTGAACTCTTTTGCAGAGTTCACCATGACCACCTCCTCAGGCAGAGAATTCCATAGTCTCACTGCTCTTACAGTAGAGAACCCACGTCTGTGCTGGTGTAGAAACCTTCATTCCTCAAGACGTAGAGGATGCCCCCTTGTTATAGATACAGTCCTGGGTATCAATAGATCATGGGAGACATCTCTGTACGGTCCCCTGATATATTAATAAATAGTTATTTGATCTCCCCTAATCCTCCTTTTTTCTAAACTAAATAACCCTAATTCTCATAATCTTTCTGGGTACTGTAGTTCTCCCATTCCCCGTATTACGCTGGTTGCCCGTCTTTGAACCCTCTCCAGCTCCACTATATCTTTCTTGTACACTGGTGCCCAGTACTGTACACAATATTCTATGTGTGGTCTGACTAGAGATTTGTACAGCGGTAGAATTATTTCCTTGTCGTGGGCATCTATGCCCCTATTGATGCACCCCATGATTTTATTTGCCTTGGCAGCAGCTGCCCGATACTGGTCACTACAGCTAAATTTACTATTAACTAAGACTCCCAAGTCCTTTTCCACGTCAGTTGTCCCAAGGGTTCTCCCATTTAATACATAATCCCAGCCCGTATTTTTCCTCCCCATGTGCATTACCTTACATTTATCAGTGTTGAGCCTCATCTGCCACTTCCCAGCCCAAACTTCCAACCTAAGTAAAAACAATAGTAGTAAAAACACTGTTGGAAGTTTTCTACAGAAATTGTTCTATAAAATGGTCATCTTAGAAAACTTTCACTTGTAGACCACACTCACTGCTTGACCTTGTGTAGAGAAGCGTGGGTAGGATGGTATCTGTAGGTGCCCCAACTCCCTGTGTGTGTTCTGGCTGCTTGTGTTGTGGGTACCTTTGATGGGCATATGCAAAGAGCCAGACACAGGTGAATAAATTATAATAATGCACAGTTCTCTTTACTAAAGATCACTAGAAACACTCCATGATGGAGGCACTATACTTTTGGACCTATATGAATAAGGACTAAGAAGTGTGAAGTGAAAAAAGTGACTCTGGAGGACAACAAAAATGCAAGTAGTGTTTTATGTGCTAGTTCTATAGGAATGCATAGTGACTAAAAGAAGGATGTCAAAGTGTAGTAAAATAGGTTTAAATGGATGAGATTTAAAGGGGTACTCCAGTGGAAAACATTTTTTTTAAATCAACTTGTGCCAAAAAGTTTAACTGATTTGTAAATTACTTTTATTTAAAAATCTTAATCCTTCCATTAATTATCAGCTGCTGTATGCTCCACAGGAAGTTCTTTTCTTTTTGAATGTCCTTTCAGTCTGACCACAGTGCTCTCTGCTGACACCTCTGACCATTTTAGAAGCAAATCCCCATAGCAAACTTATCCTTCTCTGGACATTTCGTAAAACAGGGAGAGGTGTCAGCAGAGAGCACTGTGGTTAGACAGAAAAGTAATTAAAAAAGAAAAGAACTTTCACTGTAGTATTCAGCAGCTAAGTACTGGGAGGATTAAGATTTTTTAATATAAGTCATTTACACATCTGTTTAACTTTCTGGGACCAGTGGATTAAAAAAAAAATTAAATAGATCTGTAAATCACTTCTATATAAAAATCCTTTACCTTTCAGTACTCATCAGCTGCTGTATGCTCCAGAGGAAGTTGTGTAGTTCTTTTCAGTCTGACACCTGCTGTTCTCTGCTGACACCTCTGTCCATGCTAGGAACTGTTCAGAGCAATAAAAGTTTGCTATGGGGATTTGCTTCTACTCTGGACAGTTCCTGACACAGACAGAGGTGGCAACAGAAAGCACAGACAGAGGTGCACTGTGGTCAGACTGGAAAGAACTACACAACTTATTTTAGAGCATACAGCAACTGATAAGTACTGGAAAGATGAAGATTTTTATATAGAAGTTGATTTGAAAACATTTGTTTTCCACTTGCTTGAGTATACTGCAGTACTGCAGCAGCCTGGCAGAGACAAAAGTCAGAAAACCCAGGTAGGACCTCAGCTCAGTGCAGTGTATAGAGTGTAAAGAGCTGAATATTTAGGCTCCTTTTTTACTTTGGGCTGAGCTAGACTGTAGAGCAGGGGTTCCCAACCAGGGTGCTTTCAGCTGTTGCAAAACTACAACTCTAAGCAAGCCTGAACAGCCAAAGGTTGGGAGTTGTAGTTTTGCAACAGCTGGAGGCACCCTGGTTGGGAAACACTGTTGTAGAGTTGTGATGCCTGCAGTGCACAGTGCTTCAGTGCATAGTACTAAATATTGTGGTAAACATTGTACTGGATACTTCTGCTTCCTTTTGCAGCTGCTGAGCAGAGCTCAGAGACTGTAGAGTTCAGTTAGAGTTTAAAACTGAGGGATGTGTGTGCAGTCTCAGCCAATCACAGCTCATCACACACTGAACTGCCCTAGGCTGTGTGTTCAGAGCAGCATAGCAGAGAGAGGAAAGATAGAAGTTCTCCCCAACAGGGCTTCAGATGATGTTACACCTAACTGGGGAACGCCCCTTCTCAGTGTATGAAGGTGACTGAGACAGAACAGAATATACAGCACAATATCAAGTTAGAAAACTAAAAAAAATAATAAAAATAAAGGCAAGTGGTAGTTTATCATGATCGAGGGAACTGGGGGATTAAAAAAAATTATCAAGATTATGATAGGTACTCTTCAAATAAACTAGCACATTAAAGAGTTACTCCACTCCCAGCATCCGGAACTCAATGTTTTAAATGCTGGGTGCAGGCTTCCATGTTCATGCCTGCCCCCTCATGACATCATGCCCCGTCCTGGCCATCGTGCCCCCTTCCCATAGACTTTCATTGAGGGAGCAGGGCGTGATGTCACGGAGCGGGGCATGGCGTCACGGGGCATGGCGGGCGTGAACACGGAAGCCCGCACCCAGCGTTCAGAACATTGAGTTCCGGATGCTGGGGAGCGGAGTAACCCTTTAGCACACAGAATTACTTATATGCAAGAAATGCATGCTATATGCTTCTGTCAGATGCAATTTGGTTGAAAGTTGCAGTATAGGATGCTAAGTAGAATAACATAGGACATTAAAGGAGATATCCAGCCAAACGTGGGAAAAAAAACTACTTAAATTGTTATATATAAGCTCACCATGACTCCACAAGGCATCCCAGCTGATTTGTTTCAAACTCAGGCCCCCATAAACAGCCTTTGAAAATCCTTGTGAGTCAGAAAAATCTCCACATACTGGGCTTGTTTCCTGTGTGAGCTGCAGGGAGGGGCTGCTGTGAGAGTGAGCAGCCAATCAGTGACACTCAAACACAGCACACTGAAGCAGTCAGCTCTCTGAGCTGGGGAGAAGGGAGTGTGAAGTGCCGTCTATGGGTAGACACTAGTTATCAGTCTTATTAAGATCTCCTGGACTTCCTGCCTGAAAAGAACCAGGGTATGTGCTCAGCAAAGATTACACTTCAAATTGAAAAGTTATCATGTGCAGCTATTCATTTGGCTGGAGTTTTCCTTTAACAAAGAGTTTTTAAGCAATATTTTATGAACATATGTGCAATATGTTAGATATGTGCCCTCTAATAGAAATTCAGTGCAACTTGCTTAAACAAACCCCTAATAAGTACAGACCAAGGAGGTTCTAAAAGGGATAGTACCTTTTTTTTTACTGTATTGATATACAGGTGGCTGTTTTGTGTAATCTATGGTGAATAATATATTTTTTTATATGATGTGAAATAAAAGTTATGTCTTAGAACTTCCAAAATTCTGTGATCCTATCTTCCTGTTTACTAGTCCTGCTGCTATTTCCCTACTGCAGAGGTTAAGGTGCTTGTTGCTTGCTTCACCAGTACTGCAATTCCCAATGGCAGTGTGCATATCTGTAGGTTTGTGAGATAACTTCTCCTCACTTCTTTCTATATAATATCTTATAATTGGCTAATAAATTTTAATAAATATTTTTTTTTTAGCTTAACTGGTAGAGATTTACATTTCATAGATTCAAGCCTTGATTTAAGTTTGTCTTGTTCTCTCAAAACATCGAGAACTATTTAGCAAATCTGCAGTCTCATCTAATTTTGCTGTTTCTCTTCAAATCAACTTGTGAAGCAGATCTTATTTATGAAAAACAAAGCCACTTCATATGCATAGAAATTATTGGTCTAATACATTCATCAGTTGGGCAGCACAAGAAGCCATCAAATAGATGTCTTTAGAAGTGAACAACAGAAATATTAAAGGGGTTGTCTGGTGGAATGTATTATTTTGTTAATGTGCCCAGGCTGTCTAATCATGTAAAAAAAAACTTTGACTCCCCTTCCTCTGCTCCATCGTACCCCCAGTATCGAGGTCCCACGTACGTGGCCGGTGACTCTACCCTTGTTCTGCAATGCTTAGTGTCTACAACCAGAGAAACTGCCATTGCCACTCTCCAATCACTGGCCGAGGCAGTGACTGGCGGAGCGGTGCTGTGACATCATGTCTACAGCTTTGCCTGGCTCTGCTGAAGCAGAGTGTGAGTGGAGACCGGCCAGAGGAAAGCGAGTTAAAGTGTTTGCTATTTTATTAGGCAGGCTAGGGACAATAAGAAAATACTAGATTCCACCAGACAATCCCTTCTTAAAGGCAATCTATTTTACTATACAAAGTAAGTAACACTTTACTTTAGAGCTATAGGCACTTTGTGTAATGCCATTCGATAAATTGTGGTATTGTGGTGTTTTATTTTTTGCACTTTCATATTTTCCACCTCACTTTCTAAATATCAGAACACTTTCAATTTTGCACCTACAGACCCATATGATGGCTTATTCTTGGCGCCAACAATTGTACTTTGTAAGGACATCAATCATTTCACTTCTGAGGCTTCCGATTCTAGGCAGTGCACTTTTCGGTAAAAATGACACCATATCTTTATTCTGTAGGTCCACACGATTACAAGGATACCTAATTTAAATAGGTTTTATTTTATTTCACTACTATAACCCCTTAACGACGAACGACGAATATGTTCATCCTCCGTCGGCTCCCGCGATATGCCGCGGGGTCACGCAGTGTCCCCGCGTCATATTGGGTTGGTCCTGGCAGCTATCAACGGCCGGGACCCGCGGCTAATACAGGACATCACCGATCGCGGTGATGCCCTGTATTAACCCTTCAGACGCGGAGATCAAAGCTGACCGCCACGTCTGAAATGAAAGTGAAAGTAACCTGGCTGCTCAGTCGGGCTGTTCGGGACCGCCGCGGTGAAATCGTGGCGTCCCGAACAGCTTACAGTGCACCGGGAGGGCCCTTTCCTGCTTGTGTGCTGGTAATGTGTAAGAGCACCAAATGTATTGTTCACAGGGCATTTGATAAATTTTGTGCAGGTAAACATTTTCTGAAATTTCTCTCTTCACATACACCTAAAAGCTATGCCAGGTCTGGGATGGTGTAGTTTTCAGTGGCTTTGCGCCTTTTTACAAAAAGGCACAGTTCCTAAATCCCTTCTATATCATGTGTATTGCCAAAATCAGTAGATTGCAACTCAAAATCTGCAGAAATGTGTTAACAAAAAGGCGCAAAAAAGGCGCAAATAAACCCTGCTTGCGCCTTTTTGTGCCTTTTGTAGACACAAAAAACTGTCTAAAGACAATGATAAATGTCGGTCAGTATGTGTAAAATTGTCATCTTCTGACCCCTATAACTTTTTTATTTTTCCATATACAGGGCTCATCTTTTGTGCCGTGATCTGAAGTATTTATCATGCCAATTTTGCTTTGATGGGACTTTTTGATTACTTTTTTAGAAATTTTTTATGGTATACAAAATGACCAAAAATACACAATTTCGGACTTTGGAATTTTTTTATTTGTAAACGCCATTGACCGTTCGGTTTAATTAACATATTTTTATAGTTCAGACATTTATGCACGCGGTGATACTACATGAGTTTATTTTTATCTTTTGTTTAAATTTTTTTTTTATGGGAAAAGGGGGGGGATTCAAACTTTAAAGGGGTACTCCGGCCGTCACACCCTCTCCTATAGACTTGCTTTGCAGTAGCGGGGCTTGCGGGGGTAGGCCGTGATGTCACAAGGGGCCAGAGTCGTGACCTCACGATACTCTGGCCCTGTAGTCGTTACCCGGCAGACTCCGAGGCTGCAGCATTGCGTGCAGCACCCAGAGGTGGGTCTTGCATGTGAGATAACGGGGGTCCCCAGCGGTGGAACCCACACGATCAGATATCTTATCCCCTATCCTTTGGATAGGGGATTAGATGTCTTAGGGCCTGAGTATCCCTTTAATACAGAAGGGGTTAAATCACATTTATTCTTTTCTTACACCTTTTTTTAGTCCCCATTGGGGACCATTACATGCAATTCTTTGATTGCTTACACTGATCAATGCTCTGCCATTGCATTGATCAGTGTTATCGGTGCTCTGCATGGCAGGCTTGGAGCAATACAACACCGATCAGATGGCGAGGAGACAGGTAAGGAGCCTCCTGCTGTCCTCTCAGCTGTTCGGGATGCCGCGATTTCACCGCAGTGGTCCCAAACAGCCCCCTGAGCTCTTTAGACTCTGCAATTAACTTTGATCGTGGCGTCTAAAGGATTAATACTGGACATCAGTGTCATATGCCATGGCAAAATATGTATTCCTGTTGCATTGTGATTGCTTGTCATTTGTGATATGTGTTCTGAAAAATTTCTATCGGTATGCACGACTGTTCATTCCATTACACACCTATCTGCATTACTTAGCATTTCAAAGAATCTAGCCTGTTGGGATCTAGCTGCCAGGAGACGACCGTCTAAGCTATGGCTTCCAGTGACCATTTGGGGGCAATTAACATAACTGTGCTAATTAGAGATGAGCGAATCGAACTTGACGAACCCGAATTCATTACGAATTTCATGAAAAATTTGATTCGCAACGAATACGACTATTGCCGCGATTCTATCGCACGAATCGCTTAATTAAACTCCATTTTACAGCGTTCCAGGCTATTGTAGAGCTAAGATGGCGGATCCACATGTGAGTACATGGGGCAGGGGATTATGGGAGGGCGGGAAACAGCGGCGGGAATGAAGCGGCGGGAATGAATCACATTTGAGATGCAGCCTATCGGTGTTCACTGACCCCTGTGATGTCACAGCCCCTATATAATCGGTGGCCATCGGCGGACATCTTGCCTCTCTTCATTTCATCTATGCAGTCAGATAGAGAGGACGGGACTGCGTGTGTGTGAATAGCTCATACCACAGCGTTACACGGCAACTGCTAGTCACATCAGGATTAGGGAAAGACAGGAGTGCAGAGTGCTGTGCTGTTACACTGAGAAGGATCATTGATTGCTAAACCTCCTATTCACGTTATTGAGCATTGCAGCAGAGAGGGGCAGATAGCTGTCAGCTGCCTCATACAGATCTCCAAGCTGCCTGAACTTTCTGAAGCATCTTATCTCCTCATTTTTCAGCCCAATTGAGTATTTTTTGCTCCACAAATCTGCTGCTCAGAATTGTGTGACAGAGTGCAATTTAGGGTTTAATCCCTGGATTTTTTTTTTTGGTGGTGCTGCACTGTTGGGTCCTGCTGCTGTTCAGAAATAAGTCATATTAGTGTGTACTTTAGTGCCTTTTTACCATTTTTCACCTGTTACTCTGTCTCTGTGCTAAATTCATTGTTATACCACACGTTATATACCTGCCAGTGTATTAAAGAAAAAAAAGTTTTTCCTGAGTACAAATACGCTTTTTCAGTGGCCTTATCATTGCAAAGGGCCTACATACAAGCAAATAGAGTACTATTTAGTACTGTATTTCTGTTTTATACCACACGTTATACACCTGCCGTTGTATTAAAGAAAAAAAAGTTTTTCCTCTGTACAAATACGCTTAACAGTGCGCTCATCATTGCAAAGGGCATACATACAACCAAGTAGTGTATTATTTAATACCTGTATTTCTGTCTCGGTGCTAAATTCAGTGCTATTCCACACATTAGTATACACTAGCTGGTGTATACAACAAAAAAAAAAGAGTTTTTTTCTGCGTATAAATACACTTAACAGTGCGCTCATCATTGCAAAGGGCATACAACAAAGGAGTGTACTAATTAGTAACTGTTATTCTGTCTAGGGCCTATATACTTTGAAAGGACAGCCGTAAGTAATCACCTGCTGCTGTTCTATACCCTCATAAACGCACTAAGTATGTCAGGCAGGGAAGTGCCAGGACGTGCACAGAGAAGGGGCACAGACCTACATACGTCAGGCAGAGTTGGCAGCAGGATTCGCAGAAATAGGCCTGAGCTCCCGTTAACACCCAGCGTTGTGTTGTCGACCCATCTCTCCTCGTCAATTGGTTTGCACACTCATCCGCATCATCACAAGCGACATCTGACAACCCCAGTCAAGAGTCGTGGGTTCTTCAGACACAACCCTCAGTTGGCATGGCCCGGGAGCAGTCCCCGTAATCCCATTGCCTTTGTCCTATGATGTTCCCTCTCCCAAAGAAGTATCTCATGCTTTGGGTTCAGCTCCACTATTTAGCGAGGACGATGTAATAGAGGACAGTCAGCATCGAATGGGCAGCCAAGAATGTGAGGAGACATGCGTCCCTTGCTCCGCAAGGCAGCCAAGTAGTGATGCGGAGAGTGACGTGGGAGGCGGTGTTTCAATTGTTCAGGGTCCTGAGGCAGACACTGTTGTGGAACACGAGGAGGACATCAGTGATGTGCACACATCTTTTGATGATGATGATGAAGCCGATCGCAATTGGGAGCCAGGTGCAGAAGCATCATCATCATCAGGAGAAGAGATTTGCTCTTTGTCTATGAGGCAGCAAGGCGGTAGCACAGTTGGCAATCAGCGTGGTGGTGGCAGTAGTGGAAATTCAGGAACCAAACGTGCCAGGGGGAGACCACCTGCTTCGCGGCAAGCTACCATTCAGGGAGATAGTGGAACAGGGGTTCCTGAAGACGGCGCCAATAGCAGTGAAATAGTGCGAACTGCGGGTGGGAAAATCAGCTACTCTATGGTGTGGTTGTTCCTCATAAAGAATCCAGAGGACCTTAGCGTAGTCACATGCAAAACCTGTCGGCAGAAAGTGAAGCGTGGCCAGGGTCCCAATCTCGGCACCACGGCTCTGCGTCAACACATGATTCCCCACCATAAAGCGGCCTGGGATAACCGTGGCTCCGGGGAAGTGGTCCAGCCTGCCGCATCACCCAGTGGCCATCCGCTCCCTCCGTCATCCAGCCAAGGCTCCACCACCTCAGCCGAAGGGAGCATTGTGTCAAACCCTCCTTCTTGCGCTCCAGCTTCCTCCGCTCGTAGTCAGCCATTCCGCCAACAATCGATCGGCGAAGCCATGTCCAAGAGACAACAGTATGCGCCCACTCATCCAACGGTGCAGAAGTTGAATGTGCTCCTGTCCAAGTTGCTGGTGTTGCAGTCCCTCCCTTTCCAACTTGTGCCGAGCTGAGGTGGAGAGTCCCAAGCCGTCATTTCTTTGCGAAGAAGGCAGTACCAGCCCTGCATAAGTTTGTACAAGAGAAGGTGGGCCAGTCCTTGAGCCTGTCAGTGTGTTCAAAAGTGCACGGCAGCGCCGACGTGTGGAGCTGTAACTACGGGCAGGGACAATACATGTCTTTTACGGCCCACTGGGTTAATGTTGTTCCTGCACAGCCACAACAGCAACTTGGACAGGTCACACTGCTTCCTCCTCCACGCTCTCGCTCCCAGGCAGTTGGTCCTTTTACAGTGTGCGCCTCCTTCTCCCTGTGTCCTCGGCCTCCACTGCACATCCAAAGGTGGCCCTTCATCGTACCACGTGTGTAGGGCACAGCGGTGTCAAGCCGTCTTTCACATGGTTTGCCTTGGTGAATGGAGTCACACAGGGGAGGAACTGCTGAAGTTCATTAGGGAAGAAATCTGAGTATGGCTTACTCCACGAAATCTGGAAATGGGAACCATGGTGACCGACAATGGGAAGAACATTGTGGCCGCGCTGCGACAAGGAAGTGTGAACCATTCGCACTGCATGGCACACATGTTGAATCTGGTTGTCAAGAAGTTCATCAAGTCTTCACCCCATTTGCAAGACGTCCTGACAATAGCAAGGAAACTGTGCATGCACTTCAGCCACTCGTACACCGCACTTTGCTTGAGCTGCAGCGTCAGAACGGTATCCCACAACATAGTCTCATTTGTGACGTTGCCACATGTTGGAATTCCACCCTCCATATGTTGGACAGACTATACGAACAAAGAAAAGCCATCACAGATTTTTTGATGATACAAGCAGATAGGAGTACTCCCCTGTGTAACTACAATGTGAACGAGTGGCAGCTCATACGTGACACCTGCCGTTTGCAGAGGCCCTTTTAGGAAGCCACATTCTTTGTTAGTCGCTCAAATTACGCCATGAACGACGTAATTCCACTCCTACATTTACTCAAAAAAATGGTTGAAAACATGGCTGGTCACGGCAATGGAGATGTTGCTCCTACATAGAAGGCTACATGAGTCCTGTGGGGGATGAACTGGAGGAGGATGATGAGGGGCAGAGGGTAGCACAGTTTACGGTGGATGAGATGGCCGGTGTTTCTGGTCATTGGACAGGAGAGGAGGAGCAGAAGCAGCCAGAGGAGCTGGAGGGTTATTAGGAGGGAGGCGAGACAGAGGACCCAGACACACAGTGGCAGTATGCAGTGGAGATGGAGGCAGGTAGTCCCAGCGAGTCACTGTCACAAATGGCACGATGCATGCTGAGTTGCTTGCGTAGTGACCCCCGAATTGTCAAAATTCGTCAGCGCGATGACTTCTGGATCTCCACCTTATTAGACCCTCGCTACCGGCCCAGAATGGGGGCCTTTTTTACACCCACTGAGAGGGAGGACAAACTGACCTACTTCAGGGATCTTCTACGTAGTCGGTTGGCCACATCGTCCACATGGTCCGTCCACTCGCAGGTCTGACTTGAGGGGGGGGGCCCCTCTGCGCTCACCTTTCACTGCCACTGCTGCTGGGGAGGAGAGGGGAGGGGTGGCAGGAGCAGTACCGGCTCAATCAGCAGCAGCATTGAGTCTACAGTCGCTGATGAGTAGCTTCCTTCAGCCGCATAGTGAAGCTACTCATCAGCAGCAAGTGGACATGGAGCAGGACCTGAACCAGCAGGTGGTGGCTTACCTCGACAAGACCCTGCCAACAACCGTTGAAGATCCGCTGGACTTCTGGGCAGCCAAACTCGATTTATGGCAGCAACTAGCGGAGTTTGCCCTGGAAAAGCTGTTCTGCCCAGCCAGTAGTGTGCCATCATTGCGGGTGTTTAGTGTGGCCGGGGCCATAGTCACCCCAAGGCGAACTCGTCTGTAAAAATGTGGAGAGACTGACATTTGTCAAGATGAATCGGGGATGGATCAGCTAGGATTAAAAGCCACCAATGACAGATGGGTCTGAGTAGATTGACATGCTCCTACAACAAAATTTTCTCTATTGTGGTTGGTTATGAAACCCTCTGGGGCAGACCTGGGGATTGTATGGCCCGCTTGACACATACGGCCCTTTGATTGGCTCTGACCGGCCCGCGCTGATTGGGGGACAACTATGCTGCCTAATCTGGGGGACATCTATGCTGCCTAATCTGGGGGACAAGTATGCTCCTAATCTGGGTGACATCTATGCTGCCTAATCTGGGTGACAACTATGCTCCTAATCTGAGGGACATCTATGCTGCCTACTCTGGGGGACATCTATGCTGCCTAATTTGGGGGACATCTATGCTGCCTAATCTGTGTGACATATATGCTGCCTAATCTGGGGGACAAGTATGCTCCTAATCTGCGTGACATCTATGCTGCCTAATCTGGGTGACATCTATGCTGCCTAATCTGGGGGACAAGTATGCTCCTAATCTGGGGGACATCTATGCTGCCTAATCTGGGTGACATCTATGCTGCCTAATCTGGGGGACATCTATGCTGCCTAATCTGGGGGACAACTATGCTCCTAATCTGGGGGACATCTATGCTGCCTAATCTGGGGGACAGGCATGCTCTTAATCTGGGTGACATCTATGCTGCCTACTCTGGGGGAAAAGTATGCACCTAATCTGGGGGACATCTATGCTGCCTAATCTGGTTGACATCTATGCTGCCTAATCTGGGGGACAACTATGCTTCTAATCTGGGGGACATCTATGCTGCCTAATCTGGGGGACAAGTATGCTCCTAATCTGGGGGACATCTATGCTGCCTAATCTGGGTGACATCTATGCTGCCTAATCTGGGGGACAAGTATGCTCCTAATCTGGGGGACATCTATGCTGCCTAATCTGGGTGACATCTATGCTGCCTAATCTGGGGAACAACTATGCTCCTAATCTGGGGGACATCTATGCTGCCTAATCTGGGGGACAAGTATGCTCCTAATCTGGATGACATCTATGCTTCCTACTCTGGGGGACAAGTATGCTCCTAATCTGGGGGACATTTATGCTGCCTAATCTGGGGGACATCTATGCTGCCTAATCTGGGGGACAAGTATGCTCCTAATCTGGGGGACATCTATGCTGCCTAATCTGGGGGACATCTATGCTGCCTAATCTGGGGGACAAGTATGCTCCTAATCTGGGGGACATCTGTGCTGCCTAATTTGGGTGACATCTATGTTGCCTAATCTGGGGGACAACTATGCTCCTAATCTGGGGGACATCTATGCTGCCTAATCTGGGTGACATCTATGCTGCCTAATCTGGGTGACATCTATGCTCCTAATCTGGGTGACATCTATGCTGCCTAATCTGGGGGACATCTATGCTGCCTAATCTGGGGGACAAGTATGCTCCTAATATGGGGAAAACTGAAGCTTCTGGGCTTGGGCCAATAATTTTTTGAAGTTTAGCAGTAGCTAAATACATGCTTAATGCAAATGTAAACATTGATCTTTAAATGTAAGGGTAACTTGTAAATCCTCATTTTAAGGTTAAATAATTGCAATCACAGATCCCTATCACGAACTGGTTTCAGCGTGCAACACGCACCTGTCCTTAAAAGATAGAGACACACTAATCCGTTCAGTGGAGCGCTAGTGCGGCCCAGGACATCAGAGGCCATAACACACCTGTTATTGCTCGATCTCGCAATTGATCGGGCAAGGTAAGGGGTTATTAAAGCCTCTTGGGTACTGCTGAGGCCTACTCCTGACTGCTCCTGGTGCAATGTATGAGGTAATTAAACACTCTTGGGTAGTGTTATTGTTAAATTTACTGGTAATTTTATCAGTAATAAAATTGAATTTTGCAGAATGCTAACCGTTACACAACGGAACGCTTGTTGCGTGTGATTTTTTAATGAAAAAAAAATAGATGGAGAGGGATTAACTCTGCTCAATCATTTTTTTCGATTAGAATCCTTTTGCCATCTGATTTTTTGGAGACAGATGCACTTACACACGTTGTAATTTTTTTAACCAAATTTCAAACATTGTGTGGTTTATTACTTTTGAGAAGAATGTCTTTGGGTGGTCCACCATCCTGCATTATAGAGTCTTCTGAACTGCTGTATATGCGCTTGTTTTAACAAAAAGGTATTTTGTCAGACAATTTTGAAAAAATGTGGGTTTTTTTCGGGGTGGATTGTGAAGCCCGGGTGACGGGTGTGTAGTGTGTACTCGTGCATCAGTCAACTCCAGTCTGTGTCCGTTAGGCAATATATGGGTTACTGATGCAGCAGAGGTGGGGCCTTGGTCTTGGAATTTCAATTATTTAAAAAAATTTGAACATATTGTGTGGTTAATTATATTATAGAAGAATGTCTTTGGGTGGTCCACCGTCCGGCATTATAGAGTCTTCTGAACTGCTGTATATGCGCTTGTTTTAACAAAAAGGTAGTTTGTCAGACAATTTCAAAGAAATTTGCGTTTTTTTGGGGTGGATTGTGAAGCCGGGGTGTGTACTCGTGCATCAGCCAACTCCAGGCTGTGTCTTTCAGGCAATCTATGGGTTACTGATGCAGCTGAGGTGGGGCCTGGGTCTAGGAATTTCAATTTTTTTTTAAAAATTCAACAATTGTGTGGTTCATTATTTTTGAGAAGAAAGTCTTTGGGTGGTCCACCGTCCTGCCTTATAGAGTCTTCTAAAATGTTGGATATGCGCTTGTGCTTACACAAAAAAAATATTTATACAATTTTGTTTTTGGGGCGGATTGTGAAGCCCTGTGTGTACTGGTGAATCAGCCAACTCCAGGCTGTGTCCTTCAGGCAATAAATGCCGCAGAGGTGGGGCCTGGGTCTGGGAATTTAAAATTTTTGTATTGTGGGTGCTACAAAAAAAGATGGACACACCCTAATCCGTTCAGTGGAGCACGCCTGCGGCCCCGGACATCTGAGGGCATAACACACCTGTTATTGCTCGATCTCAGAAGGGGGGTTCATCATCGGGAGAAAAGAGTTGCAGGTTGCCCTTGAGTCAGCAAAGCGGTAGCACGGTTGGCAGTCAGCGGGGTGTGGCAGTAGTGGAAATTCTGGAGCCAAAGGTGCCCGTGGGAGACCACCTGCTTCGCGGCAGCTTACCTCTCCGGGAGTTAGCGGGTTACCAGCACCGGTTGATGAAAGATAGAGACATGCTAATCCGTTCAGTGGAGCGCGCCTGCGGCCCCGGAAATCAGAGGGCATAACACACCTGGTATTGCTTGATCTCGCAATTCATCGTGCAAAGGTAGGGGGTTATTAAAGCCTCTTGGGTACTGCTGAGGCCTACTCTTGACTGCTCCTGGTGCAATGTATGGGGTAATTAAACACTCTTGGGTAGTGTTTTTTTTTTTTTTTTTTTTTTTATTTACTGATATTTTTATCAGTAGTAAAATTTAATTTTCCAGAATGCTAATCGGTACACAACGAAACGCTTGTTGCGTGTGATTTTTTAATGGAAAAAAATAAATAAAATACGGACAGGGATTAACTCTGCTTCATCATTTTGGGCGAAAAAAGTCCTTTGGTGATCTGATCTTCTGGAGACAGACGCGCTTACACACATATTGAATTAGTTTTTGTAAAAAAAATTCAAACATTGTGTGGTTTATTATTTTTGAGAAGAATGTCTTTGGGTGGTCCACCGTCCTGCACTATAGAGTCTTGTGAACTGTTGGATATGCGCTTGTTCTTACACAAAGGTATTTCTTTAAAAAATGTCTAAAATGTTGTTGTTCTTTGGAGGGGATTGTGAAGCCCGGGTGTGTACTGGTGCATCAGCCAACTCCAGGCTGTGTCCTTCAGGCAATATATGGGTTCCTGATGCCGCAGAGGTGGGGCCTGGGTCTGGAAATTTCAAATTTTTGGATAGCGGGTGCTACCAATGAGAAATCTTTGACAAAAATGTCATATATTGTGTTGTTGTTTGGGGGGGCGGGATTGTTAAGAACTGGTGTGTACTCTTGCATCAGCCAACTCCAGGCTGTGTCATGCAGCCAGTATATGGGTTACTGATGCCGCAGGGGTGGGGCCTGGTTCTGGAAATTTCTAATTTTTGGATAGCGGGTGCTACCAATGAGAAATCTTTGACAAACATTTCTCATTGTGTTGATTTTGTAGGGGGGATTGTGAAGCCCTGGTGTGTACTGGTGCATCAGCCAACTCCAGGCTGTGTCCTTCAGGCAATATATGGGTTCCTGATGCCACAGAGGTGGGGCCTGGGTCTGGAAATTTCAAATTTTTGGATAGCGGGTGCTACCAATGAGAAATCTTTGACAAAAATGTCATATATTGTGTTGTTGTTTGGGGGGGCGGGATTGTTAAGCCCTGGTGTGTACTCTTGCATCAGCCAACTCCAGGCTGTGTCCTTCAGGCAATATATGGGTTACTGATGCCGCAGAGGTGGGGCCTGGGTCTGGAAATTTCTAATTTTTGGATAGCGGGTGCTACCAATGAGAAATCTTTGTCAAAAATGTCGTATATTGTGTTTGTTTTTTTGGGGGGGATTGTGAAGCCCTGGTGTGTAGTGTGCTAGTGCATCAGCCAACTCCACGCTGTGCCATTCAGCCACTAAATGGTCTCCTCTTGCTGCCAACATGTCCACGCTATGTCATTCAGTCACTATATGGTCTCCTGACACTGATGCCACCACCAGGCTCTGTCATTGTGCTGCTGTGTGGCAGTGATTCTAAGAGCGATGCCGGTAATCTGCATGCTATTCTGAATAACAGTATTATTTCACTACCCCACCACACTCCATATGCGTTTTAGCACACTCCACATGCGTTTTAGTATAAAAATATACATCATAACAAACACAAAACCAGCACAACTTTGCCATAACTGAAAACAACACTCACATACACATACTCAACTTGCATTACCAAAAAAGGAACATAAAAATAGCACTATTTAGCTGTAATTCAAAAACACCCAGACTTGGGAAAACACAATTTGAAAACCGAAAACACACACACAGCAAACACCTCCACTACACACCAAAAAAAAAAAATAATAATAATATTATATATATATATATATATATATATATATTTTATGATAATGATAATAATGATAATAATACCACGCCACACGCATGCACACACATATTCATACCCTTAGCTAGACTGAAAGAAAATTAAAAGAAAACTAAATCTACAACTCAAAACATCCAAACTTGGGAAAAACATGCATACAATCTAGAAAATACAATAAGCACTCCCACTACTCACATTTTTTCATAAATAACATTAATAATACCATACCATATGCACACACACATATACTTATATTAAAGGACAACTGTAGCGCAATATACACTTATCCCCTATCTACAAGATAGGGGATAAGTGTTTGATCGCGGGGGGTCCGACCGCTGGGACCCCCCACGATCTCCCTAACGGGGCGCCGCCATTAGCGCTCATAGTGAGCGCTAAGGAGTGTAGCGTCTACCTAGAGGTCGACGGTGATGCCCCGTCTCCTCCCCGTCTCCTCAATACAGTTGTATTGGGGGAGGCACGAACGCTGCCTCCCCGCCTCTCCCCTAGAGATGTATGGAGGAGGTGTGCCGGCCTTGCAAAGTCATGCTGCGGCTGGCACGCCCCCTGCACGGGACAGCCGCGGCCCCGTACAGGAGATCACAGGGGGTCCCAGCAGTCGGATCCCCCACAATCAAACACTGCAGATGTCCTTTAACTATATTTTACCTACGGGACCTAGACCAAAACCAAAGAAAACTAAATCCACAACAGGATACAGAAATACCAAAGAAAAATTACTACAGAAATAACTGATTCGACTGCCATAATATAAGATAAACATAAATATAACATATTATACATATAAACTATATACACTATATACACCTAAATATACAGAAAACACACCTAAATATGCAGAAAATACAATAAAACAACCTACACTAAACTGTCCCTTCACCCACACCACCCGCCCTCCTG